>NC_142672.1:14608699-14918699 GCF_964200805.1 Pocillopora damicornis
TCAATTCTATTTGAAAGAAGAGAAACTTTGGTAACCATGAGCGAATGATAAATGAGCCGCAGCAAACCAAAATGGTCGCTCGGTTAACACTGACCAACAGAATAATGATTAACTAGTTCTCTCAACCTTACTTACCTTTTTTGATTGCACAGAATGAACTGTGAAAAACTGTTTACCACAATGAGAGAGCTAGGGGTGAATGCCTAACTTTTATGTCTGCCTAAAAATGAAACTGAAAATGCTACGGTTGTTTTACTGATCGTGTCATGAGCCTATCACGCGACCCAAACAACCCACGCTAGGAAACTTGGACACTCTTAAGTCGGTCAACGATAGCTAAGAGCACTTTTATCATATAATAAAATGGACTTTTAATACTTCCAAATAGCTGGTACTAGGGTTCTTTTCCTGAAATTAACACTTGTTCTTATTCCCTTACACCTTAGTAACATCTTCGGTAACCACAATGTTGACTCCCTGATCCCTTAGAAAGAGTCGAGGTACATCATCTTTCCATCTTTTCTTGGAAAGGCCGTTAAAAAATTTATTTACTTCCAATGAGATTTTTTCAGAGCTTTTTTATTGGGTTTATTTCACTGCAAACATATATAGGGATGAAGGATAGAAAGATGCAAAACTCCAGCTTTCTGTAATCATGTTTCAATTTTCGTTTCATTTTCCTCCCGAGATCAGCAAACTCATTTTAAAATTCAACTACGGGTATGTTCTAGTTCTAAACAAGTATTATTTCAAGTGAAGGTCCATAACCTCGAGTCCCTCTCGGCATGCCATAACGCAAGTTTAACTATCTTTAACCGACGCTTTTGTGCGGAAGCATCCATCTCATTTTCCACGCTTTTCGACGCACTATTTTGATCGGTACTTCGCAGAGATGCAGGGGTCTAAATATTTTTTCCCATAAGCGACTGCTGATGGCGTAAAAGGCGGCTGTGCCTAGAAAGAAGGCCATAAGGCGAGACTGAAACACTACACTCAGCTTGCAGGCTAAACAAACAGCGGTAAGCGGTCTTATAGGACTTTATAGCAGGTGTAGGCCGCTATAAACGACGGCTTTTATCGAAACTTCTGGAAATGCCCAGAAGTTTAAGCAGCATTCTGTGAACTGTTTTTACGCATTCTAAGAAGTTTTCCGGAAAAACAAAACAAAATCGTAATGTGCATGCTTAGCTACCGTGACAAGGTCGAGTACATTTCGAAGAAAATCTTTGCTGTCACCTAAAAGGTTGCAATTTACATTTTTAAATCAGTCAAAGTGTTTTCAAACTAAAATTTTCTGGATATTGATCCAATATGTGCTAAAGGGCAACAAGCGAATTTTACTTGTAGTAAATACAATACTTCTAGGATAGATTGTATGTTTCTGTCTCTGAATGTAACCGGAAGTTTTGAAATCCTTTAGCCATTACATGAGCATTTTCCAAGAAAATCCGGAATAAGGTGAATTTATCGTTTATCTAACTGTGATTATTTCAGAAATTGCACCTCCTGAACAAAGTAAGGTTTAAATAAACCTTAGAGAGACGAAAATGAGATGATTTCATTCCACTCAATCACAATGCACCGAGAGGCAACAGAAAAGGTAAGCACACTTCAAAGTTTTGCAATGTAAAGTCACGTAAATATCTAATACGAAAGAGTCGCCATTTTCTTGGGAAATCGATGTGCTAAAACCTTCGATCGTCTTTGATGATCGAAAGCTACAAATACACAAGTGTTTACTTAAGACAATTGCATTCAGTATTTCAAATTTTATCCATAAATGGAACTTTCAAGTCGGTGCACTAATCACGATCGCGCAGTCTGTTGCCGTGAACTGCAGTTAGAATTCAAAATCATCCAAAGTCTGGTTTACTTTAAGAGGTCGGCACTTCACCTAATTGATCGTGTAGTCTGATCGTCCGGGTGAGGTTAGTACCAGGAAGGACAGTTATCGGTAATAGCGACTGATGTTTAAAAAACCTGAGCGGAAGTCATTTTCAAAGTCAAAAGAAAAGTTGTGGTCAGTCGATTGTTGCCGGTTCGGATACTCTGATTTTTATAAAATGACACGATAAAGACCTTCTGAGGCCTACGTTTCTAGCGTTAGCCCTTTGTCTGATCGTTTCTAGTTCTAGCGTTAGCCCTTCGTCAGAGAAAATCAGGATGTGGCCTCTATCTACACGAATCAACTTTGAGAAATGTTCGTACGATTTAGTTTCATCAGCACAAACCGAGTTGTAGCGAAATGTGACATAAAATTCTTTTAGGAAACACTTAACTGAACGCCATTTGATTTTGCAAAAGGTGTTCTTTAAGGTGATGATTACATTTGAAAACGAGAACGTGATGTGAACGGAATTCAGTTCGACGAACAAGATCATAGGCATGATGTCTTGAAATTTGTCGCTCAGTTTTGATTTCTATGTTAGCCGTTCAGATTGAGCCATAAAACGAAGAACTATTTTATATACTGAGAAAGAAAAAAGTAAATACCTAGCTTTTATTCCTGTACTAAACTGAAAATGCTTTGCTGGTATTTTTCTCCTTGAGAGGCGATGAAGAACTGTGAGCTATGAGCGGAAGACAAGTAAACTTTTTATCGAATCCTATCAGATGACTGACCTACAGCTCAAGTATCAAAAAGTTCTCTCAACCTTACTTACCGCTTCACTTTCGAACAGAATTAGCTGTGAAGAACTATTTGACATACTGAGGAAGAAAGGACTAAATACTTACCTTCTATTCTTGTACTAAACCGAAAATGCTTTGCTGGTATTTTTGCTGTTCGTCACCTGATTGTCACGCGACTTGAACACCCCCTATTTCTCAGCCTTAGGCTGGCAAAAAATAGCTCAGGTCTTTTTTTGTATCACATAACTGAAGAACATTAAATAATTGCCAACAGCTGGTACTAGTACTTGTTCCCTTTCACCCAAATGACAAATTGAATAACGGAAAACAAACGCTAATTCATGTACCCCAAGGAAAGAAAGATTTACACATCCACCTTTGAGTTAAAGGAACATGTTCTCGCAGAGGTCATGCGTTCAATCCTGCATAAGCCTGAATTTTTTTTGGGGGCCTTATTTGCTGAAGTAGTGTTTATTACTGCGAAAATCGCTTTCATATTCATTTATCATAATTGATCTTGTTGCCAAGCTCACGGCTTTTCCATGTTAAACGAGCGACTTTTTCATTCCTTTTTGGCTTTGTGGTTTGGATTGGAAGGTTCTGAGTTCAGAATAGAAACTTAATATCTCTCGATTCTTCCGAGTAAATAGCGAAATAAACTCACTAAAGAAACAGCTGAGAAAACCGATAACCTGAAAGTACGTAAATTCAAGTTTCATCTGTGTCTCTGAGAAAAAGAAATAGACTGATTTACTAAGCTTCTGATGGAACATTTCTTATACTGACAATTAAAGTTCTAATTTTCTTCCCAAATATCGCGATGATTTAGCTATGGTAAAGCTGTAAATTTCAAAAAAACAAATGACACCGTAAAATATTTTGGTGGCAACGTTGCTTGTATTTCACTGTGTTACATGCGTATTCTTTGTTGTAGATGTCTTCCGGTCCTTCTTGGAAATCACTAGTCGCGAGCCACCACAGGATTATTTTTCTTCAGCAATGTAATCTGAAATGCAATCTCCAGCCCGTATCAATAACGTTGAGAGCAATCGACAAAAATAGTCGATGGGGGAAGAATTGGATTTTCCCAAACATAGAGTTATTGAGCCAAAGCAGTGTTTCTGTACATTTTAGGAATGTTCTGGGTGAAACGAATTATTGTCGCGAAGTTATTTAACTGTGCCTACTGACCTGAACCGAAGTGATGGTTTAGCACTTTTTAAGTAAACTCTTTACATTATTGTTTTCATTTGAAGTTTTTTTACGATTATTAATTCTATCAAAGCCAAAAGACAACTGGATGATAAAACAACAATTCAAAATATACAATTTGCATCTCCTAAAATGTTTTGCAATTCTTGGAATCTTAGAAGCAGCACATTTTCCAAGAAAATCGTGTTTACTGTAAACTCATAATACTTTTCACCGTAATTTTTTTTGTCTATTTTTCTCGCTCAGCTTTCCGTCAGAAGCTTCCAAAGTTGGTCTGGTGTTAGCATGTGTTAGAGATGACATTCTTGGTTAATTTTCGATTGCCTGACCCTCTTTGAACGAGATGATGTTCAATCATGGCAATTAAGCATTTTCATTAGACATTCAACTCACTATCTCTCTCCTGATTGACCGAAAGCGCACAGTGAAATTTCGAAATCAGCGCTTGCGACATCATCTAGCTGCAGATTATACAATAATCATGTCGAGATCACTCAAGGAAACGAGTAATCGTGTCATGTATAACGGTTGTGGTGCATGATTTCTAAGGGTAATCATGTAAAGCTCGCGCGCTTTGTGTTGCTTGCCTTTAGTGCGGAAGAAAAAACATGACATCCAGGTTTGCTTCGATATTTTCTTCAGTTAAACTTACTTATTGCTATTTACTTTCTCAACTAGCTTTTACTCAATTTTCCACATATTTTCTAATGCGTAGACTTTTTGTCAATCGAATTATGTGCCGCCGATTTGTATATTTTTACACGTTTAGAAATAAATTATCTGTCCCACTTACTGTCG
Organism: Pocillopora damicornis; assembly: GCF_964200805.1. Taxonomy (NCBI): domain Eukaryota; kingdom Metazoa; phylum Cnidaria; class Anthozoa; order Scleractinia; family Pocilloporidae; genus Pocillopora; species Pocillopora damicornis. Next base: position 14,613,341 of record NC_142672.1, read on the forward strand.
TGATAATTTTTTTTCGTTCCATGTATAATAAAACAATTATCAGATTCGGTTTTGTGTTATCCAGAATAACCAAGGCCGAGGTAGAGATTATCAGCCGAAAAGAAGGCTGAGGCTGATAACCCTCGCCGAGACCTTGATTGTTCTGGATATCACAAAAACCGAATCCAATTGTTGTTTTATTATTTTTTTTGAAAGTTGCTGAAATCATAAATTAAGGGGGCAAGTTTCAAAAGAAACTTTGGTCCTGCGTCGATGGGGGTATTACAAGGTAATTTGGTTTCATCAACTGAGCTGAAAGAGATTCTAAAGTTGGTGTTTCGAGTTTTAGCCCTTTGTTGGACTGAATTCTTCGTCAAATCTCTTCGTTAAAGCGAATGGATCCGCTCTGACGAAGAGCAAGAGATTATGAGACGGGCTAACGCTTGAAATGTCGGCTTCAGAGTCTCTCTATGGTTAAAACTAAATTATTTTCAAAAGTGTTCAATTCCTCTTAGACAAAGAGACAAGTCCAAGCTTGCTGTATTGCTCGCCCAAGTCCCTTCAGCACTCCATACGGTAGGAGCACATATTTCCGAGCGAAAAGAATCGTCCGTTCTAAGTAAAACATACGTGTTTACACTTTCTTAGAAGAAGAATATGAACATAAAAATAGCAAAAATTGTGTCCATTCTATAAGATGTGAGCTTATGTGAACATCAAAAAAAAGTTTTCATCCCCTAGAATGTGAGCTTGTATTATGCAAATATGAATGATATACGTAATATACGCCATACTTTTATCTCAGTAACTTGAATATGTATACGTTATATTTTCAACACTACGATAAACCCTGATCCCTTCGCTGGAAGACCTCAATCTAGCTACACGTCTTTTGCAGACTAATGATTATGATATTGGTTATAAGTACAATATCGCTTTTTGAGGTGGATAAGGAAAAGTTAGTCCCAGTTTCTGCTACCTCTATGTACGTGTAAACCAAGACGAACATTCTTGATCTAAATCTAGGTTTTCGTTGTCCTAATCTCCCGACAGATAACGGGAGGCAATCTATTCGGTGAATGGCTTCACCTAACATTACATCATTTGCAACAGCTGGGAATTCTCGAATCTCTGACCAAATGAAATGAGTCGTTCACCTCCGACAACACTCAATTTTCAACATTTCTTTTTCTACCCTATTTCCCATTTTGATAATATCTCGATAAGCTGGTTCATTGACATTTGTGTCATTTTTCGTTTTATTCCAATGTAATTTCCTCGTTATATGTCACTGGCATTTCTGTATTTAGAGGACCCTCAGGCGGCTGATCATCGTGAAATATAAGTTATCGTTCGATTTATTATTATTATTATTGTTCGATCACTTTCATTAATCTTTAATCGTCATTTATCGAGGCAGCTCTTACAAAGGGTAAACAAAGGAAGATTTGTTGAAAGTCAATTGTCTTAATTGGGAGAACGAGGGAATGGTATAGATTCAGCAAGTTTTAGAAATAAAATATATTAAAGTTCATTTGCCCTTTCTTGATTTAAATGTGTCTATAGGGGTTCAGGGTAATTTAGAGACAAGTGTCTACCGTAAACCCACCCACACCGACAAATACCTCGCTTTCGATTCTCACCATCCTATTTGCCATAAAAAGTCTGTAGCCAAAACTTTACTTAGGAGGGCTGATTGTCTACCATCATCACTCGATTCGAAGGCTGAGGAGAGGAAATATGTTTCCAATGTCCTAAAGGCAAATGGCTATACAAAAACTTTTCTCCGTAACTGCCAAAAACCAGTTACAAATAGTAACGCTCTTGATGAAAGGGTACCAGCGACTGGTTTTGCTGTTATTCCTTACATATAGGGTGTTACTGAACCCATCAAAAGAATTTTGAATAGCCACAACGTTAAAGTTGCTCAAAAACCTTTTCAGACTTTGGGGCATATTTTCGCCAAACCTAAGGATCCTGTCACGAAAGAACAACGAACCGACGCCATTTATTCTATTCCTTGCAATGACTGTGATAACGAATACATCGGACAGACCAAACGCCAGTTTGGTACACGGTTAAAAGAGCACCAAAAAGCGGTTTTTCTTTGCAAAAAGGAAAATTCAGCTTTATCGGAGCATACTTGCCTAACCAACCATACAATTGGGTGGGATAATTCTAAAATTATCACTACTAATCGGCGTTACCACCAGCGCCTTTGTTTGGAGGCTTGGCACATTAACTCCGCCCACGCTCCTTTAAATCGTGACGATGGCGGTCTGCTTCCTGACGCCTATTTACACCTCGTCAGAAAAAAGGCCGCTAATTAGTGATCATATAAAAGGACCTCTTGTTGCAGCGTTTAGATCACCCCTGATGAAGGCACTAGACAGGAGTGTCGAAACGTTGGGTCTATGAATTGTAACTTCTTCGGTTACATTCATTAAATCTGCAAACCAGTGTAGCTTCAAACTATGTCTGAAGTTTTAGAAACTTATTCATTGAGTAGCCATACAAAGTCACAAAAAAAATTCAATTTATATTTTGACTTGGTTTTGAGAGGCTTTAAATTGATTCAGCCTAAATTCCTCTTCTCATTTCTTAACTTTGGATTACGATTTAACGCAAAGAAAACAATTAATCGGTCTTCTCCATTCCGTAATTACACGCAATTTGCCGACTTTCCTGAGTAAAACATGAGTAACTGCGATGAATCGATAATAATTTGTCGCAAAGGTTCGTCTTGGTTAACCGTATTTTCAACACTAACCAAACGCCGGTACAGAGACTGCACTTCCACAGAGGAGGGCTTTATAAGCGCCCTGGGTGATGAAAGGTAAGAGAGTATAAATCAGAATGACCTAGGCAACACTGATAGAAATAGTGCTTGATAGTGCTTATTTGTCCTAACATTATACATAAGTACTCAATACGCTGATTGGCAGAGATCAACTGAATGGGTTAAAATATATAGCATTCAAGAGAAAAGCTGTGCGCAAGAAAGTTGAGGGGGAAGTTGAGATTAAACGTTGTAAGCTTGCGAGAGGCTGCAAAGTATGCAGCCACAATAATAAGTTTCGAGAGAAATCTAGAATTAAAGGCAGATTAAATCGCAGTATAAAATTTTCATGAAAGAAATACTTGCGAGAATCTCTATACAAAGTTCTCTTGTGGCCACTTTGTAATGTTTCAAAATGGTTCACCAGCCCATACCTGGTAGATAGATATTCAGCAGAAGAAAAAAGCTGGGCCACTGAGCAAATTACGAAAAGACCGAATGCTGCGAAACAGTAGATCCGTGTGAGCGTTCAACTGAGTAATCGTTTCTTGTACAAGAAATGCAATCTTAAAATTTCTTTGTATATCTGATATCTAATAAGAAGTACTCTATTACAAGTCAAACCACCGAAGCCACGGGCTCCAGCATTTCAACTAAAATTTATAGCCAGGCTAAAACATGATTAAATACCCCTGTAATATGGCTGAAAAATAAGTTTTCATCGGTCAAGCTAAGGGACTAGATTTTTGCTGATATTTGAGTAGCTTCGGGGAGCAATTGCCTTAATGCTCGAACAAAAGGCTTTTTGGATTGAAATTTGCATTTTGGCGCTACACAATAGATGTCAAGGAGAGATACTGAAATGTAAATTGTAGAGTTAATTTTTCTGAGACTTAAAAGTTTTGTTTATTTCAATTCTGGGTTTCAAAATGTCGAAATTAGCTTGGTTATTAATGATTCACATCACTAGGCGTTCATTAAAAATTTATTCTTGCAGTACATTTAATTGTTGTAGTAACATTTTACACCTAAATGACGTCTTTTCGTAATCGTGTTTAATTCCTGCAATTTAGTTTTAAATTCTTGAATTTTTTTTGTCAAGCGCTTTCTCCTCTTTCCCTTAGTGGATGTTGTTTCTCAACACACTTACAGTAGCATCACCTCCAATCGAAGCGCCAGCAGCGCTTGCGTTCAGTCCAATCCCCATGTATTCCACCAAGTATTCCACCAAGACCAAGACCGATTGCTACAGTTCCAACAGTCAATCCTATGCAGAAAGCAATGAAACGAAAAAGTTCAAATTCTATTAAGAATTGCAATTTAGAGCGGTTTTCATTTGCCGCGCTTTCATAACCCACTTTAATGGGTTTGCTTATGCAAACTTGAGCAAACCTAGACGCCTGTAAAGCGCTCGAGATAACATATGTGACAATAAACAATGAAAACTACTGCACTATTTGAACTGGTTCTGAATTCTCTAACGAATAATCTACGACTGCGTCTTGGACCCCACGTGGAAACGCCTTGTCCTATATGGTAAAAAGATTCGGTTCCATGCAAGCACGTTTCTCAAGAAGGTGAGAACAGTGAAGTTAGGTCGAGCCAAAGTTTGAAATTATGGTTCGTTTGATTCCTTAATTCGCCATATAATTAACTACTGAGGAATTGTCTTATCAAATATCTCAAAACAATTCGTAACACAGCGCTGCAGACAAAAGCGAAATTAAGAGTAAAGTTTGAATCCGTGTCAATGATCCAAGAGGAATTATTCTCCAGGGTTTTTTGTCTTCCGCAACAAAAATTAACTTTCACTAGCAAATTAAGGAAAACATGAAAGAATGTTTTCTGCTTACCTATGATGGCGCAGACTATTGTTAATCTAGTTCTTTTGCTTTCCCCGTGCCTTGTAAGCTGCGCTGTCTTTGTCAAAGTCTCAGAGGACGTTTTCTTCCTGGTTTATGAGATATCCACACGTCTTCGGGGCTGCATCCAATTCAAGCTTTTTCATTCTGATTGTTTTTTAAGACCTCTCTCCGAACGAGATACAAGTGATTCCATTCTTTCATTGATCTATAAGTGGAAAATGAAAAGTGTAAAGCTTTATTAGTTATACTGGATGTATGTATTATAATATTATATACACACTACTTTCTTTCAAATTGGAATGCGTCATGCGCATGATAGAAATCTGAAATCTTGCCATGTTACCGATGACTTTCATTATATTGTCTACCTTTTCTTTCGCATGATAGGTGCGATACAAAGCTTTAACCGGTTTATTACTGGTTGTATTTCTCCAGGCAACCCTTATGAAGGCTGATCCTTTGGCTCTGTGTGGCTCTGTAAGTGTGTCGTCTCCGCCAAACGACTAATATAGCCCTTTATAATCGCAAACGCTATGTCCCTGATCATTTCTACGACTCGACCTGTTCCATTTCCTTCTTTAACCATTTTTCCTAGATTATTTAATGTTTCATCTAGTTTGGAAACAGATTGTAGCTCTTCGTTTTTTCAGTAACACATCGAACCAAATTCATCTCAGGAGCTTAACAGCCGTTCCACGATATATGTCAGTGTTTTTCTTCATATGATTAAAATTATGCTGTAAAGCGGGTCATTGTGCCGAAAGTTTGCGAAAGACTCATTCATTTGTCTTCGACTTACAAGTGAAAAGCAAGAGCATAATTGAAGCAGTCCCAGATTTTAAGACTGTTAAGAAAAGACATCCCCGAAAATAAATGACTCGAACCAACTTCAGGACCAAATGTGAGCTATATATTTGTAGTGGGTAGAGAAAATTCTTGATAGGAATAATAATACTAAAACCTCTGACCTCAAATATACTTCACTCGTTCGCTTTTACCAGAAACAGAAACTATCTGAAGATAGTGCGGAACTATTTAACACTTTTTCGCAGTTTATCCTTTGTGTAGCCTTATCCGGGCCTCAGAAAATTGGACCCTGCTGTTTATCTTATCTCGTTTGACAGCAATTATAACATGTCAGCCATGCATTTTAGCTGTTACTAGGTACAAAAAGTGTCTAAATATGTCATTTATACGCAACATCATTTGCGACTTTTATGCCATCTACATCTAAACGGAATTTCTGAGAATCAGGCGGGTGATAACACTCTCAAAATTAACCGTGAATCTGCTCAGTTCAACCTTTTTGGTGAAATCCCTAGAAATTCAAAGACATCTGTCAAATTCTAAAGCACATGACAGAATCCTTTTCAAAGAATTTACTCGCACAAGACTTTCATCGTCAACCTTTCGTGAGACATGGCGACCTTCTACCTGCGAGCGCAGAGAAGATGACTGAGAACAAAGCCCATGAAACCAGAGTATTTGAATTGCATTGTAAACGAACTAAGTGTACATACTCTATACTGGCAGGCGATCTTTCACAAGAAGAACAGTTAAGAAATATCAATGTCTTCTGTGTGCTTTTCACTGGCACACAGAGCAAATACTTCATTACTTGAGCAATCGGTTTACAAGTAAGAAGAAGAAAGACATATATACCTTAATTTACTTACTTGGCAAAGCTTCCTATAACCGTAACAATAGCCGAAATAACACAGACGAGCATCGGTGAGATATAGCAAACCCGGAGACTAACGCCGCCCTCAGTAAAGGCCAATATATTACAGAAGGTCGAGTTCTCACGAGAAACGAATTCAAGCGAACCAACAAATCTTTTGTCGTTCAATTGTCGTGAATAGTGAATATTCCTCATGGTAATCCACAGTCTTTATAACGGGCGAGGTGATCTTTTAATCTCATGTCTGTATTCCTTGAAAACAGCGTTCTTTTCACAAAGCAAACCAGTTCTCATAATTATTGTTTGTTCATTGCGGCGAATCACGTTCATAGTTAAAAGAAGAATATTAAGAAACTAAAATTGAAGTCATTTAGGCTGAATTCATTAGGCTTTAAATGAACTATGCGTATGCAATCTCTCAACTCGCGTACATAACGTCTCAACTCGCGTACATAAAATCTCAACTCGCCTCACTTAGGAGATCTTTCACTTCAGAGAAAAAATACTGCTGTTTGCCATGATGCTGAACAAATAAATCGTTACTCAAGCTATCGGTTTACAAACAGGTATGAGAAAAAAAAAAGTACTTTAATTTGCTTTCTTGACAAAGCTCCGTATCGGTTATATTTGTACTTAAACAATAACCTGAGATAACACAGACGAGCACCGGGGAGATACAGCGATCCACAAAGACCAACGCCACCTTCAATAAGAGTCAATAAGGCCAATATATTACGGAAGTTTGAGTTCTAGCGAGAAACGAATTGTAAACACTTGTGAACTAACAATTCTTTAGCTGTTCAATTGTTGTGAATAGTGAATACTCCTCATGGAAATCGACGGTCTTGATACCAGGCGATATAGGACCTTTTATATACGGGATAGCATTGATATCAATGTTTTCCGGCTTAATTCGTCTGCCAGTACAATCATGAAAGATTTAAGATATAGTCGCCCTTCACGAGAAAATTGTAAAAATTCTAAGGCGCTTCAAAATGCATCAATTAGGAGATGCAACTGCATAGTCTGGATTATCAGAAGTGCTACTTTATTTGTCTTCGCCTCCTATTCCCTTACATTGTAGATCTTTTCAGCGAAAAGTAATATATTAAAGTACATGTTAAGGATATCGAACAAAGAACAGCCTTTTTTGTTGATTAGATCAATTGTCAATTACTTTAATTTGCGTGCCTAGTTACGATCTTAGCTACAATGTTTATCTTTTTCCCTATTGGTTTGAAATCGGATATTTTAGCGTCACCACGCGCATATAAAACCTAAATTAGCGTCCCTATAAGCCAGAGTTTCGTAAGATTTCACCTTGAACAGCAATAACTTCGTCTTTCGTTCCAAACCTTTGGCACAAGCGGGACCGATATGTGAGTGATTTTGTTAGTTTTAATTCTAAATGTTTAAGTTTAGTTTTTCACCTTGGGCGATAGCGCACATATGTACTGTGTTGTACAACAGTACAACTAATTACCTTGAAATCGAAGGAATATTTTGAAATAACTAGACGCTCGCAAAGTAACGCCCACGCCGCAAATGGTCATTGTGTAGCCGATCTTTGAATCTCGATTAGTTTTAATTTAGCCTTTTATGATTTGTTTATGTTAATTCACGTTGATTGTTGTTATTTTAATCGAGTTATCGACATAGGCACGTAAAGCGTTTCATTCATGCATTCGTTATAATATTATTGCAATTTCAGTTTACGATCGTGATCTTGACCGTGATCTAAATAAACACCGTTGATAGTCATCTTGGTTTTCGTGGTTTCATTACGACCGGTAAAATAGTCCCACATCAGCGACACTTAGAAAACACGCATAGCGACACCCCTCGAAGTTTCCTCTTTCGTCGCAAGCGTCACAGTACATCCTTAGATTTAAGGTTTAGTCTAGGGTTAAAAAAATCTGAAATTCTTCACCTGGAATAAATTAACGACCAGAGACGAGCTTCATCTTCGAGGCGAAGAAGGAGAAGTCTTGACGGAAACGCTAATACTAAACCATTTGACCTCTGGATATAATTTCACTTGTACGCTTTCCAAGAAAACAACATCCTTGACGAGAATGGTCTGACGTTGGTTTCATTGGAACGGCTCTGTTACATTAATTTTAAAACAAACGTAATTTGTATGTGGCGTGCAATGACACCGAGAAGGGAGGCACCTACTTGGCGTCATTTCAGTGTAACCACATAGTAGCATCGATGTCGCTACGTAGCTGGGCTTTTTCGGGAGGTAGTGCATGAAACAAACTTTCTATTTTAAAATGAGTCTGTTCTAAGTGAGTCTGATTCACGACAAGCGGCACATGGCTGGTGTGGTTGTTTCAGTGTCTTTGAGGATGACATTGCCAGCGAGCGTTCGGCTGAGATATTGTGTCAGTAGCAGGGGTAAATACCTAAATAATACATGTATCCCTTCCAAAATGGCACCTATTCATCGCTTAATTTTCATCAAGTTAGAGGGGTTCACGTCTCTTCTATTCTAAATTCCTCGTTCATATGTGACTCCTAATTGCAAAAATAGTTTTTTCAGAAGGCGCGTCCGCCCATTATTCAGAGGCTTCTGAGCTGCTCTCTTTCCTCAAGTTGTTATGCTCTTGGGATTGTTTCATGGCTATTAAAAATTCAACCCAGAAAACGTTAAGATAGGGCAACAGAAGTGTTATATATACCATAAGTGATGTACCTACAGCTTAAAATTGATTTTATTAAGCACTTCTTGACAAAACAATAAGAGCTTGTACATAATACCATACTTACTTGTATCGATACAAATTAATCGAGAAGAATCTTTTGCACTCTTCTCTTAAAAAGATGATAATACATTGCAAAGAGCCAGAGTTTATACCCACTCTCTTTGTTCAATATTACAATAATATTATGATAAACTTAATAATTATAATTAATCCCTTCATCACCTAATCAAATACTTCGTTCGAAAAAACCAAGAATTAACGAAACCTTACATCTTCGACAATTCCAAAAAAAACAGCTAAACTTGTCAATCACTCGTATGAGTACAGACAGAATTGGACTCCACTCGGTCCTATTACCATTATTTATAAAACGCTTAACCATGTGCTAAAGTAACCCCAGTTTGTGAAACGTTCAGCCATTACGCTAACTGGTAGATTTTTGACCTGGTGAACAGAAGGTGTTATGAAACCCTGTTGCGTTTAGATTGGGCTTGAATATATCCTTAATTACATATTTACACTCGGCCACGACTGCTAGAACAGGACTATACTCGTGAAATCAACCTTCCAAACTAAACGAATCAAAATTTTTTATTTACGCAAAATAAAAGCTAGAAATCAAAACGACTCGTTCGCCAATTTTCTATTCAGAGAAGTACGCGATCTCTTTCTTGAATTAGTTGCGAGTAATTGTGAAAGACCGTTAGAAAATTCCAGTAACTTTTTTCCTTTAGAATGAAATGTAGTTTCGGGAAATATTTTCTTCCAGAAACCGATTTTATCCAGACCAAGAAGGAAGCAGTTCTGGTAACCACTGCAAGACTAAATGGTAGGACTATCAAAACAAATTACACAAATTATTAGATAGAATTGACCTTTTTTCCAAATCCAGTTTTGGAATTTCTGCTCGCTTATTGTTTTTCCTTTAATCGCTATATGCAGCTTAGTCGGATAAAAGTAAAATTTAGTCCGTGTCATCAATAAACAATTTTGAATGTTAGAAAAGTTTATCTTAGTTGTTACTCTACTCTCACAAATAAACTTGTTCTAAAGTTCAAAACGATACAGTCCCAGGGGATAACTTAAGCGTCTTTCATTAGAGAGCTAACCACTAGAGAATTTCTCTTCTGGAATGTGAGGGGAAGCTCTCTGCATTTTAATCCTCTTATGTTCTGAAACTCTTGTGTAACATTCGTGTGAAGGAGCTTTATAAGGTTCTCTCTCAATTAAACACCGGTAACTTTCAATTTAACTTTTTTAAAGCATCCTTGTGGGGTCTTTTGTTTTACACAAACAACAACAATTTTGTTTTCATTTTCCTATCTCTGCAGAAAAGGAAGCTTGCTGGAAAATAAAATAATTTGTGAAAAAGTGAAGAAAAGAAATTGGAGTCTATGGTGAGAATTACTAAAATAAACGTTGGTCTTTAAAAGGACGTAAATTCGATGTTGCTTGAATGATATATCAGTTGTCGATCCAGTGTTTTATCACGAAAATAGGAGAACGTAACTTAAAAAAAGTAAAACTAGTTATATCACTTTTAAGTTGTAAATGGTAAGAACTCTAGCGCTTCATTCGTTCTTTCAATTTCTTATTGAATTGAATTTCTTGGACGTTATACTCTGTATGTGCCTTCTGCAACTCAGTATTGACCCTTGCGAGATGTCTATGGAGCTCTTTGCAGAAGGAATTTATGTAGGTATAAATGTAAAGGGTTAAACTTGTTGCTCCACATGCACCTCCGACCCAAGTAAAGCGAGCTAAGCTGTTCCCAACTCACCTAGAAAGTCACTAAACTTCTTAACGGCGCTGCCGGTTTGTTTGGCAGTTGGAAAACTCACATTCAACACAACTAGGAAGTTATAAAATGAAGTTAAATCAATCTGAAAATATTTAAAAAAACATAGAATGCTCATAATAAAGAGGAAATATAAGATAGGGATGCTAAAAATAATTTTTGTGATTAACAAATATATTCCATGTTGGCGCGCGTCTGCCGCGTTGTTTTAGAAGCAAAACCAGTCAATGATGACATCAGCAATGCGACTGCCCCCTAATGGATCGCAACTAAGAACCAATAAAAATGTGCACCTAATTCAGCTTTTTATACAAAGTAATGTTAATGATTTGTAACGCTGTGAAGCAGATTCCAAGTTACAACAAAAAGACAACCAATAAAACCTCTACAAACGAAACATGAAAATTGAACAAAATATAAATAAATAAAAAATACATACAGGTAAATTGCGCAGCATATTTAATGTCGTCATGAATTACTGATTCCTGTTATGTAACATAAACCTTTATAATAGGAAATATTTTGGAGTAGCAAGGCTTTGGTTCACTCTGAAATTTCATTCGCTCGAACTCCACATAGTAAGACCAAATAGAAGCCATAATTCCTGAAGGATTAGTGTTTTTCTAGCAAATTCGGGCCCCCAATATCATTTCACAATTCTAGCTGCCAAGACAAATTTCAAAACGGCCGTAAGATCAAGAACTAGAGAAACCTTTAGACCTTGGGCAGATGAATGGCACCATGTGCAGGAATGGCACCATGTGCAGCTCAGCACGTGCAGCTCAGCACGTAGGTCACTAGAAATTCTGCATGTACTAACCTCCACCAATCGTTAAGGCGGCAAGACATCCAGTTGTAATGGCAGCAACCTTAACTTTATGGCTTCACTTTTCGGCATCCATTTGTGACTTGAGCTGGTCGAAAGCCCTATAAGCACTGTCCAAATATGTCTTACTCATCTTCAGGTTGCATTCCATATCTTCAACATCCATTTGCAGAGTAAGAATATCTTTATCAGGGATTCCCTTGAAATTATTGCGTTTTACCTCACGCACCTGTAGGATAGTTAAAAACTGTCAACATTCACAAGTGATCCCATACCGAAAACGTAGTTTAAATGTCCTGAGAATAATATCAAAGTTAACAACTAAGCTTGCGAAAATCTACGTTTGCACTATAGGAACCATATGTTATACCCATGAACGTCAGCCGTGTGGGTAAGAATTTTTTGTGTTCATAACTATATTATTGAATCATATTCTGTCACGCCTATAAACGTTCAAATAACCACAAATTCTTTAGATTGTTTTTTTCTCTCGATTGGACTGGACTTGAGCTGGTAAAGAGAACGCTCGTGAACATTGATTCGGATAATGTGGCTTAAAAAAGAAAAAGCAAGTTATGAACTTGCATATGAATATGCATAAAAAATAATTACGCCAATGGTCCTTTAATTCTTCTCTTATGCCTCCAGATGCTTTTGATTTTTAGTTCAACACAGATAATGGATTTCTTAAGGTGGGAAAATTGTTGAACTTCATGTGTTAAGCTAAATTTGCGGATTTGGAGCTCACAATGTACAAGCCTCCCAGAATAAGCCGAATTCAAGTTGATTTTTAAGGTGTACCCCATGGGTCCAAGAGTACGTGAAATAAGCTAAGAATAGAAATCATTAATGGAGTAAACTGGTTACATTCTGAGAGGAATGGGAAGATAGGAATTTTGGCCCGATGGTATTGAACATTCAGAGACGATAAAAATGATTATCGAATATGACCCCAACATGAATTAAGAGAATTCTCACCTTTTCTATTAGGGAACGTATTATTTTGTTGGTGCTCTTCAAAATATCTCAGCATTTTTTCAAGTATTCCGTTATCTCTTCGACCTTTTTTTGGATGTGTGGTGGAAGTTTACTTGTTTAATCTGCTTTCTGTTGGGTTTCTACCTGATTGAAAAAACTTGAGTGACAAGCCACTGTCATTGTCAGCCTCATCCAATCACCAAACAGAAGTGTTTTGCAAAGGTTTCTGGCAAGCTCTGGCCACTTCGAATTCAGGTCGACACCTACCACTGCATCTTGGATCAAACTGGATAAAATTACCACGACTTCTCAACGCTTTTCAGTCGCTGATGGACTTCTGGTGTATTAGCGTTGGCTTTTCCAGAAACTGTTTTACAGATTTCAAACTGTTCTGGCAAGTCTTTAAAAAGCCAGCCATCGTATCAAAACTTCGCGACCCATTGAGAGACCATAAAGTAAGCTAAGGTAAATAACAAGTCCCTTCCGTGAAGTAAAGTTGCAGGTCATTATGCCGAAATACTAGTCAATTTAAGGCTCTCAATTACACCTAAATAGTACATAAACTAAATCTGTGACTAAACTAATAAACTAAATCTGTGAGAATAGAATTTCTAGCTGAAAAAAAGCTTTTTTCCAAGAAATTCCTTTGTTTAAACTCAGATCTACTCAGTTTAGAGTGAAAAAGTTTCTTGAAGCGAGCTGAAAACGAGACAAAAATTCCAAAATTAGTGTAATGCTTCCTTTTACGAAGAATTTACCCCTCACCAGGTTACAAACCCACATCAACTTCGCGAAAGAGTTATTTTGCCAAGAGAAAAGGAAGCAGTTGTCGTCACATTAAAAAAGTAATAAAAATGTTATGTACTTTTGGTATTTTCCAAGAAACGTTGTTAGATATCAATGCTCTACTTTACCACTTCAATGTCGTGATATCATCCAAACGTATAAAAATTTAGGTGACAAAGGTTCCAAAAAGTAAAAATTCTCGCAAATATAAACTTTTGTTAAATTCGACAGCTCCCAGTGTTGTTGTTTGACCGTTTCGCCCCCTTTTATAGTTCAAGTTATTGCATAACAATGTTTTTAATTTTTTAACAGCTTTCCCAAAGTTTCGAGCTTCTGCTTCTTACGAAACAGACTACGTTCTTGATCAGTATGACTTTCTCACTAATATTCGAATATATAAAACAAATGAGTTGGCAAGTGAAAATCTCGCACAGAAAAATGCTCAATAGATGTTACAGATCTCAGAATCGTTGTTTGAGCATTTCTCTTCCTCTCGGAATTCAAGTTACTACTTAACGCTGTATTGATCGTTATTTAACAGGTTTCTGAAAGTTCCGAGCTTCTGCTAAGCTTTGCCGTTACGTAACACTGCTCAAGCTTTAGTAAAAAGCACACACTGTATTCACTGTTGAGTGCCTTTGATTCGAGAATGGACAACAGCACAGCAAGGCCACACTTCGAACCTGACTTCCAGCCTTCAGGGGTTGAGTCATGGAGTAAAAAGGCTGTCAGTTGAGGTCGCATTTAAAGAAAATATTTCTCTTCGTTTTTCCCCCTATGAAGAATAAATTATGTGGCCTGCAAGAACAGAGCTACCTGCTTTGCTATCTCGAATTCAAGCATGAAGATGTTATTTAAGCACCGCGCCGCAGAAGTTTCGTTTTTTGCCAAACGGATCACGTTCTTGACCAGTAGAACCTTAGTCGTATTACTCGAATAAAGTTTTGCCGCAATTATGCCACTACACTACATGTGTAGTGCTGTGTAATTCTTAGAACCTGACTAGCATTAACAAACTCAACAAAATATCCAGTGTTACGTGTGGATATAGGAAAATGTGCAATCATTTTCGTGATACGCTAGGTAACTTAAGAGAGGTTGTCAGTAATTTTCGAGAATCCGGCGACAGAAGCAAAAATTCAACTTTTTTTTATTTGCTCCAAAAGACCCTTTTGGTGAATCGTTTTCAAAAATAATATTCAAAAGTTCCAGAGAGTTTTTATTTTGGAAAAAAATACGAAAGTTCGAAATCGGCCAAAACGTACCTAATTTGCATAATTTCTATTGGGCTTTCAGTGCATTTTCACAACGCTCGTACAAGACAACGAAAAATTATCTTGGATTCATTTTTTTATAAGTTGTTTTTCATCCCTTGGAGTAGCTTTGAAACTATATTTCATCTCCAACTGAACTTTCTTTCGTTTGTAACCACCCGCGTAAAGTACACTATATTTTCTATTCTGTTTGTATGCTGAATTTTGCTATATTTCAGACGACCATAACATCGGGGGTATACGAATGTACATGAAATAAAAGAACTCTTTCAACGAGAAATTCTTCGTGTTTATCATGTAAAAATATAATTTTTGGCCCGTGAAAAGCGAGCGCGCCAGACCAAAATATATAGCGTGCGTTTTCACGGAGTTAGGCCATTTTCTTGCTGTACTCCTACTGCAAATCGCACGCTATTGGGACAAAACTCGACATGTTTGGTCTCTACTTCAGTTTTGATTCATTTAAATATATCAATTTTAACTTAAAAAATTAACCTACCTTCATTGTTAAGTGAACAAACCACCGTTTTAGGTAAAGTTTTTGAGTTGATTTTTCTCGGGTGCTAAATAAACAAATCGCTGTTTACAAAGACACCAGCTCTGTCGACGTGTTTTTAGCTGAAATTGGCCTGTCGCATATATTGTTCTTTAATTTACAATCTATCTCACTGGTATAACTTTAGAGTAAATTACATGTAACTATAAATGTTATTGTAAATTCTTGGGCGTGATTTAAATAAAATCTTCGCACACATAAAATATTCGAAACATTTAGTTGTCGCATGAAAATACTCGCTTAATTGTGCATGAACATTGTGTGTACACCTGTTGAGATACATTTTCAAATCAACTGTAGGTTGGAATTCTGTTGGTAAAAATTGTCGAAGAAATCCGAGAAAAATGGCATGTAGCACCGAGCAGTCGTGCTACATTCCAAGTCATCGATTTCAACGAAACTTTGCCAGGTTAAAGGATCTACCCAAAAACTAAAAGAGACAAACTGGTGTCTGTTTTGTTTTTTTCCGGGGGGATATAGACCACCCCCCCCGGTTTTTCTTGATCCTTAATTAATGTCCACCTCAAGTATCAGTCAATTTGATTGACGGCTTGTCAATCAACAGAGGCAAATAAACGAGTGAGTTTTTAGACTTTCGATTCATCCAAATATTTGACAATTTTGAAAAGTGAGATGCAAAGATCTTTATGTTTTTTTTTTTTTAGCTTAATAGCAGCTGTACCCTCTCCTGCAGTCTTCGTCTAAATTTGCAAGGTCACTCCTTATCTTCTGCCTTGTTAGAGGCGGTTGCCTTACTAGTTTCCTCCCCTGTCCAGCTCACGTCAAGGAGATAATTATTTGCTTTCTGAGAAAAGGTGGCTGGTTTTTGTGTTTTCCAAAGAGCCCATGCAAAGTCCATTTGGCTAGTTAGGGATGTTTCGTCAGAAGTTTACCTGAGGTCCGACCTTGAACGTAGCCACCCCCTTTATCATGGCAAGCCGGTCTTCGTCCATTTTCTCTTGATCTTATCATAGGCGGATTTCTTTGTCAGCTTCACTGTGTTTGCCTTTGTTAGGGTGCTTTTGGATAGGGAAACGCACACTTTTTTTCATTATTGTGATCAAAGCCCAATGATGTACCTAAATTGGTACTTACGGTATCAAACCATTGATTATGACAGGGTGAACTTAATTTTTCTGTCGAGGTCGACGTGACTTCACATTAAAAGCGTTTTTGAAACAAACTAGTGAGCACGAACTGAGAAAGTAAAAACTTGTATTTATCTCCCACGCATTTCTTCTGACAATAGTAGACTTCATCAAGGAGTTTATAAGTAGGGTAAATAAGCTTGCTCATATACAATAGTAAATAAGTTGTCTCTTTACTATTGAAGCCAGTGGATATAATTCGCCAGGTGCGCCTACGGTGTTATACATGCGTGACATTTTTCGAACGTTACATGTACGAGTACGTAATCTGTTTGAGGGTCACAGATTTAGTGTAAATATTTGACCCCTCGACATCACGTAATGTCTCTAGTTTACAGAGGTCTTAGAAAGCCTCATTACTTGGATTTGCCCTCTGCGCGTAGAGGGCTACAAGCGAATATCTCGGGTGTGATTGCTTTTGATTTCTCAACTGATGTTGTCACAAACACAGCTTTTGGGAGTCACGAAACAAAAAAACTTATCGGGACCTAGTTTCATGTACTAATAGAAGTAAATGGCAAATAAAAACATATTCTCTTGAGAAATAAAGTTATAAATAACAGGGATTCTTTGGAACAAATAGTGATAGAAAAGGTTTCAGTTCTGGTCAATATTGACTTTTCATAGCCTACGTCCAAATCTGAGGGAACACGCCGAGGGAATAAAAAAAACATACATGTGTGATAATGCAAGGAGGAGAATAGAAATACAAATAAAGAAAAAGGAGAAAATACAGAAACCCGTGTTCTAGCGCGCAGATATCTTTTGAGCCAGACCTACATACTTATGCCCGACACCACGCAAAGAAACTTGAAAGAGTGCTGTATATGAACTTGCTCGCACGTGCACGCAGGAAAGGCCATGACGATCAGCGAAAATAACGGCAAATGCAGATGATATTTGCAGTCACAAAACAGGCAAATAAGATGACAGAAGGATAAAGAACTTCCTGGAGGTGTTTTCTTAAAAAAAAAAAAAAAACCAATTTTTACTTCTCATGAAAGGTCGCGCAGTCACGCTACAAATACTGTTTCTACGTGGAATTTCTTGAATGGTGGAAAGTGGAAAAACCATTTTCCAGTCTTATTTTCTGGAAACATGGCGCAGTTAATGAATTTTATGGGGCTATTGATATTTCCTATCAAATAAGGGGGGCAGAGTTTCTCGTCATCCGCGTTCTGGAAAAGCCGAAACTGTTACACTCTGGAACCTGTACGTCAACAAGCACGCGACATGTGAATTTAAAATCTCCTCCTGTTACAGTTTCCTTATTGTGAACTGTGCGATAATGATAATAAACAATCAAATTGTAGACTAATGAATTATTTGGTTTTGTACAAGTGCCCTATTTCCCGATTTTAGCAAATCTTCAAAGTAATAAACGACAGAAGAAAGAAACACTACGATTTTCCCATCGATTTTTCAGCTAAAAACACATCAACAGAGCTGGTATCTTTGTAAACAGCGATTTGTTTATTTGGCACTCGAGAAAAATCAACTCAAAAACTTTACCTAAAACGGTGGTTTGCTCACTAAACAATGAAGGTAGGTTAATTTTTTAAGTTAAAATTGATATATTTAAATGAATCAAAACTGAAGTAGAGACCAAACATGTCGAGTTTTGTCCCAATAGCGTGCGATTTGCAGTAGGAGTACAGCAAGAAAATGGCCTAACTCCGTGAAAATGCACGCTATATATTTTGGTCTGGCGCGCTCGCTTTTCACGGGCCAAAAATTATATTTTTAAATGATAAACACGAAGAATTTCTCGTTGAAAGAGTTCTTTTATTTCATGTACATTCGTATACCCCCGATGTTATGGTCGTCTGAAATATAGCAAAATTTAGCGTACAAACGGAATAGAAAATATAGTGTACTTTACGCGGGTGGTTACAAACGAAAGAAAGTTCAGTTGGAGATGAAATATAGTTGCAAAGCTACTCCAAGGGATGAAAAACAACTCATAAAAAAATGAATCCAAGATAATTTTTCGTTGTCTTGTACGAGCGTTGTGAAAATGCACTGAAAGCCCAATAGAAATTATGCAAATTAGGTACGTTTTGGCCGATTTCGAACTTTCGTATTTTTTTCCAAAATAAAAACTCTCTGGAACTTTTGAATATTATTTTTGAAAACGATTCACCAAAAGGGTCTTTTGGAGAAAATAAAAAAAAGTTGAATTTTTGCTTCTGTCGCCGGATTCTCGAAAATTACTGACAACCTCTCCTAAAACGGGTCCTAGAACAAGGAATCAATCAAAAACTTCTCCCCGGGGGCAAAAACTTTGCGGTACCTTTCTGTTCTCAAGTTGGAATATATGGGGAAAGACAGAAACATATCAAGTTTCACTGTGTTTGAATAGCTTTCTTGACCTAACTCTACAGGAAACTCTTCACTCGCGTGACGGGTCCACTTCGAAAGAAATATTCTTGCTCCTCTTCCCAAATTGGGTATAAACACCTTTTTTTAAACTATTTTGATCATTTCCACACATCCAAAAGAAAACAAAAAGCAGCAAGAAGGGTAAGTAGAAGTCTGACCGCTTGACAAGAGAATGAAAAGCTGTGATGTGTATTAAAATTCTTGGAATCCTGAACAATCACGACACACATTTTCTAAGAAACGATGAATATGTTTTCTTTTCCGAAATCTCACGATACATATAAACACGACAATATATACTCCTCCGTTGTTGGAACCAAAATAGCACAGAACTGAGGAATTTGTCGTCGCAAGTCGATGAAGGCGAGTTGTAAAATCGAAATATCGTAGTTTTTCACTTGAGAGCAAATCATTTACCTCATAACACAATCGAATTTTTCTTCGCTTTCTCGGATGGACAAAGCTACAATGAAAAACAAATTTTTTACCCTTTACGAAGTTGGTATAAATATTTGAACCACATGACGCAGCACTTTACAATACAGTTCATTTGATCGATCGAATCTGTCTTTAAATTATTCACAATTTTCGCGTATTACTTGAGTATGTTTTGGTTTCCCTGAAAACATGCAGACGTATACACCAAGTAAGCTGCTCTTGGAATGTGCCTTTATAATTATTTATTTCCAATATTTTAGAATTTTTTCACTGTAAATTTATTAGTTTAAGTCTATGTTTTCTAATATAAACGATTATTTTGAGTTGGCCGTAAGTAGAACGATCGATGGAATTTCTATCGGAGGAATAATTGTCAGCTAAGCCAATTCCAGTGTTCATTCCAAGAAAGAGAGATACGTGTTGAAGGTCATAACAACCTGTTTTAACTTCCGCTGCAAATCTATTCCATTTTTTGTCCTTTACAATGAACACCACAAGTTGAAGATAAAACCAATTAACGATGAAGGTAAGAAAAGCTAACATTTAAGGTAAAACCATTAAACTTTGAGTGATGTCGAAAAGGTCAGATTGAAGACTTACAGTTTCCTCGAAACAATAACAACCATAGCTTGTTCAGAATCTTTTCTGATCACAGGAATGATGCGAAACATCTTTTAATTTTTGGTCAGTACTCAGTCTCACTAATTTTAAATTGAGCATCCCGACTCATTGCATGCTTTAAGTCTTTAAGAAGCTTTTGTTAAGTACGTAACGATTATATCAATTTTGGCCTAAGTTCACATGCTACGGCTTTGAGAAATGTTCTCGCAATTTAGTCTCACCAGCTCGTAATTAGTTTAACTTGCCCACCCAGGTCGATATTGAAGAAAGAAACAACTAACGGGCAATGTTTTCTTGGACGATTCGTACAGTTGAAAACGACAATGTGCATGATACTAACGGGAATTCGATGAACAAAATCATAGCGACGACGTCTTGAAATTTTTTCATTTAAATTGCTTTTTAGCCGTTCTGATCTAACTGCATAGCGTCTCCTGACCGTAAAGGAAAGGATTTCTCTCAAATATTTATTGTTCTTGCCCTCTTTTTTTTTTTTATTCTGATTCACATATCTATTTTTCGAGCGAAAAAAAAAAAAAAAAAAACGGAAATCTTTCGGTTTGTTCAATGTTTTGTTCTCTGCCACTTCTCAGTGGACAGCTCACAAAAACATTACGCCCAGGAAATCAATAGATCTCTCCTTCGTTTTCTATAGAGAAATAAGCTTAGTTAGGGAAATTAATCTTGTTTTTCATTTCTATTTGAAAGAAGAGGAACTTTGGTAACCATGAGCAGATGATAAATGAGCCAAACCAAATCAGTCGCTCGGAACACTGACCAACAGGTCAATATGTTGGGTCCAAATATCCAAATATCCAAAAACCAGCTCCCAGTTGGCTTGTTAGTTCAGTTGGTAGAGCTTTGCATCGGTATCGCACAGGGCATGGGTTCAAATCCCGTACGGCCCTGAATTTTTTTCAGGTCCTATTTTCAACTACTCGTTTCATTAGTGTTCTTGGCTGCGAACACTTTAAAGTTTTACACGTTACAGTCACATATCGCCATTTTTTTAATTGGGTAATCGAAGTGTCTTTGAATATCGAGAGCTACAAATACACTACTGTTGACTTGAGACGATTCTTTTCAGTATTTCCAATTTTTATCCATAAATGGAGCTTTCAAGTCGATGTTGCCGTGAACTGCAGCCTTTGTAAAGATTAGATTTCCTTCAGATGCATCCGAACTTCCCCTGAGCCAAACAATTCTTTTTTTATATATAAGAGAGTATTAGCAATGTTTTGAAATCCCATGCTCTAGACTTGGTGATTTTTCTGTCCAATGCCTAGAAACTGATCAGTATCAACGAACACAACAAGGTATCCAGTGTTACGTGTGAATATTTGCAATCATGCAATCATGTTAGTGATACTCTGGGTTATTACTTTCGGATTCCAAAACAAGGAATCAATCAAGAACTTCTCCAAAGGACAAAAAAAACATGCGGTACCTCTTTCCTTTAAAATTGAAATTTATGGGGAAAGGCAGAAACATACTCAATCTCATTTTTTTTTAGTAGCTTTCGTGACCTAACCATTCAGATAACTTATAACTCGCGTGACAGGTCCACTTTGAATGAAATATTGTCACTTATCGGCCAAAATTGAGTTTAACAATTTTTTAAAATCAATGTTAATAATTTCTACGCATCCGAGAAAAAAAAAAAAAACCAGTGAGAAGAATAATAAGTGGAATTCTGACCTCTTGACAAGAGAATGAAAGGTTGTGATATGTGTTGAAATTCTTAGAATCCTGAATAATGTGGAGTTTATATGAAATAATTCATATTTGTACTGCGGTTGTAGATGAAAGTGGAAATGTGATCATCGCAGTAAATTTTCCAATTTAAGCAATTGGAAAGAAGAAGCCTGAAAAAAATCAGGGCTAATTTGAGTTCATATCTTCCCGTGCAGTGAAATGATGTGGAGTTTATATGAAATAATTCATATTTGTACTGCGGTTGTAGATGAAAGTGGAAATGTGATCATCGCAGTAAATTTTCCAATTTAAGCAATTGGAAAGAAGAAGCCTGAAAAAAATCAGGGCTGTGGCTTCATAGCTCAGTTGGTAGAGCATCGCACCGGTATCGCGGAGGTCACGGGTTCGAATCCCGTTGAAGCCCTGATTTTTTTCAGGCTTCTTCTTTCCAATTGCTTAAATTGGAAAATTTACTGCGATGATCACATTTCCACTTTAATCCTGAATAATCTTGACATCCATTTTCCAGGAACGAAAATGGTGAAAGGGTGAATATATATTTTCTCGTCCGTGTTTAAATTAAATAATTCCGTGATATGTACGAACACGAAAAACACTGCTCCGTTGTTGGAATCAAAATGGCTCTGAACTGAAGAAGTTTGTCGTCGTAAAGCAATGAAGGTGAGTAGTAAAATCGAAACATCATGGGTTTTTATTTGAGAGCACATCATTTCCCTCATAATGTAGTCGCAAATTTTTCGCTTTCCGCTTTCTCGGGTGGACGACGCAACAATGATCACCGAATTTCTTAGATTTTACAAAGTTGGCAAATACAAAGATACTTATCATAACGTCTACCTTCTTTGCTCAATATTCTGCTTTTCAAATGTTCGCAATTCTCATGTAATACATGATTATGTTTTGGTTTTTGCACGAAACGATGCAGACGTGCAAACCAACTAAGCTGCTCTTAAATAATGGTTTTATATTTTTATTTTTTTATTTCTTGCGTTTAAGAAAATTTTTAACTTCGTTTATATCAGATTAGGTCTCAGTTTTTGTTTTCTTCTGCGCATTGTTGAATGTGAAAGATTATTTTCAGTCGGTTGTAGACAGAGCGATTTACGGAATTGTAAGCAGGATGAATAATAGTCATTTAGAGCCCATTTCCGTTTCCATTCCAAGAAAAAGAGGTACTTGTTGAAGGTCATAGCAATTTCCTTTGATCACTAAAACAAATCTGTTCCTTTTTTTGTCTTTTACAGCTAACGCTGCTAGCTGAAAATGCAACGATTGACCGAAGAAGGGAAGTAAAAAAAAACAGCAACCATAGCTTGTTGGGTTATAATCTCTTATGATCACGGAAATGAAGCGAAACATCTTTTCGTTTCTGGTTGGAGCTCAGTCACACTAATTTTACGCTCTACATCCCGACTCATTGTCAGGCTTCAAGTCTTTAAGCAGGTTCTGTCAAATACGTGATGATGCTGTCGATTTTGGACATCCTTACACGCTATACGGCTTTGAGAAATGTTCTTATGACTTGATCTCTTCAGCTCAAACCCCATTGAAGTGAAATGTAAACAATAATCTCTCCCCAAAAGAATAGACAACAGTTATCTGAACTCAGGTAAAACTGTGAACTGAATTGTTCCAAGAAGTAAAATAAAATTCCTCTACGAAGAAATTGAGAACAATTAGCTGAACGCTGAGTGATTTCTGTGAAAGATTTTTTTTATAAGATGAGGATTTTATTTAAAAAAGAGAACGTAATGTCAAAGGAATTCGACGAACGAAATCATAGGCATAATTTCTTGAAATGTTGTCATTACTAGTTTTTTTCTCAGCCGCTCAGATCCAGCCACAGAGCGCACCCTAACCGTGAAGAAAAATAATTCGTTCAAATAGGTGTTGCTCTCGCCCCTCTCATATTTAAATCCGTATACTTATTTGTCGAGCTATAAGTTTCGGAATAGTTTCGGTTTGTTCGGTAATGTTATGCCAGCTACCACTACTTATCGAGGAGCAGCTCATGTGAGCATTGCGGCAATGATATACAATAGTTCTCTTCGTCATTCTTTATTTAGATAGTAGCTATCTCCTTGAGAGACGAGAATGTGTGAGCTATGAGCCATGAAGAACCATGAGCTATGAGCGAAAGACAAGCAAGTTTTACTTTGGGATACAGAATCCTATAGGCACAATAACCCACAGAACAACTGACTTATAGTTCTCTCAACCTTACTTACCGTTTCTTGTTCGAACAAAGGTAGCTGTGAAGAACTATTTGACATACCGAGCAAGGTAGGATTGAAAACCTAACTTATTTCTGCTTTAATGGACAACTGAAACTGAAAGTGCTTTGCTGTTTTCTAGTCTTTTAGTCTATTTTCCAGCCTTGGTTTCCTCTTTTATAAATGATGCTAACAGACAAAATTGATTCACGAGTGAGGGAATTTCGACGGCTCGGAAAGCAAAAACTAAGACACTTCGATGCGTTAACATAATATATCAGACCAAGACGCACTGGCAATTTTATTGTGAAGTGCTTTATTCCGCGTAATCGAAATTAATTTCTTCGTAGTTCTTTCGTTTGTCTCATATACCATAAAATTCAAAGGATGATCCTCCAGCCCCCAATGGTGACCTACTCACCCGCGGCGAATATTCCACTTATTTGCTCTTACCACCTTTTCGCGGCAGACGATGAACGGTAGACGGTAGACGCGTCGTTGCGTTACGAAATTCAAAATTGTCACGCAATTGTCTGAATTTCACATAAATCTTTCTTTCGCGGGGCATCTCGTGGGTGACCGCTAAGACTGATTTTACAGAATAGGAAAACAAAAGGATGGAAATGAAAAACACTATTTGTCATTTTGGGCCACCAAATTTGCAAAAACTACTTCTGACATGGACTAGAAGGGGGACAAAAATTGTTAACGACAGACGACAGAAAATAGACGGTAGACGATAGGCAGAAATTTTTTCTAGGATCTCTTTCTAAAGGAGCTTGGAAACCAGGCTCAACTCAGTAGCCAAGCCTACTGAATTTGTGCCCAAGCCTTTCCTTGCTTGCGTGACCTTTTCTGCCACTAGTTCACGTCGTCACACTGGAGAATACAAGAAAAAGCGGCGAGTAGTAAACACAAGCTCGAATTTTTAAAGCAGTAAAGAAAACGTTTTGAGACCGAAAGGTAAGTAAGTATTTTAGTGTTTTACAGCCTAAATTTGGTGGTATACTTTGTAATTTTACAATGTACAGTAAATTGTCAAATTAATACTGACTCGAAAAACCTTCAGCTAAAAATTAACTCTTTATTAATGAGCTTATACTTTCTTGATCTGAAATATCAATTAGCGATAACATCAGAAATAATTTGCTTTTGTGGTATTAACTATACATACCTAACTTGTTAAAGTAAGTTGTCATGAAATAATGCACTTAGCAACAATTAATCTGAATAAACAAAACTGTATTAATATTTAAATTGTTCTTTAGACTGCCTGGATATCTGGGACAACTGATAATGCATTTTGGGAGTGGTAGGGATGCTTGCTTCATAGTGGCTATGGCTGTACCTGTCCTTGAATTTCCTTTT
The DNA here is from genome assembly GCF_964200805.1 of Pocillopora damicornis. NCBI lineage: Eukaryota > Metazoa > Cnidaria > Anthozoa > Scleractinia > Pocilloporidae > Pocillopora > Pocillopora damicornis. The sequence goes on from NC_142672.1 coordinate 14,638,457, forward strand.
TGTTTGTAATAGATTTTCCATACATTGTCTGTTATTTTTTTTTTTCAAGAAATTTTAGTCAGCAAGAAGAAAAATTTTTTAAAAAGGAATCCTCTTCCTGTAACATGTACAACTGTGGCTTAAGTTTGCAATATTACTGATATTTTTATCATAAAAGAATTTTCACAAAAATTATTTGACATTGGATTCCCATACAAATACTGCAAGATCTCGCCTGCCCACTAACCCATCAAGGTGGTGTTGAAAACTGCAGTAAGGTCTATTGAATATAGTTAAAGTACTGAATTTCACTCTGTGACTTACAACTACAGGATATGGGGCTTTTTTATGATTATGTACCAAACAAAACAAGGAGAGTTTTCTTGGCTCATTTACATTAAGGCACCTAGTATAATGTTATCAATGTCTTTTTTTTTTGTGTTCCAAGTCAGTACTAAGTTAGAATTGATATTTAAATCTCAATTATAATCATTTAGATCCAACCGAATGTATTCCTTTTATTACTTTTCACTGATTGCCAAGCCAGCAAGCCTTGATGCACTAACATTGAGGACTTTTAAAAAGGCCCTGTATTGTATACATGTAGCTGCTTTGGGGAAGGGGAGTGGTAAAGTTTCAAATTTGTGTAAGAGTATGTAACAGAATGATAATAATGATAATAATAATAATAATAATTTTTTCCATCCTTTGCTGCAAACACATCTGACCTAGAGTAATTAGTGAAACATACCAGAATAGCGTTTATTAATGCAAGGCCACAGTGGTGCACAGTTATGATATAAAAATTATAATTTTCTCTTGTGTAAGGCATCAGTCAGTTCAGGAATTACCAGGTGTAAAATTTCAAGTCAGTATAGTCTAGAAACTATTCATTTTTTAGAGGGTAGGGATGGGGGGGGGGGAGGGGAGGGGTGGAAATTATTAGGTTTGCGTACCGTTTTCACTCTTTGCACTGCAAGCACCCATACACGCAAACTTCAGATGGATGCTCAACACAACAGCGTCAAAAAAAATCGAGAAAATAACTAAGACGAACAAAGCTTCCAGGGATAATATAAATTTACCGCTATAAACAGAGTAAAGGCCTTATAGATTTTACTCGTAGCTTCTTTAAAGGAACAACTTCCTATGACGTTTCAACAAGATTATCAAGTTGTTAAATATGTGTTTTAATATGATTGATATCAATTGTTTCATAAAGTCGAAATAAGCTTAATTTCAAGAATAAATAAGCGGATTTCTACACCTATGACGATTATGTGGTTCAACGAAAGGATAATATTATTTACCTGCTGGGATTTCTTACATACCAATGTCGATGTTACCGCTATTTTGACTTGCTAAAATAACATTGAATACATTTTCAAGACCTGTTCAAGATGAGGTGCACTTATTGCGATTGTGATGCAATCCAGCGAGTCCTTCGGAGAAACATGTCACCAAGAGCAGAGCTTGTAAGACACTATTTAGAAAGTAAGTATTTCCTAGGTTTTAAATTCCCTTTGCCTCCATTTGACCGTGAGTAGTGTTTAGAATTAACGATGAAAGTGCATTTTAGCCAAATTAAAGGCAGAATATTTGTACATGAACGGAGCGCAGCGAGATAAGGTAATATTTTTTCCCGCGAAAATTACAAAAAAAGGGATAATAGATAACTTCCCATTTGTTTTTTTCCGCGCGAGTTACAAAAATGTTCCCTTCCCTGTCCTTCTCCAATCGCAATTCAACCAGTCGGGGGAGGTGAGTGAAGAATTGTTAACGTGTCATCAGAACGCTTCGTTACCTTATCGAACCTGTTGTCTAAGCTCCTTCAGAAGTGATCCCAGAAAAAATTTCTACAGACGGTAGACGATGGATTGTGTGACATCAAAGAGAAACTAAGCCACAAATGTTCATGCGTTAGGGGCGCATCAGGAGGCGCATAATCCATGCTCAGAAAATTGACAGACTCGGAGGTGAGTTGCTTTGCATATTTTATTAAAAGATAGTATATTGTCAGCGATACAAACAATTTACGAAAATATTACATATTACCCAAAGTCTGTTATATAATTGTCACTAATAAAATGCGAAAATTGCGAAATAATTTTAAACTGATGAAAGATTCGGAATATTTTTCATCATGAACCGAAGTACCGAGCGACGCTGAGCAACACTGAGTTAAAAAGTCGCATGTGATCACTGTTCAGGCAAAAACCGACCATTACTACAATGAAAACATTAACACATTAACACTTGCCTTTTTCTACGCTGGCATATTGCCTTGAAAGTCAAATTTAAGGATTCAACATCCTCTTGGGTGACGATGATTTGGCACACATTAGGCTTGGGAAAATCACGTTTTTCATACTCGGTCATGCTGATCGGTCGAAACCTCAGTTATACAAGCCACAATACTAGTCGCTATGGCCACTATCCACATCAATCTCTAATGATTACTTGCACCTAAAGACAACCTCTTCATTCTATTTAATTTTAATTTCAAATTAAACGTAAGAGATGGCTTAACTAACATATAAGCCTACTTCTTGAAAGATTCATGTATTGAATCCCTTAACTCGATGATATAACTTCTATTAACTGATAACTGTGTAATTTTTGATACGAGGTACTAGCTTCAATTTACCTGACTACACGATGTAGTCAGGTAAAGTGCCTCTCTATTTCTACTAGTTATTTGGAGAAAAAGGCACTCGCTTTATCCTCTTTCTAAATGATAACACAACCACCCCAAGCTTAGGCCTCAATTATTTAAACACCCAGGATATCAATGATCCCCAGCCAAATGGACATTGAAATTGAAGACAAATAAAACTCAATTTATTGATAACTAGGTAACCGATTATCCAGTGGTTTGAGTCATCCACCTTCAGGGCCCTTTTAAATTTTAAGAAAGTGTACCACCTCAGGGAAAGGAGTAAAAATCAAATTAAAAAAAAAAGTAATTTATGAGTATATTTAACAGTTTGTGTTATACAGGAAAGGTATATGTGGTCATATTCGTAAATAATGTTGATTTCCATGTGCACTAGCAAAAAATGCGAGATATCGTTGTCTGTTCTCATGTTACAATCCAGAGGATTGTACAAATGACTGGTACTCGATAAGCATGATTCATAACTGCACCGCATTTTAGCTTATTCTAACTTGTCCTAATGAATCCAACTGTAAATAATTTTTTTTTCCTAAGAGTTTAATGCATGTTACCTTATCTGAAAGAAAGTGAGTTTTCTTCTTTTAAATTTTAGACATACACCTTTTGCTGAGAGAGACGCCAGTCTGAGTCTTTGCACAAGTAGGATACGCATTGGCTGGTCAATGCAGTCGGATCAGCTAGGATTACTTAGAAAATAAGAAAATTATTTTACACGCCTAATTGAACCTGTTCGAGTAAGCAATTCTCTGGGTTTCACCAACTAGTTCTGAGTAATTTTGGTGAATTTGCAAAAGTTTGTTGCAAAAGCTCCTCTTGGCTAACCATCCTCTCAACACCAAGCAGATGCCGGTAACAGAGACTGCAGCCCCTAAGAGAAGGGCTGTAAGGGAGGAAAAGCGACCATGAATTGAAATGAGACATACGGCAACATAATAAAGATTAGCCCTGTCAAAAAATAGTGCATATGTGTATGTGGCGAGCCTATAAATCTAAAGAACTGTAGAAGTCAAACTCAACAGCGATTCATCTGAGGATCGAAAGTTATACGTAGTGAAATTGTTGGGAATCACAATGCAAAACAATGAAATGAGAAAGATAAGCTCAACCACGACTCTTTCAACCCTTAGACGGTACTTACTGATGAATCACTTTTGAGGGTCAGAGTAATGCTTTAGTCTCTCAAAAATTAATCGACGTTCAATATAATTAACGATGACTTACAATTTCGCGATGGATGTGAGCTTAGTCACGCTCGCTTCCCCACCCACGTTACAATGAGGGCAAAAACTTCAAATTCTTCCAAAAAAATCCGAAGAACTGAGAGCGCTCTCATTTAAAGAGCATAACGGCGATGTTTTTAAATTATGAGAAAAGTTAGGCAACTAATAATGCTGCACGAGAGAATAAAGTTGATATAGGGTACCTATTATTTCGGATGTCAAAGGAAACCTTGTACACCCATTGCGGTGTGTATCATCTTGTTGTTGTTGTTATTGTTGTTTTTTAATGGATTTCATCCTTCTTTTATCTTTTTCGATCAGTCAACTGTCCACTATCAATTCACGAGGCTGCGATTAGCGTATTAATAGTATTAAGCCATTCTCTTAGGTCGACGAGTAAAATTGGTGTAAAAAGTCTTCATTAAAGCAATCGTATGCTTTTGAACTGAGAGGAAGTGAGAAAATATCAAAGCTCAGAATCTATCGAAGAATTCAAACGCCAAATGAAGTCGTAGCTCATTATGAAGAAATCAAAACATAATAAGTCGTATGGCAAATAACAAATGGAAAATCGTATTAAAAAAGTGAACTATCCATGATATACTGGGCAGATATCGCTAACGCGTTGCCTCGTTCTTCCTTAGTTTAAAAATAGAAGTACTCAAGACTTTCTTGCGCACTTGTGCCTCCGCAAATTCCCTCTTAAAGGCTTTGAGCCTTACGATGAAATTGGAATATGTTAGAAGCAACTCCTCTTTCGATTTCTCTTTGGCGTGGCGGTAAAATCCACCGGTAGCTAATGAAGCAATAAACCCACCTGCGGCTCCGCCCCCGATCAAAGGAGCAGCACCAATTCCCGCCGCTGCAATTGCACTAACGCCAGATACGATTGCTCCAGCTCCACCGGTAAATACTGAAATGAACAGCAAAAGAATTAAATTTCTGTACGAATGACCGCCTTCAGTACTATCGGAAGCGTAGGACCGTAATATCAAATCTCTTCACCTAAGCCTTGCTCAGAAATTAAGTTTTGCTGTCCTTATAACTGGTTTTTATTTTAGAAAAATATTAACCCTGTCGGTTTCATGAGTATTACTTCCACTTTGTCATGACGCCGCAACCAAATGTTATCAGCCGCATGGGTTAACAAACTTTCTAGGATTTTGTGCAAGTCAGTTTGCGCACACGCTTTGGTGCACTGCGGGCTATGCTATTAGAACTGAAATAAAATGCCCTCACAACTGAAAAGGGCTGCAGAAAGAGAAAAATTGCTCTTCTTGAATTAGGCTTTGTATCATTTTGCAAAATTCAAGGGTTGGTGTCATTTTTAAATGATTTCATTACAGTTACTGTAATCGAAATGCGACGTTAGTGTTAGAAATTCAAAAGCACTGACGGTGTACTTTCTAGTGGCTGAAAAAAAAAAAGGTATGGTTTCTAGAGCATACTACTCCTGAAATTACCTGTGGCGCCCACCACGAAAAAGCCAATCATCCACGTCGATTTATAGCTTTCCCGACTCAAGTATTCTTTTATTTCTTTGTCAAACTCTGTGAGTACTCTCTCGGTGTCTTCTATATAGCACTTCCATATGTTCAACTCCCCATCCAATTCATCTTTCTTAATCTCCAACGACTGCAAATATTCCCTCGACAACTTGTAATTCACTTGGGGTGCTTCATCAACCTATAAGCAGTCAGGTAGACGCATTGATTAGCGGAAGGAAACTTTAACTGAATGGCATGGATTTACAACCGATAATTAACCTGAATTAACAATTCGGTTCACAAGCTGCAAAGAACGCACAATGATTGGCCAACGATACTTAACGTCTTTTCTTTTATTTGCACCCACAGTTTGAGAAACAAAAGGAAGTCTTGCGTGAGGGCTCCCCTTCGCAGGACTGTGAATGTTTTTAAATAAAGGTTGATTAAAGTTGGCGTGTAATCTGATTTCTTAAAAGTAGAGCTTATGTATGAAATCTCACCTTTGTTCTAAGAACTTGATATAAATTCGTTACTTTAGTCTTCGCTCTTTCAACGGCCTTTAGATGATCCTCCACTTTTTGGATTATAGGTTTAAATAACCTCGGCACTTTTAGGGGAACTTCTGACTTCGTCATTTTTTTGGCCTCGTTTGCTAAGATTGCACTTTTCGCCGTAACAAAAATGTAGTCAGTTTTGGTGATCAAATGATGCAACACATTCTTAATAAAGTCACTTCCCTCACTGGAATGTGCCTTTACCACTTCACGAAACGACTCTTGCAGCTGAGAAATGATCCTAAAGTCCTCGGCCAAGATCTTACCACCTGCATCTGACACTAACTTCTTTATTCCCTCCAAAGTCTTATGCAAACAAATTTCATCTGTGGCCATAACGATTGCCGGTAGGTACTGAAAAAAAAGAAAATGTCTGAATTTTCTTAGGTGCCCTTTGTTTTGAAAATATGTGGTGGAGCCTTGGTCTCTATTGTGTTTTTTATTTTTGCATAGTCTGGAAATGAACTGATGCCGTAGTGTTCTTAAAAAATCGCCACAGATTCAGTAAAACTTGTCGATTTATCAAATCCGGCATGCATTTGTGGTTCCAAGCTATTTAGAAATTGGTATCCAGGACAGAAAAATTGTTGTGATATCGGATCCGTGAGTTCATGACTTTTACACCACGAATTTACATACTTCCGTCAACCAAAGAAACAAAATGCACGTCTTTCTCAGGGAGGATTAACTTCCTAGCGCCCTAGAGTACTAGTCATCGAATTTTAGGAGTGATAAAATGTGCTTTAGGCTTTACCCTGATCAAATGCGGTTGGTGGTGATGTCATGCTTTCAAATAAAGCTTCTCAAATATTGGAGAAAACTGCGGCACCGTAAATACTATTTCTTAAAGGTGATATGTCTCCCAACGATTTATTTAAGTCTGAAGCAATGTATCCAATTGTGCGGCAAACTGGGGACAAAACACAACCATTAAAGCCGAACGAAGTTAAAGTCAAACGCACTTCTCCTCTGTACCATTGATTACGTTTGTTACCGTGAAGCGTAATCCTAATCCTCGAATTAACTTGCCACAGTTATTCTCAAGCAAGATAATGCTAATTATCCAGCTTTTAGGAATTTAGAGATTTATCTAGGACTATATCTCACGCTCTCTCAATAAAAATGACCTCCACTCAATAGACCTTGGCTGACCAAAAAAAAATCCGATGGCTTCAAAGAAACAACTGGGATATTTTCAGGGAAATTTCTACAGCTAGTGTTGCGTGAGTCCGTTAACCGATTACTTCATATTTAAATACTGCGTGCGTTGCAGATGTTACGAGTGTAATTCTATTTATTCACCACACTCGACTTCTGTCCAATCTTTGCTCCTTTTCCCCCACCTCGAGTGTCAGGCGCGATGGTATAAAAGGGCGTTTGACTATCTCTCGCAAGGTGTATTAGGCGACAAATCTATTAATCGAGCTTGAGAAATAAGCGGAAATTCAATTGCCTAACTGACTTGTACCGTTGTAATTGTGTCGAGACAGCATTATGCGTGATCCTGGAAAATAATTATTATACTCTAGGAACAATCCTTCACATTATGTGGACAATGCGGAATGAAACTTAAAGTTAAAAGCCATCGAACAACTTAAGTAAGCTGAATATTTGTGTTGGATGAGGAGAATTCTTGAAGAAAATAGTACTAATAGAAGTAATAGTACACCATATTTGACCCCTTGCCATAATTATACTCGTTCGATTCCCTTGAGAACAGCCTTTTTTCGGTGAAAAAGGGCCGGAAACTACTTTTCGTTTTATTCAATTTACTTCATAACCTTCATTTTAAAAGATAAATTAATTGATGCAAAAATTACCACATGAGGTGGAAGTGACACTAGTTGGCATCGTTTTTGTGAACGTCGAAAGAAGTAGCTGGGCTGTTTTGTTGAGTATTATGAACTTAATTAGCTAAAATAAAAGCACTTCAAAACAAGGAGTTCCCGGCCAGCGCCTGAGCAAATAGTCTGATTCACGTTAAGCAGCTTTGGAGACATGTTGATAAAAATTGGTACCACCGTGTTGTTTAGTGAAGGTATATGTAAATTGATCCATGAAAACGAAGTAAAATCCTTGTAGTTAAACTACCCACATTTTAAGAAATTTTTCCCAGCTACAAAAGGAACGAATTGAAAATGAGCTGATTTAAGGTTGAATGCTTATTTACGACCAAGCGATAGACCTTTGTGTCGGTAAGTAAGGTACTTGAGACACAGGAGCAACTGTAGACTTATTGCGACGGTTATTTAAACAAAGTTTAACCGTTGTTAACAAAACCGCGTTGTAAACCATCTTGAATTTAGCTTAATCTTTAATCCGAAATCTTTTTTTTTTGCCAACAGTGCCAAGAAGGCCGAAAGCTAGCAGTTAAAGGATATATATTTAATGAAAAAAACTCTAGAGAGTCTAAATCCCAGAGGCCTACTGCTCGCGGGAAACCGCGGTTTGGGTTAGACCTCGTGTACATGACCGGCCCATTGTTTCCCCAACGAATTTATCACACAAGACTATTTGGAATTTAGTCTTTTCTAGAGGTTGAGCAAGTCAGCAGAACAAACGCCGCTAAAGTGTACAATAAAGTGCATACGTATGAGGTGTAAGGTTGAAATCTTTAGATGAAAACCCCTCAATCTTAGTTTTGCGAAAATTTTTCACAATCCTCATTGAAATTCCATAAACTGTGTTCTCTGTTGGAAAGGCTATAGCACGAGAATCACGTGATACATAAGGAGAGAATCATGTGATTTCTTCATGATCAATTCTCACGAATTCCATGTATAACAAAACAGAACAGCCCTTCTGCTCAATGAATCTCGAGTTTTGCTTTCGTTAGTTGAATAAGGATCTTTGAATTGGTGATGGAAACGTAGCGCAACGGTTGCGGAAACTACTGTCGAAGCAAGCGTGCAATCAGCCGTTTGTCTATAAGTGGATAAAAATAACCTCAAGACTGCCTCTTTAACTGCAAAATAGGATAACAAAAGCCATGAATATGCAACTTTTGATAAGTTTGCTAGAAGAGAGCAACGGAAACGATTTTGTTATTTTATCATCCATGACTGAGTTACGCAAGGCTGGTATTGCCTTGGAAAATTGCATTTGAAAGAATATGTAACCGAAAACTTGGATGACTCTTGAAGAAGAGAGTGGCGTTGAAAACAATGCCGTATTTGATGATCCATGGCTGAGATACCTAGGGTCAGCAGCCTGTTAAGTATTGCATTCATTTGGTTAAAATCGATTAATTCTAGCTTCACACATGACTGTCGGTGATAAACTTGTAGCGTGTGTAGAGCTTTTTCTTTCGATCAAACTACCGGAATACAAATTCTGCGGATTTGTAGCAGTCTTGGAATTGCAATCATGACACTCCTTTTGTAGGAAACCTGAATTGTGCTGCGAGATATGTGAACATATTCTGTATGTGAACTCACCTTAAGGCCAACTAGAAGTAACGTAAAGGTGTCAGATCCTTTCGTTATTTACTGTTGTTCACTACGAAGTAGATCCACGAGTGCTGCTCCGTCATCAAACAACTAATGTGGACTCTGGAACTACACTTCTATTTAGGATAAACAAAACAACCCGCTAAACAATCAAAACGGAATAATCTGGAACCCGTCAAACAGGTTCTTAAGCTATTTTGATTGAAAAGTGGGTGGGGACATGGAGTAATCTCCATATAAGAATATGCAAACACCCCCTCCAATTGTTTTAGGCTATGGCTTCGCATCAAAATTTTCAATAATCTTGAACCCGTCAAACAGGTTCTTAAGCTATTTTGATTGAAAAGTGGGTGGCGACATGGAGTAATCACCATATAAGGATATGCAAACACCCTCTCCAATTGTTTGAGGCTATGGCTCCGCATCAAAACTTTTGCACAAAAAAGTTATTAGAAACACGCCAAAAATTTAATCCAGACAACTTTAAACGGAGAGGCCTCATAAATGAAAATTAGCAAACCATTAGCTTGGCCGCATTCAAATCGATGACATCTTCTCGTCCCGGAGAAGTTTTCGCTCTCTGAATAAACAATATTTTACTATTTGTTAGGATAGTTGAAGTCACGCGTTGTAAACCATGGTTAAATACTGTTGGATACTTATACGATACTTTCTTTTGTTTTTTCTACTTCCCTAACGATTTCAAACCAGTGTAGCGTGAGGAAAATAGCACAAATTCAATTTAAGAGCGGTAAAAAGTGTATCTCTGCTCATACCTGGTGCAAGTGAACTGAAATGATACTGCTGTTTAATCAATCACTACTGCTTTTGTAGTAATATTGCATCTTAGATAATAAGTCTTGAACCTTGACGAGTACAAACTCGTGATACCTGCGGATTTTTGCTGGGTTGTAACTTAATCATTTACATTTGTAAAATTAATTTAAATTTAATAGAAAACTTCAAACAAAGGTTTCCGAAATCATTACAAGGAAAGACGTTACCTAACGTGTCTTAATCAAACCAGGGATTTGGCTTTTGTACGCTACCAGTTTACAATCGACACGAACTTTACTTCATTCACTCGGCATAACTCAATATAAAAGTGATGTTTTTCCTGTAACAAATGAAACAGATGATTACAGGGCCTATAAAGCAGTCGACGTCGCTTCAATCTAGTCATATACTACAGAAGTTCGAGCTCCAACGGGAAGTGAATGTTCAATAATTCCTCGGCTGCATCCTGTCCTAAGACAGTCGATGAAAATCTTTAGCACTGGGTATATTATTTTGATCAGCTATGTGAAGAGGAAGTTTTGAAGAACATACTTTTACTGAATTTACGAATATAGCTCTTTAAAGGCGGTAAATTCCCAGAAAGTAAAACAATAAATATGCGGCCTTGATACAGAAAAAAGTTGAGGAAACAAGACGGATTTCCTCCTCCTATTGTTGAGATGACATCAAGTAAGTAACGCTCATGGGGTTTTCGAATTCCCAGAAAATAGCTTTCTTCAGACAATTCAAAATATGTCTCAGGACTGATTATTTGTTCATTTCAGCGAAACGTTACCATTGTTACAAGAAAAAGATCACCAAAATCAAATTATCTCACTAGATGTGTATAAGAGTATAAGATAATAGCACTTTCAAGTCATTTCGTCCAACCGACCTCGTAGCTTCACGGCTGTGCCACGAGAAAGCTTGAATATCAGTGTGTTTCTATATTCAGTTAATTTTTCCCTGCTCAGGAGAATCCCATGGTCGTCCTCTTCAAGAAAATTATTTCCTAAAGTAAGTTACTGTCCACAAAGATTTGTCCTTTAGTAGTTTCAGTTGAATAATTCTAAGTATTTACTTCATTTGTCTTCGCTGTGAAAACGTTATTATGTCCTTAGACTTTACGAGTGGAGAACATGAAATAAAAGCTTGATCTCAATATCTATGACGTTGTCTGAGCATAGACACGAAACTTTTCATGAAAATCTTGTCACTTATTGATACCAACTTGATGATCAAATACGAGCTAAGTATTTGTACTGAATAAAACAAAACATGACAACAGGCGTATACGAATACTTTTCTTCAAAATCGAACTTCTTCAATTCACGTGAGCCAAATCTACACTTCTGTTGTTTATCTTAGCCTTGCTTATTTCGATTTTAGGTCTGACTGTACATCTAATTTGTTAGATATAAGCGAACTATGCCGGTCTAAGAATAGAAATCCATTTTGAAGTCATTTCAGAAACATCATACCAAACTCATCTCAGCAGCTCCACGGCCGTTCCGCGAGGAAGTGTGGATATCGACGTTCTTTCTTTAGTTTTTTAAGATTTCTCAAGCTCGGGAGAAAGGTCCCTCTTTGCAAGAAAGTTATACTCCAAAGCAAGTCATTGTGCAAAAATATGGCGAAAATCAGTAGATTCAACATCATAATGCTGTGACAACTGAATTCATTTGTCTTCGACGTGAAAACCATATTGGTCATCACACTTCCCAGCGAGACGCAAGTGCGCAGTTAAAGCGCGGTCCCGAATTTTAGACTGTCTAGGAATATACATCACATAATTCGAAAACTTGACACTTATTAAGTTCAGAACCAAATATGAGCTGAACATTTACAGTATAGAATAGAGAAAATTAATGCTGAACGTTTTGACCTCTAAATACCCTTTACTCGTTCGCTTTCTTACAAAATAGCATTTATCCGATTGATAGTGCAGTACTCTTTTTTTCAGCACTAATCCATTGGACAACGATTTATCGATTTGATTTTTATTCTTATCTTGTTCAAAAGGAATTCTCTTCTTTCAAACATGTTTTGGTTTTATTTAGTACCCAAAGTTTCGAAATTGATCAATACTGCCTAACATCATAGGCAAGTTTCTATTCTGTCTAAATCCGAATTGAATTTCTGTTAATCAAGCACGCGATAACGCTCACGAAAATTAAATGCGAATCTCCTCAGTTCAACCTTTTAATTGAGAATTCCTAGAAAATATATTTCTAATGCTAAAGCACGTGGCAGAATCAATTTCATGGAATTCAAAAGATGATTGTCAAGTTGCTGCCAATCATGGCGAACTTAGCTTCCAGTCAACGATTTGAAGCATCAGGAAAGTGAAACGAAGTTGAATGAACATTGTTTCCTTTTTTTGCCGAGAACAAAGCTTAAGAAACCGGTGGATTTGAAATGGGTTGTAAACGAACTATGTGTAGATTTTCTATACCTACAGGCGATCTTTCACAAGAAGAACAATTAAGAAATATCAATGTCTCCTTTAGCAATCGTTGTACAAGATACATATACCTTAATTTACTTACTTGGCAAAGCTTTATACAACCGCGATAAGACTTGAAATAACAGACGCGCGAGATACAGTGACCACCACAGAGACCAAAGCCGCCCCCGGTAAAGGCCATATATTACAGAAGGTCGAGTTCTTGAAACGAATTCCAGTGAACTAACAGATCTTTTGTCGTTCAGTTGTCGTGAATAGTTAATATTACCCATGGCAATCCACCAGGCTATATGACCATTTAGTTTCATGTCTGTATTCCTAGAAAACGGCATTCTTTACAAAAGCAAAGCAATTCTCATGATTATCGTCACGGTTTGTTTATTTCGGTGAATCAAGTTTATAGTTACAAGAAGAAGGTCGAGAAACTTAGATTGTGTCAATTGACTAGAAATGCACTTTGGAGTCATTTTAGTGTCACGTCAAAACAAAACCATCGCTCAGCTTCACAACCATTCCTCTTGACAGCTAAGATATCTGCGTTTCTCTTCATTCGATGCAGTCTTCCGTGGTCAGAAAAATGGTCACCCTATTCAAGAAAATTAAATTCTGAGGGAAGGCAATATGCAAACAGATGTGAAAAGATTGCGACCTTTAGGAGATGCAATTACATAATGAGAATTGTTACTTCGCCTGTATTCGCCATGTATTCCGTCTTACACTATAAACCGACTTTGAATGATAGGTATCCTTTGCGAAAAAAAGCGAGAAGCAAGAATTCTCTGATATTTAGCGTTTGTTTCATACGAACGGCTCTATAACCTCTATTTTTAAAGGAACATTGAGGACGTATGACTTACAAGGAAAACTAGTAGAACGGCACCTACTTAACTTTATTTCAGTTTATCTACATATAACATCGATGTCGCTGCTTAGTTTATTGTTTTGGAAGGGAGTATGTTGGACTAATTTGGGTCAATTTTTTAATTTCATAGTGATTTACTTCAGTACCTCGGTGAATTTGATTCACCCCTAGCAGCATTGGAAAAATATTGGAAACGCGCCGGGTAGAAGTCGATAAAAATTTGTATTTTCAGTATCTTTAAGCCCACCATCGATTGTCGGCTTTTTTCGCATGTTCAAACAATTTTCACGATGGCATGCATGTTAAGTTAAATTTCTCCATGGAATCGGTTCCGTAGTACCATATTGCTAGCAAACTACAGACAAAATCAAATGTGTGGATTATGGATATGATTGTTACGTATCGTTAATGGCAACCCGCTTGATCGGAGGTTCTCATTTATCCGTCGTGTACCAGTGGCAATGAATCATTTACAATTAGGTCCTTTAGAGCTCTTCAAAGGTAAAATTCAAAACAAAACCAAACATATAATGACCGGCGTATGCTTATTCTTTCCTGTTAACTGATTCAGTTCTCTTCAATCAAGTCAACTCAATATCTGTGATGTTTATCAAAGATTTGTTGCATTCCTTTGGTCTGTCCACATTAAATTTACTAGTGAACCCTTCAAGTGGCATAACTGAGCAATAACACTTACAGAATGAAGACAACAATAATTTCAACTTGTATATCACATATACCGAATCTAATTTTTTTTTTTCAAGAGAAAGAATTCCCACATATTTTTATTAGGTATTTTATAACAGGCATATTTTCGAAACATATCATTAACACGTAACAACATTTGCAACTTTTATGCTGTCTATATCTGAGTAGAATTTCTGAGAATCAAGCACGCGAAGACAGAAAAAATAATCGACCGTAATTTCCTCGGTTCAGTCCATTCAGAGGGAATTCCTAGAAAGCTGAAAACATGTCATGTGCAAGAGCACATGGGAGAATTAATTTCATGGAATTCATGCTCGTCAAGTCGCTAATCGTGGCGAAATTTATAACATTTGACGATAAAGCGAGTGAGGTGAAGAAGAGTTACAACTGTTTCCTTTTGGCCAAGAAAAAGCTCGTTATGATAACATTGGATTTAGTTAAACTGGGTTTTAAATGAACAATGCGTACGTAATCTCTCAACTCGCGTAAATAAAATCTCAAATCACCTCACCAAAGAGATATTTCACCAGAGAGACATAATACTGTTGTTCACAATGATGCTGAGCAAATATATAGTTACTTAAGCTATCGGTTGACAAGTAAAATTAAGAAAAAATGTACTTTAATTTACTTACTTGGCAAAGCCCAGTTTAGGTGTTATTGGTGCCAAAACAATAACCCGAAATAACACAGATGAGCACCGGACAGATAAAATGATTCACAGAGACCAGCGCCACCTTCAATACGGGTCAATAAGACCAATATATTGAGGAAGTTTGAGATCTAACGACAAACGAATTGTAAAAACTTGTGAACTAACAATTCTTTTGCTGTGCAATTGTTGTGAATAGTGAATATTCCCCATGGAAATGGACAGTCTTTATACCAAGCGATATCTGACCTTTTAATCTTGTGTATGAGTTCCTAGAAAACAGTATGCTCCACACAAATCAAGAAAATTATTTCAGGTATATCGTTTGTTCATTTCGAAGAATCGGTTGCTTTAGTAGCAAGAAAAAAGTCGACAAACTCAGAGTATCTCACCATTTTAAGAATAGAAAAGCACTTTGAATTCATTCATTGTGACCGACATCAAACCGAACCCATCTCAGCAGCTTCACGGCCGTTTCACGCGATAGCATAGATATCAATGTTTTACTTTACTCCACTGCCAGTACAGTCATCAAAGATACAAGAAATAGTCGCCTTTCACGAGCAATGTACACAAAAAATGCATCAATCAGGAGATGCAACTACATAGCGTGCATTATGAGAGGGGCTACTTCATTCGTCTTCGCCGCTTATTCCATCTAACACGGTGGACTTTTTAAGCGAAAAGTAAGACATTAAAGTACATCCTTGGATTTATGGCTCAGTCTAGGGTTAAAACAATCTAAAATTCAATGCATGTAATAAATTAAGGACCAAAGATGATCTAAATCTTCTAGGTGAAGAAGGAGAACTCTTGACGGAAACGGTAATACTAGATCATTTGACCTCTGAATATAATTTTCCTCGTCGTCTTTCCGAGAAAACAACATCCTTGCCAACAATGGTCTAGTACTTAGCGTTTGTTTCATTGGAACGGCTCTGTAACATTAATTCTGAAACAAACATAATTTTTGTATGGCCCACATAATAATTGGTATATGGCGAAATCCGTTTTTACCAGGGTTACAGGTTCTCATTTCACCCGAGAGTGACTAATATAAAATTAAAAATTGATAAGTTGTGGTTAGTGTAATAGAGAGGTACAATTCTATATTTCGAGGTTCTTGAAACTATAATTGCGAATTCCAAGAAAAAAACTTGGTGAGTATAAATTTAACCCTGGTAAGAACTATGTCTCCTAAAGGTCGCAATCTTTTCACAGCTGTTTGCATATTGCCTTCCCTCAGAATTTAATTTTCTTGAATAGGGTGACCATTTTTCTGACCACGGAAGACTTCATCGAATAAAGAGAAACGCAGGTATCTTAGCTGTCAAGAGGAATGGTTGTGAAGCTGAGAAATGGTTTTGTTTTGTCGTGACACTAAAATGACTCCAAAGTGCATTTCTAGTCTATTGACACAATCTAAGTTTCTCGACCTTCTTCTTGTAACTATAAACTTGATTCACCGAAATAAACAAACCGTGACGATAATCATGAGAATTTCTTTGCTTTTGTAAAGAATGCTGTTTTCTAGGAATACAGACATGAGATTAAAAGGTCATATAGCCTGTATAAAGAGTGTAGATTGCCATGGGTAATATTAACTATTCTCGACAACTGAACGACAAAAGATCTGTTGGTTCACTTGAATTCTTTTCTTGTTAGAACTCTACCTTCTGTAAAATATGGCCTTTACCGAGGGCGGCGGTGGTCACTGTATCTCGCGCGTCTGTTATTTCAGGTTTTATCGCGGTTATACAAAGCTTTCCCAAGTAAGTAAATTAAGATATATGTATCTTGTACAACGATTGCTCAAGTAATGAAGTATTTGCTCTGCATTCCCGTGAACAAAACACATTGAGAGACATTGATATTTCTTAATTATTCATCTTGTGAAAGATCGCCAGTAAGTATAGAATATGTACACATAGTTCGTTTACAACCCATTTCAAATCCACTGGTTTCTTACACTTTGTTCTCGGCAAAAAAAGGAAACAATGATATTCAGTCAACTTCGTTTCACTTTCCTGATGCTTCAAATCGTTGACTGGAAGCTAAGCTCGCCATGATTGGCAGCAACTTGACAATCATCTTTTGAATTCCATGAAATTGATTCTGCCACGTGCTTTAGCAGTAGAAATATATTTTCGTATTTCTAGGAATTCTCAATGAAAAAGTTGCACTGAGGAGATTCGCATTTAATTTTCGTGGGCGTTATTGCGTGCTTGATTAACAGAAATTCAATTCGGATTTAGACAGAACAGAAACTTGCCTATGATGTTAGGTAGTAATGATCAATTTCGAAACTTTGGGTACTAAATAAAACCAAAACATGTTTGAAAGAAGAGAATTCATTTTGAACAAGACAAGAATAAAAACCAAATCGATAAACCGTTGTTCAATGGATTAGTGCTGAAAAAAGAGTACTGCACTATCCATCGGATAAATGCTGTTTTGTAAGAAAGCGAACGAGTAAAGGGTATTTAGAGGCCAAAACGTTCTGCATTAATTTTTTCTATTCACTATAAATGTTCAACTCATATTTGGTTCTGAAATTAATAAGTGTCAAGGTTTTCGAATTCTGTGATGTATATTCTTAGACAGTCTAAAATTTGGGACCGCGCTTTAACTGCGCACTTGCGTCTCGCTGAGAAGTGTGATGACCAATATGGTTTTCACGTCGAAGAAAAATGAATTCAGTTGTCACAGCATTATGATGTTGAATCTACTGATTTTCGCCATCTTTTTGCACAATGACTTGCTCTAGAGTATAACCTTCTTGCAAAGAGGGACCTTTCTCCCGAGCTTAAGAAATTTTAAACAACTAAAGAAGAAACGTTGATATCCACGCTTCCTCGCGGAACGGCTGTGGAGCTGTTGAGCTGAGTTTGGTTGATGTGTTTCTGAAATTACTTCAAAGTGGTTTCTACTCTTATAGTCTGGGAGCAAATGTGGTCCCGTGTGAAGTTCGTGCTGAAAGCAAGCACCTAGTGTAAAAGTGTTCATTAGGACCTACTAAACATGAAAAGTTTTGGTGCCAGCTTTGCAACTTGCTCAGACGGCTTTTAAGGGGGGTTAAATTCTGATCCATGAAATCTAGCATGGAAACGAGGCTAAAACACAATTCTTCATAACTTTGTTAATAACAGACGAAAATACACCAGACTTGCTCACATGATTGGGCATGATCCTCCCTGTTGGTTTATGTTAATTAACATAGGTCACGTGACCTTACGCATGAAAGCGAGGCTGAAACACATAATTCACTATAAATTTGTCAAAAAAAATCCTTATCATGCCAAACTTGCTCACCTTAGTCAGTTAGACATCTTGCATCGATTGGTGCCACTTTGTAGTGTCACGTGACCCCATACATGGAAACGAGGCTGGATATATCTGGTAGCATCGTGTAGGATGGCATTTGTCCTGCCAAATGTATTAACAACTACTAGGCAGATACATATCTGGTTATCCGATTTCAGATATAAAAACTTCAACTAATCATTGTCCTATGGCCCATAGCACAGGAACAAGACGGATAAAGCAAATACTGCGGAGGCTCCATTTGAGAATTTATCTTGTACACATAATCAATAATTTTGCCAACTTATGATACTGGTTCCATGTATTCATTTTCGCATGTATATTGGAACCAGGGCAGAAAATGAAAATAGCGACCACTGCTGTTTTATACATACAGTCATGAAAGTATTACTGAATATCTATATACATTGTTCTGTTGTCCATTCCTATGGAATTTCCTGTTCGACTTCGTCTTCATCATACTCATCATCACTTTCAGCATACTCGTTCTGGCAATCTTCATAGCACAGACAGAGATCAGTACAGACAAGTCCGGCTTTTTGACACCGACAACGGTTGTTAGAGCAAGGGACTTGGCGCACTTGCATCGGACAAGCTGTATAATTGCCTCTGGAGCTGGTGGAAGATTTTTCATGACTGGTACCCACTTTCCATCTTCATCTTGCCATCCATAGCCTTCTGGTGAGGGCAACACCGGGTTTGCTACATGATCGTTGTTCCAAACAAGAAGCTGGTAGTGCGCTCTCAGTATGGCTTGATGGAGAGCAGCTTGTGTGGGCGGCAACCTCTCAGACTCAGCTTGATTTTTCTTAAAGAGGGACCATCTGAGGGCTTTGACAGTTTTGATGTCTGTCTTTGGTTGGTACATCCGACAAACCAGCTGTTCCACTCCACGTCTTGTGCCGTCATCTGGCTGTTCCCCACAACCGAGGTTAGCAAGAGCTTGCAAGATAGGAGTGCTGGTGTTATCAAGCTCATCCCAACAAATGGCTTTTCCCTTTCCAGAGAAACTCCCAGTAACATCTGCTCCGGTCAACGCATGAAACGCTGGCAGCGCAGCCGTCTTAGTGGGCCCAAGGGCGTCTGCGATTGACTTCAAGTTGATAACTCTACGACTACTACCGGTTCCAGTAACAAAGCAAGGGTTGGAGCACAAATCTGGATACCGTCGGAGAGCCAAAACAAGAACATCAGTGTCAGGAGAATATATAGATAGTTGGGTAGCACCTTGAGCAGAGGCATTCAGAGCATGTAAAATAATCTTTGTGTCGGCTTCTTCTTGTGTACTTCGTAAATGCCTGACGTCTCTGTGCGTTGCCTCACATTCCGTTCCCCATGCCACAACGACTTGTCTCCCATTGCGAAATAGGATTGTAGAAATCGCTCATAATAAAGTCATCTAAGCCACACGAAATACATAATCATTGCAGCTTTTTAGCTTTTATTTTTTTCATTCAAATGCTATACATACAGCATTAATATGAATTACAATGAGTCAACGTTATTGTCCTGGATGATGTGTTCACCTTTGGCGTGTTTTGCAATCCAGCCTCATTTCCATGTATGGGGTCACGTGACACTACAAAGTGGCACCAATCGATGCAAGATGTCTAACTGACTAAGGTGAGCAAGTTTGGCATGATAAGGATTTTTTTTGACAAATTTATAGTAAATTATGTGTTTCAGCCTCGCTTTCATGCGTAAGGTCACGTGACCTATGTAAATTAGCATAAACTAACAGGGAGGATCATGCCCAATCATGTGAGCAAGTCTGGTGTATTTTTGTCTGTTATTAACAAAGTTATGAGGAATTATGTGTTTTAGCCTCGTTTTCACGCTGGATTTCATGGGTCAGAATTTAACCCCCCCCTTAAAAGCCGTCTGAGCAAGTGGCAAAGCTGGCACCAAAACTTTTCATGTTTAGTAGGACCTAATGAACACTTTTACACTAGGTGCTTGCTTTCAGCACGAACTTCACACGGGACCTTATTTTATGACATTTGCTCCCAGACTGTTAGACCGGCATAGTTCGTTTATATCTAACAGAATAGATGTACAGGCAGACCTACAATCGAAATAAGCAAGGCTAAGAATAACTTGCTTCAGAAAATAATTTTCTTGAAGAGGACGACCATGGGGTTCTCTTGAGCAGGGGAAAATTAACAGAATAAAGAAAAGCATTGATAATCAAGCTTTCTCGTGGAAAGGCCGTGAAGCTGCGAGGTCGGTTGGACGAAATGACTTGAAAGTGCTATTATCTTATACTCTTATACACATCTAGTGAGATAATTTGATTTTGGTGATCTTTTTCTTGAAACAATGGTAACGTTTCGCTGAAATGAACAAATAATCAGTCCTGAGACATATTTTGAATTGTCTGAAGAGAGCTATTTTCTGGGAATTCGTGAACCCCATGAGCGTTACTTACTTGATGTCATCTCAACAATAGGAGGAGGAAATCCATCTTGTTCCCTCAATTTTTTCTGTAACAAGGCCGTGTATTTATTGTTTTACTTTCTGGGAATTTAACCGCCTTTAAGGAGCTATATTCGTAAATAAAGTAAAATTATGTTTTGCAAGACTTCCTCTTAACAAAGTTGATCAAAATAATATACCCAGTGCTAAAGATTTTCATTGACTGTCTTAGGACAGGATGCAATTGAGGAATTGTTCAACATTCGCTTCCCGTTGGAGCTCGAACTTCTGTAATATATGACTTGACTGAGCCCTTTAATCATCTGTGAAGTAAAGTTCGTGTCGATTGTAAATTAGTAGCGTACAAAAGCCAAATCCCTGGTTTGATTAAGACACGTTAGGTAACGTCATTCCTTGTAATGATTTCGGAAACCATTGTTTGAAGTTTTCTATTAAATTTAAATTAATTTTGCAAATGTAAATGATGAAGTTACAACCCAGCAAAAAATCCGCAGGTATCACGAGTTTGTACTCGTCAAGGTTCAAGACTCATTATAAAAGTAGTCGTGATTGATTAAAAAGCAGTATGATTTCAATTCACTTGCACCAGGTATGAGCGGGGATACACTTTTTACCGCTCTTAAACTGAATTTGTGCTATTTTCCTCACGCTACAGTGGTTTGGAATTGTTAGGGAGGTAGAAAAACAAAAGAAAGCATCGTATAAGTATCCAACGGTATTTAACCATGGTTTACAACGCGTGACTTCAACTATCCTAACAAATAGTAAAATATTGTTTATTCAGAGAGCGAAAACTTCTCCGGGACGAGAAGATGTCATCGATTTGAATGCGGCCAAGCTAATGGTTTGCTAATTTTCATTAATGAGGCCTCTCCAGTCAAAGTTGTCTGGGTTTAATTTCTGGCGTGTTTCTAATAACTTTTTTGTGCAAAAAATTTTGATGCGGAGCCATAGCCTCAAACAATTGGAGGGGGTGTTTGCATATCCTCATATGGTGATTACTCCATGTCCCCACCCAATTTTCAATCAAAATAGCTTAAGAACTTGTTTGACGGGTTCAAGATTATTCCGTTTTGATTGTTTAGTGGGTTGTTTTTTTTTATTCGAACAGATGTGTAGTTCCAAAGTCCACATTAGTTGTTTGTTGACGGAGCGGCACTCGTGGATCTACTTCGTAGTGAACAACAGTAAATAACGAAAGGATCTGACGCCCTTACGTTACTTCTAGTTGACCTCTAGGTGAGTTCACATACAGAATATGTTCACATATCTCTCAGCACAATTCAGGTTTCCTACAAATGGAGTGTCATGATTGCAATTCCAAGACTGCTACATATCTGCAGAATTTGTATTCCGGTAGTTTGATCGAATGAAAAAGCTCTACATACGGTACAAGTTTAACACCGACAGTCTTGTGTGAAGCTAGAATTAATTGATTTTAACTAAATAAATACAATACTTAATAAGCTGCCGACCTTTGCTATCTCAGCCATGGATCATCAAATAGAGCATTGCTTTCAACGCCACTCTCTTCTTGAAGATTTATCCAAGTTATCGATTACACACTCTTTAAAATGCAATTTTTCAGGACAATATTTTATAAGATATTATTTGGCAAATAGATAACAGCAGACTACTTGCCCAGCGCATTGCGCAGAACTTCGACAGTAGTTTCTGTAGACGTTTTGCTGTGTTATTGTCATCAAATGACTTTCAATTTATAAAGTGATCAGATGATACGAAGGAAAGCAAATTAGAAGGTATTAACTTGACGAGATCCAGAATGCAAGAGGGCTTTCCAGTAGTTTCGCTTACTCGGATTTATCAATCTCTCTCGCTTCTCTCACCTGTTATGCTTAATAGGAATGGTGTACTTCAATACAGTAATATTTCCGAGCTTTAAATGAAATTTGTAAGAAATGCATTGTAAGTTTTAAAAGGACGTTTACCGTGGCTTAACCGTGGTGACTGCTTAAAAATGACTAAGGACGCGTCTCTTGACGACAAAATGGCTTCGATTTGAATTCCGTAAATTACATTCATAGATGTCTGGGATCAGCTATCGGCGAGTTTTGAATAATCTTGCAAGAACAAGCCAAATATCGAAGCAGAAACATAGTAAGTTCCTCGAGTTCAGAAAATTGAAACTTATCATGGCCTCAATCAATTGGAGGGGGATGTTTGCATATTTGCATAATTGAGTGATTAGTCAGTAGTTTCCGCAACCGTTGCGCTGCGTTTCCGTCACCAATTCAAAGATCCTTATTCAACTATCGAAAAGGAGAGCTCGAGATTCATTGTGCAGAGGGGCTGTTCTGTTTTTTTATCCATGGAATTCGTGAGATTTGATCATGAAGAAATCACATGATTCTCTCCTTATGTATCACGTGATTCCTGTGCTATAGCTTTTCCAACAGAGAATACAGTCTATGGAATTTCAATTAGGATTGCAAAAAAATTTCCGCACAAATGAGATCGAGTTCATGCTTCCTTCGACAGTAGTTTCCGCAGCTGTTGCGCTGTTTTTCCCACACCAATTCAGAGATCTTTATTCAAGGCAATTACTCAAAAGAACTAACCAAAGGCAAGAGTCGAGATCCAGTTTGCAGAAGGGCTGTTCCGTTTTGTTTTTCATATAATTTGTGAGAATTGATTACGAAGAAATCACATGATTCTCTGCTTATGAATCACGTGATGCCTGTGCTATAGCTTTACCAACAGAGAGCATAGGTTACGGAATTTCAATTACAGGATTGTGAAAAATGTTTCGCATAACTGAGATCGAGTGGTTTTCATTTAACACTTAATGATTCCGGCCCTTTTTCCCAAGAAAGGCTATTCTCCAGGGAATCGAACGAGTATAATCATGACAAGGGATCAAATGATGTTCTTATACTTTTTTCCGCATATTCAGCTCACTTAAGTTGTTCGATGGCTTTTAACTTTAAGTTTTGTTGCGTATTGTGCACATAATGTAAAGGATTGTTCCTAGAGTATGATAATTATTTTCTAGGATCATGCATAATGCTTTTTCGACACAATTACAACAGTGCAAGTCAGCTAGGCAACTGAATTTGCGTTTTTTTCTCAAGCTCGATCAATAGATTTGTCGCCTAATACATCTCGCGAGAGAAAGTCAAACACCTCTTTATACCATCGCGCTTGACATTCGAGGCAGGGAAAAAGGAGCAAAGATTGGACAGATATCGAGTGTGGGGAATAAACAGAATTATATTCGTGCAGCTACCATCTGTAACGCACAGAGTACACAGAGAAGTAGGATATGAATATTCGGTAAACGGACCCAGGAAACACTAGCTGTAGAAATTTCCCTGAAAATGTCCTAGTTGTTTCTTTGAAGCGATTTGAGGTTTTCTGGTCAGCCAAGTTCTGTTGGGTGTAGGTAATTTTGTGTGATACAGTCCTAAATAAATCTCTAAACGCCTAAAAGCAGAATAACTAGCATTATTTAAGGCAGTTACCTGAGAATAACTGTGGACAGTTTAGTTCTAGGATTAAGATTACGCTTTACAGTAGCAAACGTAATCAGTGATAGAGAGGAGAAGAGCGCTTGACTTTAACTTCGTTCGTTTAATAGTTGTGTTTTGTCCCCAGTTTGCTGCAAAACTGGATACCTTGCTTTGGGCTTAAATAAATCGCCGGGAAACATGTCACCTATTGGCAGTAGTATTTACTGTGCCGCAGTTTCCTCTAGTATTTGAAAGGCCTTATATAAAAGCATGACATCATCCAGCCGCATTTGATCAGGGTAAATCTTAAAGCATATTTTATCACTTCTAAAATTCGATGACCAGTACTCTGGAGCGCAAGGAAGTTAATCCTCCCTGAGAAAAGACGTACATTTTGTTTCTTTGGTTGATGGAAGTATATGAATTCGTGGTGTAAAAGTCATTAACTTACGAATCTGATATCACAACAACTTTTCTGTCCTAAGTACCAATCTCCAACTGGCTTGGAACCACAAATGCATGCTCGATTTGATAAAACGACAAGTTTTACTGAATTTGTGGCGATTTTTTAAGAACAGTACGGCATCAGTTCATTTCCAGAATGTATGTCTTTGCAAAAATAAAAACGCAATAGAGACCTGGGCTTCACTACGTATAATCAAAACAAAGGGTACCTAAGAGAATCCAGACATTTCCTTTTTTTTCAGTACTTACCGGCAATCATTATGGCTGCGGATGAAATTTGTTTGCATGAGGCTTTGGAGGGAATCAAGATTTTAGTGTCAGAAGATCTTGGCTGAGGACCTGAATATCATTTCTCGGCTGCAAGAGTCGTTTCGTGAAGTTGTAAAGGCAAATTCCAGTGAAGAAAGTGACTTTATTGAGGATGTGTTGCGTCATTTGATCACCAAAACTGACTACATTTTTCTTACGGCGAAAAGTGCAATCTTAGCAAGCGTCGCCACAGAAATCACGAAGTTAGAAGTTCTCCTAAAAGTGCCGAGGTCATTTGAACCTATAAAAAAAGTGGAGGATCATCTTAATGAAATGAATAACGAATTTATACCAAGTTATAAGATCAAAGGTAAGATTTCATACATAAGTTCTACTTTTAGGAAATCAGATCACACGCCAATTTTATTCAACCTTGATTTAAAAACATTCACAGTCCTGCGACGGGAGGCCTACACGCCAGACCTCCTTCTGTCTCTCAAACTGTAGGTGCAGAATAGAAGAAAAAGGCATTAAGTCTCGTTGGCCAATCATCGCGCATTCTTTGCAGCTTATAAACAAAATTATTAATTCAGGTTAATTAGCAGTTCTAAATCCATGCCATTCAGTTAAACCTTCCTTCCGTTAATTGATGCGTCTTCCTGACTACTTATAGGTTGATGAAGCAGTCCGAGTGGATTAAAAGTTGTCGAGGGAATATTTGCTGTCGTTGAAGATTAAGAAACAGGAATTGGATGCGGAGTTGAACGCATGGAAGTGCTGTATGGAAGACAGCGAGAGAGTCTTTACAGAGTTTTACAAAGAAATAAATTACTACTCGAGTCAGTAAAACTATAAAATGAAGTGGATGGTAGGCCTTTTCGTGGTGGGTGCCACAGGTGATTTCAGGAGTAGTATGCTCTAGAAACCATACTTTTTTTCCAGCCAAGAGAAAGTACACTCACTCAGAAAGTACACGTCAGCACTTTTTAACGTCGCGTTTTAATCACAGTAACTATAATGAAACCATTTAAAAATAACACCAACCATTGAATTTTGCAAAATGATACAAAACCTAATTCAGGAAGTGCAATCTTTTCTTTCTGCAGCCATTTTTAGTTGTGAGGGCATCTCATTTCGGTTATGATAGCGGAGCCCGCAGTGCGCCGAAGCGCGCGCGCAGACTGATTTGCACAACAGCTTAGAAAGTTTGGTAACTCATGCAGCTGATAATATTTGGTTGCGGCGTCATGACGAGGTGGAATTGATACTCGTAAAACCGACCCATAAATATGGGTACGGATTACCTTGCAATAAATTTGAATGGGTACCGATTTTGCTGTATAAAAACTAGATATAAAGAGAGCAAAGCTTAATTTCAGAGCAAGGCTCAGGTGAAGAGATGTGATATTACGGTCCTACGCTTCCGATAGCGCTGAAGGCGGTCATTCGTACAGAAATTTAATTCTTTTGCTGTTCATTTCAGTATTTACCGGTGGAGCTGGAGCAATCGCATCTGGCGTTAGTGCAATTGCAGCGGCGGGAATTGGTGCTACTCCTTTGGTCGGGGGCGGAGCCGCAGGTGGGTTTCTTGCCTCATTAACTACTGCTGGATTTTACCGCTACGTCAAAGAGAAATCGAAGGAAGAGTCGCTTCTAAAATATCGTTCCAAACTTATCCTAAGTCTCGAGGACCTTAAGAGGAAATATGTGGCTGAAAAAAAAGCTTTTGCTGTCGTTGTAACGCGGGTGGGGAAGGGAGCGTGTTTAAGCTCACAATCCATCGCGAAATTGTAGGTCATCGCTAAATTATATTAAACATCGATTATTTTTCTAGAGAGGCTAAAAAATTTCTCCGAGTCGTAAAAGTGATTCATAAGTAGGTATCGCACAGGGGTTGAAAGAGTCGTGGTTGAGCTTGCCTTTCTCATTTCATTGTTTTGGATTGTGATTCCCAACAATTTCGCCAAGTACATATTTCAACCCTCAAGTAAATCACTATTGAGTGTGACTTCTACACCTTTCCAGATTTATTAGCTCGCCACATACACATATGCATTATTTTTTGACAGGGCTAAATTTATTATGTTGCCGTATGTTTCATTTCAATTCATGGTCGCTTTCCCTCCCTTAGAGCCCTTCTCTTTGGGGCTGCAGTCTCTGTTACCGGCATCTGTTTGGTGTTGAGAGGATGGCTAGCCAAGAGGAACTTTTGCAACAAACTACTATCAATTTACCAAAATTACTCAGAACTAGGTTGGTGGAACCCAGAGAATTGCCTACTCGAACAGGTTCAATTAGGCGTGTAAAATAATTTTCTTATTTTGTAAGTAATCCTAGCTGATCCGACTGCATTGACCAGCCGATGCATATCCTACTTGTGCAAAGGCTCAGGTTGCCGTCTCTCTGAGCAAAAGGTGTATGTTTGAAATTTAAAAAAAGAAAACTCACTTTCTTTCAGATAAGGCAACATGCATTAAGCTCTAAGGGAAAAAATAATTTATGGTTGGATTCATTAGGACAAGCTAGAATAAGCTAAAATGCGGTGCAGTTATGAATCATGCTAATGAGTACCAGTCAGTTTCCCGATTGTAACATGAGAACAGGTAACGTTATCTCACTTTCTTTGCCAGCGCACATTGAAATCAACATCATTACAAATATGACCTCATATACTTTTCCTGTACAGCGCAAACTGTTATATATACTCATAGACTACTTTTTTAAAATTTTTTTGTTTTACTCCTTGCCCTGAGGAGGTGCACTTTCTTGAAATTTAAAATGCAGCGAAGGTAGATAACTCAACCCACAGGATAAATGGTTACCTAGTTATCAATGATTTGAGTTTCAGTTGTCTTCAATTTTAATGTCCATTAATTTTGGGATCATCGATTTTCTGGATCTTTCAAACAACTTAGGCCTAAGCGTAGGGTGGTTGTGTAAGCGTTTTGAAAGAGGATGAAGCGACTGCCTTTTTCTCCAAATAACTGGTTGAAATAAAGTGTAACTTTACCTGACTACATCGTGTAGTCAGGTAAATTGAAGCTAATACCTCGTATCAAAAATTACACAGTTATCAGTTAATAGGAGTGATATCATCGAGCTAAGGGATTCAATACATATGCATTTTTCAAGAAGTAGGCTTATATGTTAGTTAAGCCACATCTTACGTTTAATTTGAAATTGAAATTAAGTAGAATGAAGAAGTTTTCTTTTGGCGCATTATAGATTGATTTGGATAGTGGCCATAGCGACTAGTATTGTGTCTTGTATGATTGAGGTTTCGACCGCTCAGTGCTCAGCATGAAAAACGTGATTTTACCAAGCTTAGTGTGTGTCAAACCATCGTCACCCAAGCGGAAGTTTAATCCTTAAATTTGACTTTCAAGGCAATATGCCAGGGTAGTGAAAAGCAAGTATTAGTGTTTTCACAGCAGTAATGGTCGGTTTTTGCCTGAACAGTGATCGCATGTGACTTTTGAACTCAGTGTTGCTCAGTGTTGTTCGGTGCTTCGGTTCATTATGAAAAATATTCTGAATCCTTCATCAGTTTAAAATTATTTCGCAATTTTGATAGATCAAAAGGGCAACAAACGTGCATCAATACCTGACAAAATTGTTTGTGCGACTGTAGTAAAGTTTTTCCGAGCAAAACGGATGCATTGAGTTTGGTCGTGTGCTGATCAAGCCCTTTTTATCAGTGACACTTTTATAACGTTTTATAGTTTGGGTAATATGTAATGTTTTCGTAAATTGTTTGTATCGCTGACAATATACTTATCTTTCAATAAAACGTGTAAAGCAACTTACCTCCGAGTCTGTCAATTTTCTGAGCATAGATTATGCACCTCTGACGCATGAACATTAGCTGCTGAGTTTCTGTTCAACGCCACACAATCCATCGTCTAACGTCTACTGTCTATCGTCTGTCGTCTGTTGTTGACAATTATTTGTCCTCCTTCTAATTCATGTCAGAAGTAGTTTGAGCAAGCTTTTATAAATTTTACGGCCCGAAATGACAAAATCGTTTTTTTTTCATCCATTTGTTCTCCAATTCTCTGAACTCAATATTAAGCGGTCACCCACGTGATGCCCCGCGAAAGAAAGATTTATGTGATATTCAGACGATTGCGTGACAATTTTTAATTTCGTAACGCAGCGACGCGTCTACCGTCGACCGTTTATCGTCCGCCGCGAAAAGGTGGTGAGAGGAAAGAAGTGGAACATTCGCTGCGGGTGAATAGGTCACTCTTAAGGGCTGGAGGACCATCCTTTGAAGGCTATTGTATATGAGACAAATGAAAGAAATTCGAAGAAATGAATTCCTGTTAGGCGGAATGAAGCACTTCATAATAAAATTGCCAATGCGTCTTGGTCTGATATATTATGTTAACGCATCGAAGTGTCTTAGTTTTTGCTTTTCAGAGCCGTCGAAATTCCCTTACTCTTGAATCAATCTCGTCCGTTGGCATCATTTATAAAAGGAGGAAACCAAGGCTGGAAAATAAACGCCACGTGGCCCTTTCCTTGACTTAGAACTGAACTGAATGAGAAGCAACAACAGTGGCTTAGTAACGAGATGCTCATTATTTGAGTTTAATCTTATTAATCACTCTGCCAATCATGCCTACGGCTCCCTGGCCATGATTGTTTGAAAATTCTGCGACCAGAAGAATTTGATCACAATCCTTAGAAGTAAAAGAGAAATTTCTCTTATAAGTCTAACGCAAACATCACTTATAAGGTTGATAGATGTAGTCACTACCAAAATTTCCGGTGAACATTAGTTCTCAACTGTTCAACCTAGCCAAGTTTTGAACAAAACTAGTAGGAAGATCTTTTCACTGAAGACTATTTATAATAAAGTTCGGATATGACGTGCGGTCGTTGGTTGAAAGAGCGTACTCTATCAGAGTAAAAAGCATAGATGTGAATAAAGGAAGCTCCATAAGGTTTTTGCCAAATGTTGGCTCGCGCCATGATTTCGCTTTTCTGGGTCATTAAAAGCCATCAAAAGGGCCATGAGCAAGGTTCGGACTATCGTTTGCTGTACTAAATATTATCAAAATGATTTTTTTATTGAGCTAAGACTCTGCGAAAGGAGGCACTCGCCAGTGATAATTTGGCTTTGCCTTCGATTTTCTTCAATTTGCTTCTGTAAAATCTCTCAAAATTTCAAGTTGTGAAATTTGTCCTGCCGATCTTGCAAAAGCAGAAGAAAAAAAAAAGGGTAACAAAGGCAGTTCCCACGCTAGGAAGGACACAGACAAATATGTTTACCGGTCCAGCAAATTTTAGGAAATTCCACCGAAGGAAACGCGATAAATCTTGCTCGAAAGATCCCTTTTTTTCCTTGTAGCAAAGTATGTGTAAACTTTACAATCTGTCTTGTCATCTGTCGCCTTTTGGCAATCTTTCCATGGTGTTTTCTTTTCGATTGACCTATTTTTCAGGTGTAGAAGGCCTGTGAATATTACAGGTGCAGTTGCTGGAAACCCTAGATTCTATCATATGAAAACTGTGTTGTCTTAAACTGTTTTTAACACACCTTTTCAGACAACAATCCTTTGATCGTAACTGGCGACTAAATACAGGAATGGCTCCGATCTGTAATTGGATGATAAAAATAGTAAAAGTTAATAAGTTATATCTTAACTCCTTGCACGTGAGTATTGTTAGCCGCATGTCTCGAAGCGGAACAATGAAATATCGATGCGAGTTAAAACACGGATGTGTCAAACAAGAAATGGTTACTTACGTAGCGAAGGGAAGGCAGCCTTTCTTGTTCAGCGAGGTCATTCAGCGATATATTCCGGCGATGAGAAAGACATCTGCTGACTAGCTCCGCTGACTAAACTCATTTAGTCAGTTCCGGCGGACGACCAGAGACTTGAGCCATTCCTATATTTCACCGCTTACAGGAATAGCTCCGACTCAAACGTTTATTAATTTTTTTTCAATAATTTTTGATAATTTTTTAAACAATTTGTAAAAAAATTTAAAACTAAACTAGTGAGCAGCGCTGTGCGAACAGTAGTTGTAAAACTTCTTTATTCTCTGACGCGTTTCGTCTAATTGTCGTAAACTTCTTCAGGGAGTTTAACAAGTTAACACTAAACGCCTATAAGCCATTGTTAACGGCTACTGCGGGGGCCAATGAACATAAGGGCTTGACTGGACCTACGAGCAGGAATACGCAAAGATGTGAAAATTTGAACATTTCTTTGGAAATTGTTTTGGCAAGGTGAGATACTTTTTTGGGAGCCGCGGTTTTAACTGAAAATTTCCAAATTTAAAAAATTGAAGAAGTTTTTTTACAGATGATGCTGAGGTTAGGATGGTTCGTGTACTTTACAGAAAACGTGGTTTATGTTCAACTCATTCTTCACTTAATTTAAGTGGTAGAAATACCTTGTAGTGTGATACAATAGCAAACGAGATATACTCGTTCCAATACAGTGTCATGTGATGAACAGCCTTCATTAATTTTAGAACAAGTTTTTTAAAATCATTTAACTCTTCCTTGTTATAGCCAAAAACTGTTCGAAGATTGGTTGTTCCATCACTGCAAACAGTCAAGGTACTTCGACATGATTCAGTTCGAGAGCCACTGCCACTGGTTTGACTGGTAAGACGTTTTTTTTTTGTTTGGTTGGTTGTTTTCCTTTTTCAGGTTTAGTGGAGTTGTTAGAAATTGCCAACCACAATTAATCTGCGACTTTCTTCCTTTAGGTGTTGGGCAAAAACAGATGAAGAGCCCGATAAATGGATTTGTCCTTCATGTGAACAATTACCTAGAAAATCAGTTTTCCACGAGGAAAACTCCCTCGATTGCGGCCAAGCCATATCTCTTCAGCAGAGCATACTGAAAATCAAAAACATCGGTCGCAGCGTCACGCAACATTACGTGATTTTCCAAACGTGACATGCAGCTGCTGCATTATTTTAAAACTTAGGAACTACATGGCCCTGTATTAATAAAAGAGGGT
Source organism: Pocillopora damicornis (assembly GCF_964200805.1). NCBI lineage: Eukaryota > Metazoa > Cnidaria > Anthozoa > Scleractinia > Pocilloporidae > Pocillopora > Pocillopora damicornis. The sequence goes on from NC_142672.1 coordinate 14,670,219, forward strand.
TTCATTTGCAAGCACTTTAGACTTCAACATAAGAAGAACCTTATAAATCACTCTTTCACTTTTTATGTCAGTGTATAAATTATTTAGCCTGAACGAAAAAAAATTGGATCATGTGTACTATAGGTGGACTCGGTCGACATATCGGGCGACAGTCGACCGATATATCGGTCGACTATCGGTCGACTATCGGTCGACTATCGGTCGACTATCGGTCGACTATCGGTCGACAATCGACCGACTATCGGTCGACTGTCGACCGACTATCGGTCGACTGTCGACCGATAGTCGGTCGATTGTCGACCGATAAATGTGTCGACCGATATAGTCTTAAACCATCGATACTCGACCGATACATGACCGATACAAGACCGGTACTTGACCGATACATGACCGATACTTGACCGATACATGACCGATACTTGACCGATACATGACCGATACTTGACCGTTACTTGACCGATACTTGACCGATACTCGACCGATACTTGACCGATACATGACCGATACTTGACCGATACTTGACCGATACATGACCGATACATGACCGATACATGACCGACACTTGACCGATACTTAACCGACACTTGACCGATACTTGACCGACACTTGACCGATACTTGACCGACACTTGACTGATACTTGACCGATTCACGACCGATACTTGACCGATACATGACCGATACTTGAACGATACATGACCGATACTTGAACGATACATGACCGATACTTCACCGGTACTTCACCGATACTTGACTGACACTTCACCGATACTTGACCGACACTTCACCGATACATGACCGACACTTCACCGATACTTCACTGATACTTGGCCGATAATTCATTGCCCCCGGGGGGGAGGGTTTATTCCACGATAAAAGATATAAAACTCTAATAAGTAATGTGATTACCTCATAATTTAGATGTAAATTGCGTGTCTGGAATCCAGTTTTAAATTTCTCTTGTGCCGGCCATAGCGCGTATCGTCTCCGGCAGCGAATTCCAAGTCCTTACAGCGGCGAAGTAACGAAGAGACCTTAGACCATAATAATAATAATAATAATAATAATAATAATAATAATAAAACTACTAATATAGCGCTTATCCAGTCCTGTTCTAAGCGCTTTACAAAAATATTAAAATATCACACGTTAAAATAATATTAAAAGTAAGTCTTAAGTTAACTGATGTCTAAGATATAGGCGTTTGACATGGATAATAAAAGAGATCATACATTAAAGTAATTTTTAAAAAGATGAGTCTTAAGTTTACGTTTAAAAATATTTAAATTGTCACAAGAACGAATGTCATCAGGTAGTTTATTCCACAGTTCAGGAGCCGAAACAGCAAAAGCTCTATAGCCATAGGACTTGAGATTAAAGTTGACAGGAGTCAGACGCAATGTTGAAGACGAACGGAGCGTTCTTGAAGTTGAATAACGGCGTATTAGGTCTTGAATGTAGACAGGAGACTGCTGGTGAAGAGCTTTATGGGTGAGCAGAATTATTTTGAATTTAATTCGCTCAGAAATTGGAAGCCAGTGTAGGTCGAACAAAACAGGGGTGATGCGGTCGAATTTACGAGAGCTGGTAGCAAGTCGAGCCGCCGCATTCTGCACTGATTGGAGCTTTTGGATAGTGTATTTGGGGACACCGTATAAAAGAGAGTTACAGTGATCCAACTTGGAGGTTACAAAGGCGTGGACTAGAGTCTCAGTGGTCTTAATGGATAGTAATTTCCTTATACGGGAAATGTTCCGAAGATGATAGAAGGCAGATTTACAGACAGATTTGACATGAGGGAGCATTGACATAGTACTATCGAAAACGACGCCGATATTTCTGGAAGATGAAGACGGCTGTATTATATCAGAACCAAAACGAAGTGGAGGTATAGACTGTTGAGGGTTGTGCTTTGAGTAAAGGTAGAGAAGTTCAGTTTTGTCTTTGTTTAGCTTCAGCTTATTTAAGGCCATCCACTTATCTAGATCAGATAAGCAATTCTCGATTTTAGCAATGCTACTGGTTAATTCCAGATCATCGTTAACGGAAAAAGAAATGTACAACTGAGTATCATCGGCGTAGAAATGAAATTGCATGTCGTGAAAACGTAAAATGTCGGCAAGAGGAGCAGTGTAAAGTAGGTAGAGGATCGGCCCAAGAACGGAGCCTTGAGGTACTCCACACTTGAGCTCACGAGATTGCGATTTCCTTCCATCGATTAGGACGACTTGTGTGCGTTTAGTAAGGTAGGAGCGGAACCAGTCAAGTGCAGTGCCACGTATTGAGAATTTAGAATTCAATCTTTTGAGCAGTATTACATGGTCAACAGTGTCAAATGCAGCGGAGAGATCTAGTAACAGGAGCATGACACAGTGGCGATTATCGATAGCAAGCAAAATGTCATTTTGAACACGGAGAAGGGCGGTTTCGCAGCTGTGGAATGATTTGTAGGCAGATTGTAGCGGCTCTGTGAGTTGGTAGAAGTCAAGATAAGCTTGAAGACGCACTGCCACAACCTTCTTAATGACTTTCGAGATAACCTTAAGGTTCGAAATAGGCCTAAAATTACCAAGAACTTCGTGGTCCAGGTTCGGTTTCTTGAGAAGAGGGGTTACAACAGCGTTTTTAAGGGACGAAGGTAGAAAACTAGATACCAGTGACAGGTTTACAATACTACAAATAGATGGTAGGAGCAGGTCCAGATGTTCTTTAAGTAACGTGGCTGGTAAAGGATCCAGACAGCAGGATTTCTGCACAACAGAGCGGGCAATCTTCGATAGTTTAAGATTTGAAGTAGGTGAGAAGTTGCTAAGCTCACAATTAGTGGTGGAAATATCCAGTGAGGAAAAGTAATCCGGAATTTCAGAAGGAGTAGGTATACTTCTAATACGGGTTATTTTATCTTCGAAGAAGGTAACAAATGTATTAGCGAGATCTTCAGCTGCTGTGCTGGTTGGATAACTTTTCTCTGCTTTCCTGTGGAGGAGACGGTCGATTAATCGAAATAGGGCTTTGTTGTCGTTGCCAGCCTCTGAAATACGATTAGAGTAGTAATCCATTTTTGACTTAAAAATGGTGTTCTGAATAATAGTGCGTTGATTAGCGTAAAGTCGATAGTCTGATTCAAGTTTGGAGCGTCGCCAGCGCCTTTCAAACTTGCGGCAGGTTGTTTTCTGTTTTCTGATTTCCTCGCTGTACCAGGGAGCATTAGGTTGCAGATTGATGATTCTTGTGCGCAAAGGTGCATGTTTGTCTAAAATGGAAAGTAAAACCGATTCATACTGGTCACAGAGTTCCGTAATTTCCTGAGATGGTGAGTTATATAAGGCGGAGGAACGAATATCACGCCGTAGGTTGTCTGGATCAATTGTACGCAGTTTACGTGATGAGATGGTGAGCTTAGCTTTGGGTGGTCTCTTGATAGCCAAGGTGCAAAGAACAGCAAAGTGATCAGAGATAACCGGGTCATTGATGGATAAATTTAAGACAGTTTCTTCGCCAGATCTTGTGATAATGAGGTCAAGGGCGTTGTTGTTTTTGGGCGTCGGGGTGTGGACATTACAGACTTCCAGATTGAAACAGCTTAAAAGGTCGAGAAACTTATTGGCAGTGTTGTCAGATGAATCGTTGACATGAAAATTGAAATCACCGGCTAGAAGAAGACGGCCGGTAGAAGATACTAGCCTTTCCAGCAGTGAAGAAAAATCATCAAAAAAAGCAGCATGTGTAAGACCATTCTTGACAGAAATTGGAGGGCGGTAAATAACAATAATACGTATGATAGATGAGGACCAGTGAAGCAGTACTTCTTTAAATTCAAAAGATTTAAACGGATCCGATTTAATTTGCTCCATTTTCAGATTTTTCCTGTAGAGTAGGCCAACACCTCCACCATTTCCATTAGGTCTTGGTATGTGAACAAAAGCATATCCGGTGGGACTGATATCACGAACGGTGTAGTCAGAGCAGTCATCGGGTTTAAGCCAGGTTTCAGTTAAAGCAAGAATGTCGATGTTTTTGTCAACCACAAAGTCTTTAATTTGTAGCGTTTTATTGATGATGGATCTTGCATTTAGAAGGCAGAAGTTTAGCGAATTTGCAGATGAAGAATTCAACGGGTGTCGTTTAATCGTTACCAAGTTATTTAAATTAGGTCCAACAGATAATTTCACACTTGAAGGTTTACGAACATTCCATACAGAACTAATTTCTGTGATTTTGTGGAAACCATACGATTGCTTCATGGCCTTGCCTGCTCGAGTGCGACGTGTTCTGAGAATCCCTTGAATTTTCAGGAACCGGAAAAGGTCGGGTTGAAGTACCATGTTTTGTACATCTTACTTTAGGTATCAAAGCATATTTGTGCCCCTTTAATTACGATGCGTGTTCTTTACTTGAAATGAATTAGCTGTAGTGGTGGGTGTCTTCTTTTGAAAAAATCTGTCTATCGTAATTAACATATATTGGGTGAGACGACCCTTTAATGTGTTTTGTAAACCAATCAAATTGAGCATTCTTTCTTAATGAAGGGTCTTTGCTATAAATACATGTCATACCTAAGTGCACGGTCCTTTACCCTCTCTAGTTTTTCAAGTATATTCAACCTATTGACTTTGCCTGTTACTTTTCCGGAGATAGATGTGGTGTGAGAATTAAGGATCTGTGTTCACTTACAGTAGATCAAAATTATGAGATCTACAACGCACGATGTTTATTGCGTTGGAGACTTACTACATCCTTTTCAAAGGTTAGGTTATATTTGGTTTTATTATCTGTGCTTTGGAAGCTTATTTCATTGGACAATGAATGGCATTTTAACTTTTTTTCCGCCGCCGCTGTCATTATTCGTTAAAAAAAGTGTCACCGTCTGTCGATAAAGAGCACACAATTCGACTATTTAAAGGGTTAAAAACCTCCAGTTTGAGACATGACGGCAAACGGGACGTCGGTAGAGTGAACTCGCAATACTTCCAGCCGCACTCATAAAGTTTTGATTTCTATTTCATTCTATATCAAGCGCATGTTTTTAGTAAACGTCAAAACAATTCTAACACTGTTTGTTCCCATTGGACCGCGAGTAAGGAAATTTCATTTTCCGATGATGTACTCTTCAACGCTGGTGTATTAGGTTCCGTAGCTTTGTAAATCCACTTTATAGGGATACAACTGTTTCGAGATATTTGTCCGACAAAATGGAGCAAAACAATGGCTGTGTGCAAGTGTTTTAAAAAACATTGGTTAATTTCCTTACTGTCCTCCGTAATACAAGATGTATACTGGTAACTGCAGTTTGTCATCCGAAAAAAAATTTCATTCCAAAACTCAAATGGGAAATGGTTTTTTATCGCATGCATTTTAGCGAAAGCTTAATTGACTTTCTTTCCTTTGATTTGTAAAAACAAAGTAAAATACGAGAAATTGGACCTTTCTCGGAAACCTTCGATTTGTTTTTACTGCTCGGTGTATTCATTGGTTCAAATGATATAGATATAGAATGTGAACCGCGAAGCACCCGTAATATAAATTATAATTTTTTTTAAATAAATGTTTGGGTGCTGGAAGAAGGCAATACTGCCGATACAATAAATCCCCCTGGGTTACTACCCTTTTAAAGGAAATTTGGGAGTCCTCACGGGGCAAAGAAAATTTGACCAAGTGGGGATTGAAGCCACGACCTCCGAATTAGATCTACCGACTGAGCTACGAGACCAGCACGAGAGCAGGTCGGGGTAAATTAGGTAGTCAATCGCGATAAATGTGCAAATGATATCATATGTACAAAACGGGGTAGTGTGGGGAGAAATTAGCATTTGAGGGTGTGTTTGCGTGTGCTTCGTGTGAGCCTATTGCTGCATAAAATAGCAATAACATAAATTAATAATAAGAAATACAATGAAAATAAAATAAGTGAGAAATAATGAAATAATTATAAAAAATAATACATATCTCGTTTCGCCCCAGGAGTCTTTGTGTGGGTAGTTATTTGAAGTTGCCCAACCCCCTACCCACGGGACAAACTGAAAACTTCAAACATTTTCCACCCTAGGGTCACAAGGGCCGATCTTGTCCCGGGTATTACCTTGGGAGGGTGGTAACCGTATGAAATCAGCGTTGTTGTTCAGCCTACATGATTGAATAGTATTTGAATTTATTATTAGTTTTGTTATTGCTATTTTATGCAGTAACAGGCTCACAGGAAACATTAAGGAAGGTCTCTTTCCAGCCCCCCCACCACCATCTCACACACAGACACACACACCCTCAAATGCTAATTTCTCTCCATACCGAGCAGTGAAAAACAAATCGACGATTTCCGTTAAAGGTCCAATTTCTTGTATTTTACTTTGCAGATTTCATGCGTATTACCCACATTTGACCTTATGTTATCTGTGTGTTACTCCATGTATTCGTATGTTACTTTTATGTTACTCATATGTATCTGTGTGCGCCCGTATGACTCGTAATTACTCGTATGTACTTGTATGTTACTCGTAGTGCTCGTGTGGTGTTTTAGTCACTATCCTTTGAAGATCAATTGAACAAATGTAAGCTTATTTGCACCTTATCTTCTTCTCGCGAATGGCTATAGCACGTTTTATTCTCTTCTCTTCCATCTCAGCAAGTCGATCTCACCGTAGTGACTTCAACAGAAAAATAGCGCCATCCGAATTATTCCCAAAATCTTCGGCAAAACCTGTAGCCAGATTAGAGCCAAAATGCCAAAAACTGTGCGCATTTTACCTTGAAAATGTTAACAATTAATGTGTCATCAAGAAATGTGCTCATAAAGAGATTCACCTCGATGCCTCGTATACATTGTATTTCATTCAGGTCTTTTTTACAACAGAAAACATATCAACTAAAATACATACGAAACATTACATCAACCGTATTTCAGTTTATAATACCCACTCATGTCCTGCACCTGCTAGGAAACAGTCTTTCTTAATTTTTTTCTATATATTCAACACGTTTTAATGAAATTTGTCTCTTCTTAAGCACAGTTCCAAAGGGGACGTCGACCTCGAGGAGAGAGATGGGTTCTTGGGCTTTTTCACACACAGTATGACCCCGCTCGACCGTATTTACAGCTTGTGAGAAGGCGAGATGCGCGTACTCTTTTGACCATTATCCAAAGACACGTACAACCAGGCTCTTTGGTTTATACTGATGAATGGGCGGCATACAGGCAAATGCAAAGGGTCTTGGGTTTCAATCATTAAACGGTTAATCACTCGGTTAACTTTGTAGACCCAATCACCGGTGTCCACACACAACACGCAGAGAGCAATCGGTCTGCAGCAAAGGACAAATTTAAGAAGTAATATATCAAACACGAGGAAGAGTGTTTCATCCGATATCGAAAAACACCGAGAAGTGGTTGAGAAAACGAGGCGCAGCCGATTTTTTTTTTAACCAACTTCAAGGTGTTTGGATATCGGATGAAACACCCTTTCGAATGTTTGATATAGCTTCTCAAACCATTAATAATTCTTGGAGAAAATCAAAGCAAAAGTTCACCAGATTTTATGATAATTAAGGTCACATATCCAAGCCTCCTTCACGGTTGTAATTTCCTTTGTTTTCTCAGCATGAATTATTAATGAGTTTGAGAAGATGAAAGGGAACACAAATCCTAACTTCCTACAAGAATACCTTAAGGAATTCATGTGGAGAAGATAGTATGGTGAGCTTCACCCGAATGGCTGTTTTGGACGGTTGATGGAGGACATTGCAGAACAATATCCACTTTAAATACCCAGAGGTGGGGGTACTCCCATATACATGTATGTGCCGCGGGATAGGGTATGGTTTTGGCGGTTATCGTTTTGCCTCTGTTAGCATTGTGTTTCGGTTGTGATCTTTAGATAGGATATGTAAATTGTATCGGCTAAAATTGCAGTGTGTAAATGGCCAGCTAAACAAAAAGCAAATTCCGCTAAAATTGTCAACAAAGCGATTTTATCGAGAATTGCGTTTTGCCGCGCGTGGTTAGCCGTTGTTTGGTTATTGTTTTTCCTTGAATAGGGTGTCATATTTCGTGTTTGGACAATTCTCGTTTGTTTCATCCTTAAAGTGGGACAGGGTTCAAGACTCTTCGAGGCACACACTTATTCAAAATTTACAGGAGTACCCTCCTCTCCCGAAACGGGACAGTTCCTGTGACCTTAGTGCAACATTGGTGCAATTTGGTATTTTTTTCAATTTTAAACTCAGAAGCATATACGGTAAAAACCCGCTAATAGGAACCTAATTTTTTCCAAGCAAGGCTAAGAAGGTTATTATAAAAGATGTTGCTTAACTGGAAAATTTGGCTAGTCAGGTTCTTTAACAGGTTCTTGTTTTCAAATAGACTGCGAGTAGTCTCTTTTGCTGTGAAATCCCACTGGAACGAACGGGGAAAAAGCGGACGCGATCGACGAGCAATGAGGGGCGAGGCCGTGATCTGCGAGCAGCAGAGGCGCCAGTCACAGCGAAAAGAGATCGCAGCTTGGCCGCTCACCGCTCGTCGATCGCGCCCTCTGCTCGCAGTCTAGATTTCAAAATAAATGAGTTGTTTGTCATTGGAGGGCGTGGCCTATTTTTGGTATTGTATGCATAATATGTTAAAAATCCAAGCATATATTTACCAAGTTTACAAAGCTATCCAAGATAAACAGAACAAAACGCAACATTAATACGTGGAACTTTGTTGTTGCTTTGATTGAATTTCTCAAAAAAAAGAACCTGTTTCAAAGTTGTAGGCTAAAGCAGGTTCTCGTGTAAAAGGAGTCTTAATGTACAATTAAACTTAAAATCTAGGTTCTTAAAAAAGGGTTTTTTACTGTACCTGTAATAAATTCAAACATTGCAATAGTCTAGCACACTCGAGTTATTTTACGCGAGGTATTTTGAGCATTTGACGTCATTTTCCCTAATTCTCAACCAGGCTATAATTGGAACGAGATAAAGAAATGGCGACTGCAACTTCTCGGAAATAAAAATACAAATAAAAAAAGATTTCTGATGGTCGTAATGGATTGATATTAAGTAAAGTATTTTATACAGTCATATTTTACACGAAATTATAAAAAATGGATATGGATAGTTTGATCGTAGTAGCACTTTAAAAACATTACTTTCCCCCTACACTTCTGGGGGTGGAAGTCTACGAGAAGTTTCCATTTACCCACTTTTTGTTTAGCAATTTATTAAAGCTTTGAATATCTATCATCTTAAGGCCTCCTTTATCGTAATCATTGATCATTTGTGTCCTTTTAAGTTTGTCCCCTTTGCTTTCTGAGAGAAAGTCATATAGCAGGGTATCGATTTCCTTAGGTGCACCCTGATGGATTGGAAGAGAGGTTAAAACATATACAATTTGGGATACTGCCAAAGCTTTTATTATCGTGATTTTACCTAGAAGAGTAAGTCTCCCAGCAGACCAGCTGCTTAGGATGTTTTTTGCTCTCTCAATTTTCTCTGAAAAAATGGCATCGCCAGAACACATCAGAACGCTTTAAAGGTAGTGCAAAATGCGATGGAAAATTTGGAGCTATGCGATGTTTGGAGAATTTTTAATCCAAATGGCAAGAGGATTATCTGGAGGCAAAGACAACTAGATATTCATTGCAGACTTGATTTTGTTTTAGTAAGTCAAACTACAGTACTTACCCGCTTATAAGAATCTGAGTTCTTAGTTCTCAATGTACTCGTAGGGTGTACTCATGTGAATTCTAATTCAAAACCAACATGTACATACTACTGTTTTTCATACATTATTTATACCAAATTTAGAGATTTTTATAGTTCATACATGTTTAAGTTCACTACTTTTGAGAGTCATGTCTTTTATCTTTGCCTGAAGATCTTTAAGGTTTATTTTCTAAAAAAGGAACCTGTTTCAAATTTAGGCTAAATAGGTTCTTATGTAAAGGGGGTCTAAATTGATATTTTTAGGCTAACAGGTTCGTGAATTCTAGCTTCTTATGAGCGGATTAGTACTGTATTTCCGATCGGTGGGTGCCGCGGAGTTCCCTATTTAAGGATAAAAAAAAATTGATACCGTTGTTAAGGCCCAAACCCCCAAAAAGACGCCCTATTCTAGGTAAAATAACAATAGTGAAAAAACAAACAAACAACGGCTGACCTCGCACTGCAAAAAGAAGTCTTTATAAAATCGCTTTGCTTATGAGTTTAACCGCCTAGTTCAGTTTCAAAAGATCATTTACTTTTCGTTTAGCTGGGCAGTTACACACTGCAATTTAAGCTGATACAATTTAGGTGGATCCCATTACCGACATAAACTGGACAGTTGATATCGGTAACGTTGTACAAGCAATATAACGTTAAGGACCTGTTAGAGCTATAAGAGCTAAGGAATAATAATTATTTTAGGTATGTTGGATTAAGGGCAGGATGACATCAGGGATAAAGCATAAGCCGGGTAGTTTTAGGAATAATGGAAATACGTTAAGGTACAACATTAATTACACGAGAGCGACCAACTTTACAATGTATTTTTCCATTACCAAATCGGAACATATATCGAAAAAACCTCGCACTCTTTCTTAGCCTATTTTCTTCTGAGCGATATGCTCGGTAAGTGAACCTATACTTGGCCGATACTTGACCGATACTTGGCCGATACTTGATCGACACTTGACCGATACTTGACCGATACTTGACCGATACTTGACCGATACTTGACCGACACTTGATCGATACTTGACCGATCCTCGACCGATACTTGACCGATACTTGACCGATACTTGACCGATACTTGACCGATACTTGACCGCTACTTGACCGATACTTGACCGATACTTGACCGATACTTGACCGATACTTGACCGATACTTGACCGATACTTGACCGATACTTGACCGATACTTGACCGATACTTGACCGATACTTGACCGATACTTGACCGGCAGTTGATCGCTACATATCGGCCGATGCATCGGCCGACAGTCGGTCGATATATCGGTTGACCATCGGTCGACCATCGGTCGACTATCGGTCGACTATCGACCGATAGTCGGTCGATAGTCGACCGATAGTCGACCGATAGTCGACCGATATATCGGTCGACTGTCGCCCGATATGTCGACCGAGTCCACCTATAGTACACATGATCCAAAAAATTAATATATGCATGAGTTGGAGCCATTCCTGTCAACGGTGAAATACAGATATGGCTCTAGTCTTTGGTCTAACTAAATTAGTTTTGTCAGCGGAGCTTGGCAGTGGATGACTTTTTCATCGCCGGAATATCGCTGAATGACCTCGCTGAACAAGAGAGATTGTGCCTTCTCTTCATTATGTAAGTAGCCATTTCTTGTTTGACACATCGGCGTTTTCACATTGATATTTCATTGTTCCTCTTCGAGACACACGGTTTACGATACTCACGAGCAAGGAGTTAAGATATAATTTATTAACTTTTACTAATTTTATCATCCAGTCACAGATCGGAGCCATTCTTGTATTTAGTCGTTAGTTTGATCGTATCGAGCCGCCATGTTTGTTTGCATGTTGTCATTTTTAAAGGCCCATTTCCAACTTTGATGCAACGCGGTCGCTTGTTTTTGTTTTGAACCACCGCTTTTGTTTAAATGGCGCCTCTGATTGGTCAGTTATTTTTACCTTGTCACGTTGTCTCAAAATACCTTCTGCGTTTTCTCCGATGAATTCGAAGAGCTTGTCAAAAGAATTCGGTTTAAAACAGTTCTATACGTTTAATTCAGCATGGAATCAGATAAATTCATTGATTTTGAAGTTTCCGAGCCAGTAAATGCTTATGGATCGGTTCTTGCGAAAGAGGAACACGAAAATCCTTGCGAGTATTTCGAAGAAGGTGAAAAAGTCGATCCACCACGTTTTCATCCATTCATCAATTTTTTTTAACTGAAGTTTGCCATCCATGTTAAATAGGACTATGGGTCAGTTGAAGTTTCCTGCCCGTGGAGAGGAGCTTGCACTCGAAAGAGTGGTCGAGGTTGTTCTCCATGCAAAGCAGCAAATAAGAATTTTAACGCAAACTGTCAGTGTCGCTGATATTCCTGCAATGAAGTGACTAAACTTAAAATAATTAAACTTCAGGCAGTCCGATATTTTTCCATATTTCTCTTCGAAATTCAAAAAATATTTATACGAAAATGTTCTACCTTTATTTACAATCCTCAAGCGCTTCCAGGCAGCGTAAAATTTCGAACTTGATGTTTTTCGCTAACCCAAACGCTTGATACTTAAAAACTTCTCAATGACACGGCTGGACACGGTCCTCAAATAACTCCATATTTCTCTCTGAAATATGCCAATTTTTCGTTGGAAAATATTCGACCTTCATTTATAATCCTCAAGCGCTTCTAGAAAGTGAAAAAATTCCAACATTGTCTGTTTCGCTGACTTTGTAGACAGAGTGCGAAGAGATCCAAGAGTGACACTAAGAAAATTTTCACCGGACACGGTCTTCGAATAACTAAACGTCCAGCAGTCTGATATTTTCCCATATTTCTCTTTGAAAAACACCAATTTCTATTGAAAATATTTTATTTTCATTTAGAATCCTCAAGCGCCTCTAGAAAGTGAAAAAATTTGAGCGTTGTCATTTTCGCCGACTCTGTTCACAGAGTACGAAGAGATCCAAACATGACACTTAAAAAAAATTTTCTCTGGATTCTTCCTGACAAAATTCAAAATACTTTAAAATACTGTAAAATGACGAACGGTGAATGTATTTACCGTAAAACAGTTGACTATATGTCCAGGATGGCTCTTAAGAAAGACGATTTTAGAAGGTTTTCTGTGATCTGGGAATTTCGTGTTACAGGAAATTGGGTCGCGGCGCGGGTTGCATCAAGGTTGGAAATGGGCCTTTAAAGCTCGCGCTATGTTCGCACCCAGATCTCGCGGTGTCAAAAAAAACCCTAGGGAGCCTCCTTAAAGCTGTCACGCCATCTACCAAATTGTACTATGTCCCACCATTTCCCGGACTTCTTTTTAGTTTGTTTTCGTCAATTGAAAGTGAATTTTCGGAAAAAGCGATCCGGTGAGTAGAAACAGAAGAACCATGCAAAGGTTTTTAAACATACCAAGGGCCGTAATTTACGTTATTATAATGTGAGAAGAGACGAAAATCCTCAAAGAGGAAAGGAAATGGACCGTCCGAGTTTTGAGGGTTTTCACGCTCAGTTAGATTGCAAGCTTACGAAAGCTAATAAAAATCTATATCTATATAAATATATCTATAATATCTAATATATATCTATAATATCTAATATATATCTATAATATCTAATATATATCTATAATATCTAATATATATCTATAAAAATCTACAATCATATAGTATATAAAATTTTGTGTTCAGAAACAAAACAGAACAAAACAGGAATGATGAAAAATATAGCCTAACTGGAGTAACTGTTAAAATTCATACCAATCTTGACGGTTTCAGAGCGACGGCGATCATGGTGAGGTCCATCGCGGCTAGCTCATGGCGGTCTAGATCTCCCTTTGAGTGAACAACTAAGAGCTTGCTCTGATATCCTTTCCAATGTGTTGAGTAGAAGGCCACATCAGTCACAGCACCCGAGTTTTATGGCGTTGTCATCCGGAGCAACCTTGATGTTCGATCCGAAGAGTTAAAAAATGTAGGTTTACTGGGTCAAGTGACCGGCTAGAGCCAGAATTGCGTGACAGGTGTAGTTGAGAGAAACTTGTAACAGTCGCAGATTTTAAAAGACATCCAAGACAAAAATACGGTAGTGCCCAAAGATTTTTTGATGGTTTCCAGAGATGAAATAATAGATTATAAAGGGGAATTAAGATTAGTGTTGTAGCTTTCTGGCAAGGGGAGACACAGTCGTTTATTTGCCTTTGTTGATTGACAGGCTGTCAACCAAATTGACTGATACTTGCGTCTGATATTTATTAAGGATGTTATAATATGTGTGCAACCCTCAGAGTAATTCAATCAAGTTGCTAAAAAAAAGGGCCGAGTAAACTTTCGACCTTGCCACCCGAAGAGGACTGGCTAAACGTCGCGATCAATACACTATTGTTAAGCTTAACTCTTACATCGTGATGAAGACGGAAGACGTCTTTGGACAAAGATGATCAAATTGATTTATTTTTTTCCAAATATAATTTATCTTAATATGAATTTCGAAGGGGGAATCCTACCACTGTTTTCCTTTATCCTCAGACAACTCTATGACGCTTCCAAAGAATATATTCAGCTTCGTACCCAGGCCTATTGGGCGGGCTTTCTCCACAGAAGCGGATGGTAAAGATGTTGTTGCTGAATAAGCATTTTCGGTTCATTTTCTAGAAAGATATGGACAGGGCTAACATTTATCCCTGGCCATTTCGGAGAGAATATTGCTCTGCTAACAAGCATTGGATTGGGTATTAATCATCAATCGATTTGCTGAGATAAAGAGTTAAGTAATGGAACACTTTGCTCCGTCAATGGATTAATTTGAAGCTAACGTTCCCACGTGAATCTTATGAACTCTTCCCAACTCAGGCACAGATCTTCCTCAACATTTTCAAACCTCAAAGTCTCTTCGGTTGATGGAAGATTGGATGATTAGATACAATCAAGTCTATTTCTATTTCTTAGGTATGAGAAACACCTTTCGCATCGTGAAAATCTTTGCCTGGTGCCATATTATTTTCAACTTATATTCAACAACTGTTTAAGGCTGACTAAAAAGGAGCTAGTAGCATGTACACTTTGCTGAGCTTAGTAAAATCTCGCAGTTTTCACCTTTAAATATATATGTGTTTTAGCGTTAGGACAATCTTTTTGACCAAAAAAAATTTTGTAATCGGGAGCTCTTATCAGAGCTCATTCATTCCCTAATAGAGCAAAAACCTCTTGTAGCCAGAAGCTTTTATTAGAGCTTATTTACGCCCCAATCGATCAAAATTTTCTTGCGATCAGGAGCTCTTATCAGAGCTCATTGCCTCCCTGATTGACCGACGAACTTTTTGCGATTGGAAACTCTTTTCAGAGCTCATTGACTCCCTGATCCAGCAAAAACTTCTTGCGATTAGGTCTTATTAGGGCTTATTGACCTCCCGTTGAATCAAAACCTTCTTGCGACCAGGAGCTCTTGATAGAGCTCATGGACTCCCTGATCGACCAACAAACTTTTTGTGACTGGGAGCTCTCATCAGAGCTCATTGACCCCTCGATCAATCAAAACCTTCTTGCGATCAGGAGCTCTTATGAGAGCTCATTGACTCCCTGATCGACCGACAAACATGTTGTGATCAGGAGATCTTATCAGAGATCAGTGTCACCCCGATTGACAAATTTTAAATCTCTGATTGACCAACAATCGTTTTGCAATCAGGAGCTCTTATCAGAGCTCATTCAGTCCCTGATAAAGCAACGCACGTCTTACGATCGGAAGCTCTCATGAGAACTCATGGACTTCCCGATCGATCAAAAACTTCTTGCGATCAGGAGCTCTTATAAGAGCTCATTGACTCCCTGATCGACCAACAAACTTCTTGGAATCAGGAGCTCTTATCAGAGCTCATTGACTCCCTGATCGACCAACAAATATGTTGTGTTTGTAAGCTCTTATCAGAGCTCATCGTCACCCCGACCGACAAAAATTGAATCTCTGATTGACCAACAAACTTTTTGCAATTGGGAGCTCTTATCAGAGTTCATTCGGTCCCTCATAGAGCGAAACACGTTTCGAGATCGGAAACCTTTATCAGAGCTCATTGACTCCCTGATCGATTGAAAACTTTTTGCGATTAGGAGCTCTTATGAGAGCTCATTGACAACCTGATCTGCCAACAAACTTGTTGTTATTGAGGGCTCTTATAAGAGATTATTGACTCTCCGACTGATCAGAATCTCCTTGCAATCGGGAGCTCGTATCAGAGCTCAGTAACTCAAGAATTTATCAACAACCTTCTTGTAATCAGAAGCTTTTACCAGAGCTCATTGGCTATTTGAGGAACAACAGGAGAGGTTATTGACACCCTAATTAACAGTCAAGCTTCTTACGATTGGGAGCTTTTCTTGGAGCGCACTGTATCTCTGGTTCACCGAAAGCTTTCTTGCTATCAGGATCTCTTTGACACCCCGATCATAAAACAATCCTCTTGTGATTGGAAAAGCTCGTTTAGTGAAAATTGAATCTCTGGTTAATCGATAGACTTCTTGCGATCAGGAGCTCTTAATAGAGCTTAATAGAGCCTGATCGACCAACAAACTTGTTTTGATTGGGAGCTCTTATCTGAGCTCATTGACTCCCTGAACGTTTTGCGATCGTGAACTCTCATCAGAGCTCAGTGACTCAAGAAATGATCAAATGATCGGCAGCTCTTACTGGAGCTCATTGGCTCCTGCTTTACTTAACAAACCTCCCGCGTTCTGTAGCTCTTATCAGAGCTCTTTGACCCCCCGATCGACCAATAGAATTCTTCTCCTATATTAAGCATCTGACTTTGTCACATCACTCCTCCAAATATGACTTTATTGGGTTGAGTTGTTCCGGATGTATCGCTGATTGTTTCCTGATCACATAGATGTTGGTACTTTCCAAAACTTGTGGCTATGACTGGCGTAGCGATGCCCTTTGGGTTCCTGGCGTTCATGGTCCGATGTCAAACCTTTTGTGAAGTGGGAGTGACACTAGGTCGACTTTTTAAGGCCTCTTCCCTTGGTCTTCACTTCCATGTTACCTGAGATAACTGAAAAAATGTATTTTTGCTCGGCAGAACTATTACAAGTGCTAGCTGAAAGGCACCCAGTGACCAAAGTTAATGATTTCCCGTTAACATGAATGTATTGGGAAATTTATGGCGGTAATTGACCCTATTTTCGCTGGGATGCGTAGGGTTTGATGACTGCAATATGCATCTATCAGCTTTCAAACTTTCAACTCTTGTATTAACTGTAACTGTTTACCATGTTTATTTCTTTGGACCCCAAGCCCTCAAAGTTGTAGCAGGCGAGTCTCTAGACTGACTACCTTTGTTTAGAATTGTGAGATTATAATTATTATAGTTTTGCTGTAGTTATTATATTGTAATCGAAAATTATGTGCGGAAGGCATAGTGAATATTGTTTAAAAATCTCCGGAATGAAGTCGAAGTGATTATTCAACAGTGTTCACTGAGACTGAGGCTAGTGATTGTTTCAGGGTAATTACTCAGGTTCTTTTGAATTCTGTTGTAAATTCTTGTAAAGAAAGAAAGTATTGCACATATTTTGGTACAATTCTGTTGTTTACTCATATCAAGGTGAACAGGCAGTTTTAACTGGTCTATTTATTTCAATAGGCAAAAGCTGACAGTTTTTAAATTTTATTATTGGAAGGACATTTCTATATCTACGTAAAAAGTCGACAAGGAAATCAAGCATCTCTCAGTTGTATAATTAAAGAGTAAAGAGCACTATATTAGTTTGATTTTATTCAATATTAATGCTGTTATCCTATTTCCCTTTTTCTTCTAATTATTATGTAAACATTTCAGGTTGTCCTTTAGAAGCATGTTGCTTAAAAGCAACATGCTACGGAAGGACAACTTAAAATGGACAATTTAAAAGGAGTTAAAAATCCGAGCCCCAGATGGGAAAGGACAATCTAAAAGGATCTCGAAAGGACAATCTAAAAATGGTCGGTTCGATTTAGGCCTTGAGCCACTGTATTTCTTTTTGAATCCAAGCTTTACCATCTTTATGGAAAGCAACTTTATCGTAAGAATGTTTTTTTTTTATTTTTAATTGTTATAGTACGGTACTTTAAGTAAATAAAATAAGATGTAGGAAATAACAGTCTCTCTATCGAAATCAGATCTGGGTGGAGGTGGAGGTGGAGGTGGAGGTGGAGGTGGAGGTGGAGGTGGAGGTGGAGGTGGAGGTGGAGGTGAATAATAGTTGGGCCAAAATTCCCTCGGTATGAAATATATGCCTTTATCCATTGATATTAATTCACTCTTCAGTTATCTTTGACGTCGATATTCCCTGAATATTGCACGATTGTGGGGTAAATTTAGATTGGATTTTAAGCGTTCAGGCTGGCAGAACTGAGTTGTCTCACACGAGTAACAAAGAAAAGCCGACCGGTAAGTCACGGTGATTTAGAAGCGTAAAACCTGTTTGGTAAAGCTCGAAACAGAATGGTAAATAAACAGGATACTCGTACTTGAATAAGCATTTAGCTCGAAAAGTCTCGAGTTTTCTTTTTGACTACTTTGTTTCCTTTTACAGATTATTCGCTTGTTTTTGGGACAGCGGTTGCATTTTGGGCGGGAGGTTAGCGCGCGGGAAGTTAGGGCGCGAGCGGCCAAAATTGACCCCCTCGCGCATGCCGTTTATTTGCTGTGTTACCTGTTAAAGGCCAAATAGGTTTTTCAACAAATGACTGACCATAATTATTGATGATTAATGGACAATGACCTGTTTTCTACTGTATTTTCTGGAATACATAAAGACCCCAAGTCTCATTTCTCTGTTTGCCATTGTACCCAATGTGATCGTTCGTCACTCTTGCCCTCAGAGAAAGTAATAAGCTTTTCTCCCAGGTTTTCCTGTGAGACTTGAGATCTTGGGCGGGACACTTTCCAAATAGTTCCTCTTTTCCACCAAGGATCATGAATAAGTTGCGGCCAACGTTTGGGGAAGCCTGACGAAATGCTAGAGAGTACCTTTGCTATGGACAAACATCTCATCCAGGGGGAGTGGCAAAACTCCCAGTCACTTCATGCCACAGAAACCTGGACAAGGTCCGGCTGAATGGTCACTTGTCTGAGCGCAGATTCTACCTTTTCCACTATTTACAATGTATGTCTGGGAAACCAGATAATTTGTGGTGCATTGAAGGAATTGAATCCTGGAGTAACAATCATTCGTGTCATTGTGATCTTCCGGGTGATGATTTGCTTGAACAGTAAATTGTTGGGGTAACTAACGGACTTTTTCGACATCCTGAATGGAGGTCATCAGAATCAAGTAAAATATTGTTTTCCTCTCTTATTTGATGGTGACTTTCGCTCATTTTGTCATAACAGTCGACTGAAAAGTAACACTTAATTTGCCTCTGATCGTCTCTTCTGCTGAGGTTGTCAAAACATCAGTCAATTTCTTTGTTGCGTGTTCGTAGATGTTAGATGAAACCGGTCTATATGTGGGGTTAACGGTAAAAAACGAGAACAAGTTCATTTTAGAATGCAAAACTTCATATATCTTCGTTAAACTTAAAAAAAAACTATAATTTTTTCCCTCTCACGTCTATGAACATCCCAGTTTTGAAAACATCACCAAACGAACTAGAAACTAATTACAATACAAAAGTGGAAATAAATTAATCACACATAACAATACGATTAATAAGAATAATAACAACAATAATCGACAATAGCATTTTAAGGACGAACTTCAGTGCTTTGCAAATAAAATATCTCGGTGTGATATGTCATTTCTGAACACATTTCTAGCCCATTCTATAATCGAACCTTTAAACAGTGTTCGGTCGATGCCCCTCTCCTGCGAATAAATGTTCATTGCGCTTTTGCACCGGCTCGATATCTACACAAGCTGTTCCTAGACCCTTTCCAGCCGTTTATCAGACACGTCTTTTAAAGTCGTCGTCGCTGTCAAAAGGTATCAAACGGAGTATGCCTGCGCCCATATGGCATATACTCCTTCGCAACGTTGGCTCGTCTCAGGGAAAGCTTTTTTTCTCCGTTTAAAGATTATGAACCGAATTGATAAGATTTTAAGTTCTCTTAGTTATATTAATAATGCACCAACAAAAACACTACACCAAGCAGACTAAAAACCTCAATCAGATCCTTTAAATATACAATTCCCTTTATTTCCCAACACCAATAGAGTAAATTACAAAAAGATACCTAAACGACATACGATATCCATCGTTAACGATTTTTATCGTTTAACATTATTTACCTACATTTTAACCTAGAGGGTAATACTTACCTGTTAAACATGATTTAGATTTTACGACAATAAAGGGAACTTTAAAACAAATACATAAATCAATACAAAACTTAAAACTACAATGTTGTAAGCCTTCTGTGCCTCGTGTCTACCATAAATATTAATATTAATCGAGTCGTGTAGAAACAGCTCATCATAATAAAATAAGCTACACAATTGAAGATCAAAATACTTTGTTTGAGTCTGACTTCAGTTGTTTGATACTCGTAATGGTCACTTCGTATTTCCACTTTGTTGCGCGAACAAAGGTGAGAGAAGGCAACTAACATTTTGTGGCTCTTTCATAAATTTTTTGTTCTTTCATCAAGCTATGTCACGGTTCATAAGGCTATCCAATTTAACTCCTTATTAATTTCAAAGTCTGTGAATTAGCTATTTGGCTATAACCATGTGCTTCTACTCACCATCCCCGAATGAGAGTTATCTCAAGCTCTATAAGATAAGAATTAACTTTATGACTTATGTTCTAGGTTTACTTGATTGAGTGTGATGATTCGAGTCCTTCATTTAGCTTCAAGAGGCCTTTTCGAGGTACTTGGGAGAATTCTAATTGTTTTCGTTGATTGTGAACACTAAATTTAAATTGGAAGAACAACTACCTCATTGTTGGCAAAACAATCGTTGCGTATTATATGAGGAAGATTTCAAATCATCTTCTATGACAAAACTGTAGTAGTCGACCAAGCTATTACTGCCAACAATTAGTTCATTGTGCGACCACTTGTTTCGAATGAGGTTACCTATAATTCCCTGAATAAGCCTCTTGGAGCCTTTTGCAAATCTAATCATTCACTCTTAATCTTTGGTGAGGAAGACCCACCATCAAACTTATCAACCATCTCTTTTAAAGAGGGCAAGGTCTCCTCTAAGGTAATTTTGCACTTCATATAACGGCGCCTGGACTCTTCCAATTCGCGTTTGACTTGGTTGCCCTCACGGAGCATCTGATAAATGACGTAATACTCTTGAGCCTTGCGCACGAGGAAAATCAGCACCAGGATCAAAGAACCACCTTCCCAAACGCCTGGCATGGAATCCCAATAATAGCAATCTAAAGAACGATCAAAATTGGGTAATGGAAAGAAGAGATGTAGTCACTCGCGGTGTGGATAACGACATTTCGACTTCGCACTCCTTCAGAATTTGATTTGATTGATAAAGCCGACAACGTTACACGTCACCTTATGAAGCATAATGCATAGCTTTGATTGACTCGTTTTCATCGGCTGTTTTCCACTCGTTGGAGGAGGCTGTATCTTGCCTTTCCGACCTCGAACTCGAGTATTGAGAGGTATTTACGAGCTCACTATATTGCCTTGGGAATTATTTCCTTTTATGAATAAATTTTGACTTCGTGCATGGTCTTAAGGGAAAGCGGTCAAGCTAAACACACCCTTTCTCACTCGTATTAAATTTGTATCCTGATGCTGTCATTTTTATTTATTTTTGGGAAATGTCAGATGCAACTAAACAAACACGCTATTGCAAACAAAAGAAAGACCAACTTACGTCCAAACACTGCACTTGCGAGGAGAAGCCCTGTGATTACTTGGGAAATCGTCCACTTGATTGCAGTGTGTGCTTCTGATTCCAGTTTAGTCACCAATCCTTGTAAAATGTGTATGTCGACTCCACGTTTGGCTAAACGATCCCTTAGGATTCTCAAATCCCATTCCCATTTTTTCAAGCCGATGGTTGAATGATAAGGGAAGTTGCCAAACTGCAAAAAGATTTTGACACTTGAGATTTACTGTTAGTACTCGGTAACTTTGCTATTCCTTTAGTTTAATTGTTACAATCTGATTGGCTACGCTACTCGCCATCTATTCCCTGATAGAGAGCGGGTACGGTGATTATCCCAACAGTGTGCCGTTATAAACAAAATTTTATGAAACTCGAGCCTGTCCTGTTGGTAACTTTTTAGGTACTTGTACATTTCCACCAAAATATTCGGATAATCGCTCTCGATTTCTATGCATAATGGTTTTTCGAGCTTCTCCCTTATCAAATATCACGCAATAGATATCTCGAGCTCATGATTTCATTGTTGCGCTTTCAATGAGGCAGTTTAGGAGTTAGTTTTGCTGATGTTGGCAATTATTATTATAGTTGGCAATGGTTGCCGTGTGATGGTACTGATGGTAGATGGGGTATTGATAGTAGTAATAGTACATGAAGATCGTGGGGTGGGTGGAATCAGTGACATTCATAGCTGTTGTATCTGTTGTGTCACACTTTTGGGGTTTATTAGTATGTTGTATATTATTATATTATATATTTATTGTTCTGGCGTTTGAAGTTCGTGAATCCATTTTTTTTCTGGGAATTTCGAAATATTTTTGATAAACAGCTCTACAGGATACATATCCTAGGATCTGCTCTTGATTAAGCATCATGATCTAAACAGAGAACACATTGAAGAAAATGTGGATAAAATGCAAATACAGCACGGTCGTTATTTAAGTTAAGTAAAATAAGGCTGTGAGTATCATGAAAGTGGACATTTACCTTTTCCCACAATTTGCTTTCCTCATGGCATATTTCCTTCAGACTAACTTTAATTTGTTCTCCGTCATGTTTCATTTTGTCTCTTCCTTCGATGTCTATTGGTGGTGTTTGCATATGTTGAACCACTGTACGCGCTGTAGTGGGAACAATGGCCAAGAATCGCCTTGGCAAGTTATACAAAAGTACAAGCAGGGCTGCTATGAACTCAGCCAGCTTTTTTGTCACTGGTGAAATTTCAGCATCAGTTCCACTTGGGTGACGATGAAGGACCAGCTCCGAAACTTGTCTATCACCAGTTTCTTGAAAGGACCCCTTTAAAGAATCTCCATTATCCGCCATTTTGGCTCGATTTCTTCAAAACAGGTAGGTCCTGCTAGATGGAGCAGAGCTTTGAATAAGACCTACGTTCTAGTATTCTGGTTCATGCATATTCTTTATAACTCGCGATTTTCAGCCAGAAATCTTTATTCAAAGTGCCTATAACACTTTATTTATTTATACTAGATCAACATTATTTAAGGTTAATAATAACTTAGGTGTTTTAGCGCCAAATTCCCTAAACTTACTTTTGCATTGCAGAGAAGATTCCCAGATAAATAAACCGCGACAAATGGCATGTAAGTTAACAGAATTTTTTTTCTTTCTTTTAAGAATGATTGATAAGTAGAATCGTACGTTCCTGACTCGTGGGTAAGTTATCTAAAAAACACCTAGGACGTTGTTTTCAATTTTACCTCTCAATACTAAGAGAACTCAGTTATCCTCGCCGAATGATAGCGTAATTGGATGACATTTATTTGAAAAACCTGTCGAATGACATTGATCGCCAGCTATACTACTCGTTTAACTGATAACAACATTCTTGTTAAATGCAATTCGACAATCTTTCCAAACATTTCCTGAGCTATAGCATTGAGGTTTTTTTTTTTCTTTAAGAGTGCCTTAAACTTGGTGAGCTTTCTGTGTAATTCTTAGAACCCGACTAGTATCAACAAACTCACATCTGAATATATGCAAATGTGCAATCATATTCGTGATGCACTAGATAATTTACTTCGGGTTCAAGAAATAGGAATCAACCAAAAACTTCTCCCTGGGGCAAAAACCATTTGCGGTACCTTTTTGCTCTCAAGTTGGAATATACGGGGAATGTATAAAACGGATACAACAGGACAACTAAAGATAATAGTAAAGACTGTAAGAATAACAATATACGAGACAGTTTTTCACGCATTCCTAATTCACATTCCTTCGTTGAAGAGTTTTTCCTTTTTTTTTTATCAAGAGTTCAAAGTTCAATTCGTGGGGGGTAAGAAACAAACAAAAATCACGTGACTCTCTCGGTCCAGTTTTCAACACACTCCCCCGCGTTGATTGATATCATCAATCAAAGTTCAGAGTTCAGAGTTCAAAGTTCAATTAATCTTACGAACACAAATCATAACATGACAAAGTCAACTTAATAAATCTATCTCAATCAGAATTCACGACAACAACTGGGACATCCTCGTCCCTCACTACTCTAACAGGAACATTTGCCGCTTGGGGCATAGGATTGGCAGCTTCAGTGTCCAACTTCACTTCCAAAGGATAGAGCCTCTGCAATGGGCGTCTCCATTCTGCAGTTGGTGAATTACCAGACTTAACTCTTACTACTGCACTTCGAACTCGACCATCTCGTCCAGGAAGTAATCGTTCGATCTTTCCAAGGCGCCACAGCTGTCTCGGGATCTTATTGTCATGTAGACACACAATATCTCCCACTTGTACTTTACGGAGAGAGTTAGCTCTCTTAGAATAGCGATGGTATTCTCTAAGTTGTGTGAGATATTCTGACCGCCATCGGTTCCAGAAGTGATCCAGAATTCGCTGTACGAATTTTGCTCTTCTTGTTAGTGTTTCCACGGTTTGGCCAACTTCATCCGACGAGCTCTTTGATGGTACTGACAAAATTCTGCGGCCCACAATCAGGTGTGAAGGTGTTAATGGTTCCTCCATTTCATCGAAGACATATGTCAAGGGTCGTGAGTTCAAGGCCGCTTCGACTTCCACAAGGACAGTAGATAGCTCATCATAGTTTAACCGAGCATTTCGTATACACTTCTTCAAACTCAACTTGACCGATTTTACCAGCCGTTCAAAAAATCCACCCCACCAAGGGGCTGCTTCAACGTTGAACTTCCACTGTGTGCCATCACGCTGACACTGGGCCTGCACTCTTGAATCCTTAAAAGTTTTCCCATTGTCACTGACAATCAAGACGGGAATTCCTCTTCTTCCTTTAAAGCGAGCAAGGGCTCTGATAAAACTCTCTGCACTTAGATTTGGAACAAGTTCAAGATGAACAGCTCGGGTTGCGGCGCACGTGAACAAAGCTATGTAGACCTTATTCATATCTCCCTTCTTTGCAAATACATCCTTGACATATATGGGCCCTGCGAAGTCCACTCCAACACGTGTAAATGCAAACTCATCACTCAATCGAAATTCAGGAAGAGGAGGGGGAGGAGGAACTGTATAGCTTCTCCCCTGTAACTTCTTACAAACAGAACAGTTTCCGATCGCAGTTTTCACAGCTTGCCTCCCTTTCGTCACCCAGAATCTTGATCTTAGTTCTGTGAGTGTATCCCTCACACCATTGTGAAGAACCTTGAAGTGACAGTCATTGATAACCAGGTACGTGAATCGTGAACATCTTGAAAGGAATATCGGAAAACGAGCATCATATGGAATCGGGGCATTTTCTAGACGACCACCACACCTCAAGATTCCCTTGTCATCCGTGAACAGTGATAACGAGACCTTGACCTGGTCAAAGTTCTTGTCATTGTAGACGGATCTCTGCACCTCCTTTATCCAAAGTTCTCTTGCTTGATTCATCTCTTCTTGCGTTACTTCTCCATTAATCAATTCCTTCTTCCTTTTACTTTGCTTGAGATTAGAAACAAATCGCAAAACATATGCGGTGACTCGCATCAGTCTTTGAAGACTACTGAACTTTTCCAAGGGAATGATGCAATCAAGATTTAGCCGATTTTCTGAAGTCGCCTCTCCAGAGGCAATGTTCACAAGAACTGAACTGTCATGCTGCTTCTTGCTGTTGTTACAGCTTCCCTTCTTCAGTTCTAGGCGAGGATCTGAATCATTACTTGTGACTTCAACAGAGTTCATTTTAAGACTTGGCCACTGCTCCTTCTCAGCCCTAAGAAACTCAGGGCCACTCCACCACAACTGATTGGTGATCAATTTCGAGGTCATTGACCCACGCGAACAGATGTCAGCTGGATTGGATTCCGTGGGGCAATAATTCCACTGAGCTGGCTTTGTAAGTCGACGGATCTCAACCACTCTGTTTTGAATGAATTGCTTGAATTCTCTACTTACACCCCAAATCCACCACAGAGCAATTTGAGAATCTAACCAGCAATGTACAGAATCAACTTTCAATGTTCCGTCAAATGCTGTCAACACCGTATTGACTAATCGGGCCAGAATGAGAGCGCCTACTAACTCCAGTCGAGGTATGGTTTCTCCATTCATCGGGGCAACTCTGGTTTTTGATGACACAAGCTGGGTGAAGACAGTTCCAGTGGCTGTTTCAACGCGTAAGTACACAACTGCTCCATAGGCCTTCTCACTTGCATCCCCAAAACCATGGAGTTGAACACTTTGCAAATCTGCTTTTGACCAACCATGGAAGTAGTGTCTCTTCAGTTGTACCACTCCCACCTTCTTAGCATCTTGAACAAGCTTTAACCACTGTTCATGGATAAATGAATCCACAGGGTCATCCCAACCAACCCCTGTCTTGCAAATAGATTGAAAGATGATCTTCAGTGGAATGATGACTGGACTCAGTAGTCCCAAGGGGTCATACAGCTTGCTTGTTGTACCAAGAATAGCTCTCTTCGTAACCAGACAAGCATTGTCAGTTTCTAGTGAAGAGGTCAGATCCAAGAGCAACAAATCTTTCTCCCTGTCCCAACCAACTCCAAGTACTTTGAGTTTTGATGTGGTGAAGTTCTTCGCTGTCCCAAACAGAGAACTTGAGTAGGTTTCGTCTTCCTCTTGAATCGGGTGTTCCTTAACAAAACTGCTTGAAACTTGATGAGGCTGACTTTCAGATTGTCCAATTCTTTCCTGCAGGACTTTGGAGTTGGAGACCCACTTTCGCATATTGAAGCCTCCATTCTTGAAAGACGACTTCAGATTCTCATACATCTCGAGAACTGAATTATCGGAATCATCTCCACTAACAAAGTCATCCACGTACAAACTTTTCAGAGTTCTCTCAGCAAACTCTCTGGGAATGTCAGCAGAGGATAAATGATGACGAATTGTTGCGTTTAATAAGAAGGGACTTGAGGAGACACCAAATGCAACTCTTGCAAATCGATACACTTGGAGTTTCGGGCGACTGCTTGTGATATCGTCAATCCACAGGAAACGAAGATAGTCACGATCTCTTGGGTGAACTGAAACATTTAAGAAGGCTTTCTCAATGTCTCCTATGAGGGCTACCTTGTGAGCCCGGAACCTCAGGAGGACGTCATAAATGAGAGGAGACAGTGGGGGACCAGCATACAGACAGTCATTAAGGCTTGGTGTGTTCCTTCCTGATCGAGCACTGGCATCATAAACAATACGCAGTTTAGTAGTGTCCTTGTCGACACGGATCACTTCATGATGAGGAAGGTAATGTACCTTGCCCACACCATTATTAGTACCTTGCTCCACTGGTTCCACGATTCCCTGTTTCTCCTGATCTCGGATGACGTCATCATAGTGCTCTAACACCTCAGGCTTCAAATTCAGACGCTTCAGCAGTGAAACTAGCCTTGACTTGCACAATGCAAAATTATCTGGAAGCAGCTCATGGTCTTCCTTGAAGGGTAGCTGTACTTGATATTTTCCCTCTGTAAACTCAACTTTGCTCACAAATTTGTCATACAGAGACAAACTGTCATTTCGAATCCCAAGTGATTCATAGTCCCAGAATTTTCCAAGTTCAAAGGCAATTTCATCCCGATTGACAACAATCGCTTCCACTTTCAGAACATGGGTTGCAGTAAGATTCACTGTGTTACCATTGTCATTGTGAGACATAATCATGGTGGGGCCAGAGAGGACATATCCTAGTTTGGTGGCAAGGGCAACAGGCTCCCACGGTGCACCTCTCACTATGGTTCCTTCGACCAATGACCAATAATGATCAGCACCAATGAGAATGCTGATAGGCAGATCTCCTCTACCACACCTGTCGGCTAAAGAGAGGCCGTGCAGATGTTCACAGCTAGACTGAACGAGCTCTGTGGGTTGTTGGGTCAGGGGGCCACATATGACTGGTACCACATAGGCTTGTATGTAGACAATTGCATCACACATGGTTTTGATACCCACTTGAGCAATTTCGCATGTTCGTAATCTGGCATCAGACTCACCAAAGGTTTTAATCAGAAGTGACTCTCTACCAATCACTGGTAACTTCAGTCTGTCTTTAAGGTTCTTAGTTATGTAAGATCTCTGACTGCATGAGTCAAATACCAGGCGAACACTTAGGGAAGAAGTGTCATTATCTGGACGCACAACTTCAGCGGTTGCCGTCTGCAACAACACAGACCCTCTAGACTGATCCACATACATACTGGTAGATACACTGGCCACATTATCTTGATCTTGCCCACCCAGGGTTGATTGAGAACCACCGCAAATTGCTACATGGTGAGCTCCTTGACATTTAAGACATTTCATATGAGCTTGACAGTTACGTGCCAAATGTCCTTGCTTGAGACAAAGGAAACACTTGCCTTTCCTTTTAAGAACTTCCTTTCTAGATTCAGTACTTGTGACAACATTACACTTAGAACTCTGATGGTTTTGATTGCAAAATGAACACCAAACACGAGAAGACTGCTTATCCTTAGAACTGTCAGTGTACAAAGCTGATGTAGAAAGTGGCAACTCACCTCTCTGATTTGAGGATCTGAACTCTTTGTTTTTGACGAGGCATTGTTCTCTCAGTCGCAGTTCCTTGTGAAATTCAACCAAAATATCTTTCAGATTCCATGTCTCCGATTCCAGATTGCGAGTGATAGCGATTCGAAATTCCTCCGGTAATTTCTGCATAACTATTGGTGTTAAGAAACAACCATACATCTCGGAAGAGATTTCCATACCTTCTAATCCACGAACATGAGATTCCACTGTGTCGTACAAGCTTCGGAGTTTCTTAACTTCACCAATCGATTCCACCTTGGGGAGTTTGGTGAGTACTTCGATGTGGCTAGAGATCACCATCTGCCGATTTCCGAATCTTTGTTTCAGTAGATCAACCGCCTTTTCGTAGTTAGCACTCGTCAGGGCTAGACCGGCGACCGAACTTTGTGCACTGCCAGTGAGAAGTGATTTCAGATAGTTGAATTTATCCACGGAAGACAGATTTGGGTTCTCGTGAACCGCAGACTCGAAAGATTCCCAGAAAGGATACCAATGCATGGGATTTCCGTGGAATTTCTTCAGCTCAAGCTTGGGTAACTTTGCATGAGTGAAGGCTTTCGAAACGTGACCTTGAGAAGTTCCCGCGCTTTCGGGAGGAACAGGTTGCACCACGGAGGGGGATTTCTGGCTCTTTCCCTTACTTTCTTGAGCTTCCAAAACAGATTCTAACTCTACAATACACTCCTGAATGGAGCTCATTAGCTCACAGCTCTCACAGACTTCGGTATCAATAACTTCAACGTCATCCACCAGATCCACAATTTCGCGGTCGAGCGATTGAAGCTCCGAATACTTCGTTTCAAGAGCGGTTCGAAGAAATTTCAGCCTTTTCACTTCGACGAGATTACCTTCAGCGATTAACCCTTTAGCATCTTCGATAGTTTTCTCGACAAACTTTCGATGACCGTCGCGAAATTTCCTCAGATTCTTCAATTTCTTCTTCCCCGACTGCGACATGTCACCCACGTGCTTCCAGCTCGCATTCACAACAATTTCATTCAAGACGTTCTTCAGAGCGGTAGAATCCCGGTTTTCGATTCCCGGGTCTCGGCACCAAATGTATAAAACGGATACAACAGGACAACTAAAGATAATAGTAAAGACTGTAAGAATAACAATATACGAGACAGTTTTTCACGCATTCCTAATTCACATTCCTTCGTTGAAGAGTTTTTCCTTTTTTTTTTATCAAGAGTTCAAAGTTCAATTCGTGGGGGGTAAGAAACAAACAAAAATCACGTGACTCTCTCGGTCCAGTTTTCAACAGGGAAAGACAGAAACATACCTAGTCTCACTGTGTTTGAATAGCTTTCATGACCCAACTCCATAGGAAACTTTTCATTCGCATGACGGGTCCACTTTGAAAGAAATATTCTCGCTTCTCGTCCGACACTTTTTATGAAAATTTATTTGATCATTTCCACATATCCAAAAGAAAGCAAAAGGCAGGAAGAGGGATGAGTAGAAGTCTGACCACTTGACAAGAAAATGAAAAGCTGTGATGTGGGATAAAATTCTCGGAATCCTGAACAATCATGACACACATTTTCTAAGAAACGATGAATGTATTTTCTTGTCCGAGTTTGAAATCTCACGTTACATTTAAACACGAAAATATATACTCCTCCGTTGTTGGAACCAAAATGGCATAGAACTGAGGAATTTGTCGTCGCAAGTCGATGAAGGCGAGTTGTGAAGTCGAAATATCGTAGTTTTTCACTTGAGAGCAAATCGTAATCGAAATTTTCTTCGCTTTCTCGGACGGACGTAGCTACAATGTAAAACAAATTTCTTACCCTTTACAAAGTTGATATATGTTGAAGTTGAACCATATGACGCAGCAACTACATATAAATTTACAATACAATTTATTTGATCGATCGAATCTGTTTTTAAAATATTCACAATTCTGGCGTATTACATGAGTATGTTTTTTTGGTTTCCACGAAAACATGCAGACGTATAAACCAAGTAAGCTGCTCTTGGAATGTGCTTGTAAAATTATTTATTTCCGATATTTTGTAATTTTTTTCACTTCAAATATATTAGTTTAGGTCTATGTTTTCCCATTTTAAACCCGTTGTAAGATGTGAAAAATTATTTTGAGTCGATCGTAAGTGGAACGATCGATTGAATTTCTATCGAAGTGAATAATTGTCATTTAAGCCAAATTCAGTGTTCATTCCAAGAAAAAGAGATACGTGTTGAAGATCATCACAACCTGTTTTAACTTCCTCTGCAACCTTTACAGTGAACACCGCAAGTTTGAAGATAAAACCAATTAACGAAGAAGGTAAGAAAAGCTAACCGTTAAGGTAAAACCATTAAACTTTGAGTGATGTCGAAAAGGTCAGATTGAAGACTTATAGTTTCCTCGAAACAATGAAAACCATAACTTGTTCAGAGTCTCTTCTGATCACAGGAATGATGCGAAACATCTTTTAATTTTTATTTCGTACTCAGTCTCACTAGTTTTAAACTCAGCATCCCGACTTATTGCATGCTTCAAGTCTTCGAGAAGGTTTTGTTAAGTACGTGATGATGAATCACGTCAATTTGGGCTATGTTCACATGCTACGGCTTTTGGAAATGTTCTCGCAATTTGGTCCATCAGCTCATTATCAGTTTAACTCGCCCATACCGGTCGACATCGAAGAAAGAAACAACCAACGGGCAATGTTTTCTTGGAAGATTCCTACAGTTGAAAACGAAAATGTGCATGATACAAACGGGAATTCGGTGAACAAAATCATAGCCACGATGTCTTGAAATTTTGTCATTTAAATTGCTTTTTAGCCGTTCTAATCTAACTGCATAGCGTCTCCTGACCTAAAAGGAAGGGATTTCTCTCAAATATTTATTGTTCTTGCCCTCTTATTTTTTTTTTATATTCTTATCCGTATATTTGTTTCTCGAGCGAAGAGGTATTACGGAAATCTTTCAGTTTGTTCAACGTTTTGTCCACTACCACTTCTCGATGGACAGCTCACAAAAACATTACGCCCAGGAAATCGATAGATCTTTCCCTCGTTTTCTATGAAGAAATAAGCTTAGTTAGGGAAATTAATCTTGTTTTTCATTTCTATTTGAAAGAATAGGAACTTTGGTAACCATAAGCGGATGATAAATGAGCCGCAGCGAAGCAAATCGGTCGCTTGGAACACTGATTTACAGAATAATGATTAACTAGTTCTCTCAACCTTTCTTACCTTTTTTGGTTGCACAGAATGAACTGTGAAAAACTATTTACCACAATGAGGAAGCTAGGGGTTAATGCCTAACTTTTATATCTGCTTAAAAATGAAACTGAAAATACTTTGCTGGTTGTTTTGGCGATCGTTTCATGAGCCTGTCACGCGACCTAAACAGCCCACGCTAGTAGCCTTTGCCAGTCTTAGGTCGGTCAACGGCAGCTATGAGCACTTTTTATCATTTAATAAAATGATCTTTAAATACTTCCAAACAGCTCGTGCTAAGGTACATTTCCTGAAATCAATACTTGTTCCCTTACACCTAAGTAACTTCTTCTGTAACATGTTGATTCCCTGACCCCTTAAGAAAGAAGGAGTCGAGTTATATCACCGTTCTGTCTTTTTTCTTAGAAAGACCGCTAAAAACATTTATATACCTCCACTGCGATGTTTTCAGAGCTTTTTGATTGAGTTTATTTCACTGCAAACATATAGAGGGATGAAGGAGAGAAAGACGCAAAACTTCTATTCTGGACGTATAACCTCCAATCTAAATCACAATTAAGGATCATGATTGAAAAAGCCGACAGGAACGAAAAAGTCGTTCGTAATTCTTCAAGAAAATTAGCATAAATTTGATGATTGAACCGTATTTATGCGTCTCCAATCCCTGCATTCTATAATCAAGTTTAAAATTATTTCTCAGTTTCCTCTCGAGATTACATGTATGTTCTAGTTCTGAATACGTACTAATTTCAAGTGACGATCCATACCTACGAGTCCCTCTCGGCATAGCATAACGTAAGTTTAACTTTCTTTAACCAACGCTTTTTAACAGAAGCATTCATCTCATATTCCCGCACTTTTTAAAGCACTATTTTGATCGGTAGTTCGCAGAAATACAGGGGATTCCATAATTTTTTTTCCTTGAACGGCTGCCGAAAGTATGAGAGGCCGTAACGTGAAATCCAAACACAAGAACCTACTAAACTGGAACTGCTAAACGGAACCTGGCTAATCAAACGGCGGTATGAGGTCTTACAGGACCTTATAGCCGATGGTAGACCGCTAATAATCGGGCCTTTTATTGGAACCTCTGGAAAATGCTCAGAAGTTTTAAGCAGCATTCTGATAAATGTTTTTTCGCATTTTAAGAAGTTTCCCGGAAAAACGAAACATAATCACAATGTGCATGCTTAGCTACCGTGACAAAAAAGTATGGTAATGATCGAGTACGTTTCGAAGAAAATCTTTGTTGTTATCTTAAAGGTTGCAATTTACATTTATGAATCAATCAAAGTATTTTGCAACTAAACTTTTCACGATATTGATCCAAAATGTGCGAAAGGGCAACAACCGAATTCTACTTATAGTAAATATAGTATTTTGGGGTTGGAATTTTTGTTTCCGTATCTGATTACACCGGAAGTGTCGAAATCCTCAAACGATTGCATAAACATTTTCCTAGAAAATCCTGAATAAAGTTAATTCGTTGTCTATCTCAGTGTGATTATTTCAAAATTGTACCTTCTGAAGAAATTAAGGTTAAAGGGAACGAAAAGCGAAATGATTTCAGTCCACTCAATTACAATGCACTGGTAGGCAACAGAAAAGGTAAGAACACTTTAACGTTTTGCACGTTGCAGTCACATTAATCTATAAAACGAAAGAGTCGCCATTTCCTTAATTGAGCAATCGAAGTGACTAAAATCTTCAATCGTCTTTGAAGATCGAAAGCTACAAATAAGCTATTGTTGACTTGAGACGATTCTTTTCAGTATTTCTAATTTTTCTCCATGGATGGAACTTTCAAGTCGATGCACTAACCACAATCACGCAGCTTGTTGCCGTGAACTGCGGCCTTTGTAAAGATTAGATTTCCTTCAGATGCATCCGAACTTCCCCTGAGCTAAAGCATTTTTTTTTATAAGAGAGTGTTGGTAATGTTTCGAAATCCCATGCTTTAAAAGTAAGTTTTCTGTCTAATTCTTAGAAACTGATCAGTATCAACGAACACAACAAGATATCCAGTGTTACATGTGAATACATGCAAATTTGCAATCATGTTCGTGATACTTTGGGTCATTACTCTGAGATTTGATTCTCAAGGACAAAAAAGAAATATGCGATACCTTTTTTTTCTTTTTTTAAATTGGAATATATGGGGAAAGACAGAAACATACTTAGTCTCATTTTGTTTGAATAGCTTTCGTGACCTAACTCTTCAGATAACTTTTAACTCGCGTGACAGGTCCACTTTGAATGAAATATTGTCACTCATCGGCCAAAGTTGTGTTTGACAAATTTTTTTAATCAATTCTGATCATTTCTACACATCGGAAAGAAAAATGAAATGAGCTAGAAGAATAATTAGTAGAAATCTGACCTCTTGACAAGAGAATGAAAAGTTGTGATGTGTGTTGAAATTCTTGGAAACCTGAATAATCGTGACATCCATTTTCCAAGAACGAAACGGTGAAAGGGTGAATGTATTTTCTTGTCCGTATTTAAAATTAAAGAATTCCATGATATATACAAACACAAAAATACGGCTCCGTTGTTGAAGTCAAAATGGCACTGAACTGAGGACTTTGTGGTTGTAAATCGAGGAAGGTGAGTTGTAAAATCGAAATACTGCAACTTATCATTCGAGAGCATATCATTTCCCATATAATACAATCGCAAATTTTTCGCTTTCCGCTTCCTTGAGTGTACAAAGCAACAATGATCACCAAATTGCTCACCTTTTACAAAGTTGGCAACTACAAAGATACTTATCATAACATCTAGCTTCTTTGCTCAATATTCCGCTTTTAAAATGTTCGCAATTCTCGTGTATTATATGATTATGTTTTGGTTTTTGCACGAAAAGATGCAGACGTGCAAACCAACTTAGCTGCTCTTAAATAATGCATTTATATATTTTTTAATTTCTTTTTCTAACATTTGAGAAAATTTTTAACTTCATATATATTAGACTTAGGTCTCAGCTTTTGCTGTCTTGTGCACATTGTTGAATGTGAACGATTATTTTCGGTCGGACGATTCATGGAATTGTTATCAGGATAAATAATAGTCATTTAGAGCTCATTTCCGTTTTCATTCCAGGAAAGAGAGATGCTTGTTGAAGGTCATAGCAATTTCCCTTGACCGCTAAAGGCAAATCTGTTCCTTTTTTTGTTTTTTACAGCTAGTACTGCGAGCTGAAAATGCAACGATTTACTGAGGAAGTAAAGGTTAGTTTAGAAATTTAGTTTCCCAGAAAAAAAACGGCAACCATCGCTTGTTGGTTTATAATATCTTATGATCACAGAAACGAAGTGAAACACTTTTTCGTTTCTGGTTCGTGCTCAGTTACACTAATTTTACGCTCTGCGTTCCGACTCATTGTCAGGCTTCAAGTCTTTAAGCAGGTTTTGTCAAATACATGATGATACTGTCGATTTTGGACATCCCTACACGCTACGACTTTGAGAAATGTTCTTGTCACTTGGTTTCGCCAGCTCAAACCCAACTGAAGCGAAATGTAAACAACAATTTCTCCTCGAAGGAAAAGATAGCAGTTACTTGAACTCAGGTGAAAACTGTGAATTGAATTGTACCAAGAAGTAAAATAAAACTCCTCGATGTAGAAATTGAGAACAATTAACTGGACGCTGAGTGATTTCTGCGAAAGATTTTTGTAAGATGATGGTTACATTTGAAAACGAGAACGTAATGTTAAAGGAATTCGACGAACGAAATCATAGGCATGATGTCTTGAAATGTTGTCATTTTTAATTTTTTCCTCAACCGTTCAGATCCAGCCACAGAGCGTTCCCTGAACGTAAAGGAAAAAATTTCGTTTAAATAGATGTTGCTCTTGCTCCTTCTTTTTTTTCATATTTTAATCCGTATATTTATTTTTCGAGCTATAATTTTCAGAAAAGTTTCGGTTTGTTCGGTAATGTTATGTCAACTACCACTACTTCTCGAGTAGCAGCTCACGTAAACATTTCGCTCAGGGTATACAGCAGCTCTCTTCGTCATTTTTTATTTAGGTATTAGCTTAGTTCAATAATAAATTTAATAATTTAATGATGTTTTCTCTTTATTCTCGAGAGAGAAGGAAGTGTAAGCCGTGAGCGAAAGACAAGCAAGTTTTACTTTAGCATACCGAAGCCTATCGGCACAATGACCTACAGAACAACTATCAAATAGTTCTCTCAACCTTACTTACCGTTTCTTGTTCGGCAGAATTAGCTGTGAAGAACTATTTAATAAACCGAGTGAACTAGGATTGAAAACTTAACCTATTTCCGCTTCAACGGACAACTGAAACTGAAAGTGCTTTAATTTGTTGCATGTTTTCTGTTTGCTGATCGTCACATGACCACTAGAGCCTGTCTTTGGCCAATGAGAACT
This sequence comes from Pocillopora damicornis, assembly GCF_964200805.1. Classification (NCBI taxonomy): domain Eukaryota; kingdom Metazoa; phylum Cnidaria; class Anthozoa; order Scleractinia; family Pocilloporidae; genus Pocillopora; species Pocillopora damicornis. The sequence goes on from NC_142672.1 coordinate 14,706,299, forward strand.
AAGGAGATTTGAAGAACATTACACAGGTCTGAAGAACAGAAAAATACTTCCCAACAGATGGTACTGGTACATCTTCCCTTTCACCCAACTGACAAAATAGAATAACAGAAAACCAAATGCTAACTCATTAACCCCATAGAGAGAAAGAGTCTATTTACCATTTTCATCCACCTTTGAGTCAAAAAAACATGTTCTCTGTTTGGACATATCCAAATCTTCCACCAACGACTATTTTTGTCGATTGCTCTTAACGTTATAGAGCCAGGCTGGAGATTTTATAAAATTTCATCGCTAAAGAAAGGGAATAAATCTGAAGTGGCTCGACACTTACAACAAAAAATACTCATATAGCATTAAAAAAGGAAGCAACGTTGGGCTCTTACTTTGTGTAGAGGAAACAGTATACGTCACAATAAAATTTGATCACAACTGGGAATAAGAAAACAATGAAAACAATAGTGTGATGTAGACTGTGTTTTCTACACCAAGTAAGAGCCCAACGTTGCTTTACATATATTTCATTGAACACTTTAATATATTTCGGTGATAAATCACTTCATTACTTCTATTTCATGAGAAATGACAACTTTAAAAAAGCTAAACCAATTTGATTTTAAACAAGAAAAGTAAAAAATTAATTTACAAGACATGTTATATAAGAGCTTAGTATTTCAGCTTTTGTCTTATTTCTTAGAAAATTCCCGATAATTAACATACTTTTAAATCATCTTGTTTTTTATCTTAATTACTGAGTTTATTTCCATGCTTACTGCGCTGAAAGTAAATACAGACCTTCCATTCTAAACCTGCAACCCTCCAATCTAATCAAGACTTAATGCTGGGGTAACAAAGTCATCAGAGATGAGAAGATGACAAAGTCGTTTGTTATGCATAGAAAAGTTTGGCAACAATATGGTTTGAATTTACCTTACCCTTGCATCAGTATCTTGTCCACGGTATCATCAGTTGAATTTGACTGAAATTTCGAGCCCTTTTCTCCCCTTAAACAGCGTTTTTATTTAAAAGGTACTTTATATTTTCTCACCGTGGATCGAGTGTTGAGTATGAATACGCTAGATCAGTTCCTCAGTGTCCCCTTTAGCATGATATGACTATAGATAAAATTTTCTCTTGTTAGCGTTTTATGGAACAGGAAAACGATCGAGTAATTTACAGAAAGGTCTAGAACTTTTAAATAGCATTGTTTGAAATGTTTGGGCACATTTTAAAGAGTTTCCGGGAAACAAAAACAACTGCAGAGCATGCTTAGGTACCATAACTAGGCAATAGACATAAAAAAAACACGTTTTGCAAAAAACCACTGTCCTCATCGAAGAAACTGCGATTGTTTGATTGGTCAAAATGTTTTTCTGCAAAGTTGATTTCCGACTATTCATTCAAAGTGCAATAAAGAATAACTAAAAGTTACTTCATGGAGTAAACACAGTATTTCTATGGGCAAGATGCCTTCCCCCTGCCGTATACAGCGTAAGTCTTCATTGTGAACAATGAATTTAGTGTTTGTCTCTTAGTATTTTTTCAAACCATTGCAATTGCCGCAAAATATTTAGTTCTTAATAGCTTCAGGCGAATAAAATGTTGTGGTTTTCCCACTCGATCGCGATGTACCAAACGGCAACATAATCTTAAAACCTCTTGATAAGGTAAGAACATTTTAAAAAATGGTAGAAGGTTTGCATCGTAAAGACACATCAACTTAGGAAGATGATACCCAGGATCTAAAACTTTCAATCCTTAAATGCATCCCTAATTCCCATAGACTAGTGACAATAGTGCAGAAACCGAAAATGATAATCTTGTACACAACTGTAACAAAGTGTGACTGTTGCAGTGAACTGCGTCTCGTACGTTCTTTAGACATCGAAAATCTACCTCTGTGATATTCGATCTCCAGGCCTTCAATAAATTGCTCGCTATCGTGATTTGTTGGCTGACGTCTCTGAAGTAGATTAATTTCCATTAAAACTGCACTCTTAAAAAAATTAACTGTCAAGTTCCTCGCTCAGTCCTCTTCGCCATTTCTTATTTAGAAATTAGCGCAGTTCAAGAACATGATTATTCTTGTTTTCTATTTCTTCTAGAGAGACAAAGGACTGTGAACCATGAGCCGAAGTCAAGTAAGTTTTACTTTAGCATACCGAATCCTATCGGAACAATGACCTACATAACAATTATTAGTTCTACAGAACATCATCAAATAGTTCTCTAAACCTTACCTATCGTTTCTTGTTCGCACGAAATGTGCTGTGAAAAAGTAGATGACACACTGAGAAGGCTAGGACTGAATACCCAAACTTTACGTTTACCTCAGCACAACTGAAATTAAAAATGCTTCGCTGTTACTTTGCCGATCGTCACATGACTGCCAGAGCTTGCCACGTGACTTAGACAGGCCCTAATCCTCCACCCAGGTTTAGCCATATAGAACTAGGAGGATTTTTTCTCGTATTATGAAAATGAAGAGCATCATATACTTCCCAACAGCTGGCACTGGCGCATGTTCCCTTTCACCCAACTGAAAAATTGAATAACAGAAAACCAAATGCTTATTTATTCACCCCAAGAAAGGAAAAAGTCGATTTACCATTTACATCAATCTCTGAGTCAATTGAATATATTCTTTGTTTGGACAAATCAAAGTCTTTCTCTGTCGGCTATTTTTGTTGACTGCTTCTAACTTTATGAATTCTAGCTGGAGATTTCGAAAATGCCATTGCTAAAGAAAAAGAGTAAACTTTTAATAACTTGGATTTCTTTGATTTCCAAGAAAAACTGGACGACGCTGGCGACAAAGAATCTTAATATAACTTGAAAACAAGCAAGGTTGCCTGATTAATCCTGTTTAACACTATAATATTTTAGATGTACCTGTTACTTCTCTATTACGAATATTTACAGCTTTACCATAGCTTAACTATCGTGATTTTATTGAAGAAAGATGAGAAAATATCGTGTCAGATATGTTATATCAGAAACTTAGTGTGTTAGTTTCTGTCTTTTTCTCAGAAAATTTAGTGTTAACAACTGGGTTGAAACGTAAATTAGCCACCGTAAAAGGTAAAAAAGCTGACGTTTCGAGCGTTAGCCCTTCGCTCTGACGAAGGGCTAACGCTCGAAACGTCAGCTTTTTTACCTTTTACGGTGGCTAATTTACGTTTTCAACCCAGTTGTTAACACTAAATTACCTGCTATACTCTCCCACCGACGCAGCACCACAGTTTCTTTAGAAACTTACCCCTTTATTCATTTTTCTCAGAAACACTGGTAAAAAGTCTACATAATTCAATTTTTTTTCCTGAGCTTTTACTTCAGTGAGTTTTTTCTCTACTTAGCAGTGGGAAGAAAAATAGAAAGATTCAGAGCTTTCATTCTAAACTCGAAACACCCCAGTCTTAAACCGCACTCAACTTGAAATTTAAAAAGCCAACAGGAATGAGAAAGTCGATGATCAATGGTTTGATTGTGGACATAACTTTCTCTTGCTTTCTCATTTGTACAAAGACACCCATCTAATAATTCCACACTGTTACGGAACCAAAAAGCAATCGAGTAGTTTTCAGAAAGCATTTATGTGCACTGTTCCATTACGTTTTAAGAATTTTCCGGGAAAAAGAAAAGTATTTGCAAAGTTTCATTGGGCCTTCCGACCGTTCCTTGACTTAAGTCCCCAGTTGCCTCTATCTTTCAAATTCTAGAGAAACAGACCTTTGCAATAGAGGGAATTTGGGCGTTTATAGCAAACTCTTAATGTAATTGTTTTGATTCCAAGTTTTTTACGATTGCTGATTTCTTGTGAGATAAAAGCCAACTGGATGATATCGCTTGTAGTAAATAAACAGTTCAAAATATGCCATTTATGCTTCCTGATCATGAATAATGTTTTGCAACCTCTGGAAACAAAGCAGCAGTGCATTTCCCAATCATCAACATTCTCCAAACGAGGCATTAGAAGCAGGCACCAAAACTATTATTCAGTGCTAAGCGGTAACAGAATCCATCTCTGCAAGGTAATCACAATTCATGGCAAAAGTTTTATATCTAAGAGATGCGTCGTTAATTCATAGAATTCATCATGGGGTTCGATCTTCTTGGCTGAATGATGTAACTAGAGTCGCTAATCACTTTCATCTTTCAAATGCCAGAGAGAGAGAACTTCTTAATAGAAGCAATTTCAATAATCAGTTTTAATCCATTCAACTCTCATTTCAATTTGGTAAACTATAATCGCGGGGGCCTAAATGCAACAAATCAAAATCGTAACATCTATCAATGATTATATTTCCGACAGTAGCCTCCACAGTTTGGTTTAGTTGTAAAGGTCAAAGCTCTATTTTTTGATTGTCCATAACGTTGACGGTCGATCTTAAGCTTCCCTTAGACAAGAGGACATATCTAAGCGTGGTCTTTTTCCCTGAGACATGTCCATAAAGAGGAGCCATTATATTCTCGAGCGAAAGGAATTGTCCGTTCAAAAAAATAAAAGATAAAAGGGACAATCACATCACAAAATATTTCCCATAAAATTGTCCGTTAACCCTAAGGGGGTAAAGTCTGCGGAGTTAAGTCTAGCCATACGACGAGAACTGCGGGTGAGGCGTTTACAATAAGAGCCAACGCTCATTAGTAATTTTAAAACATTTTTGAATGGAAATAATCGCAAGATTTCCGTCATTGTGAACGCATAACTCTAAGATTTGTTTTGTAATTAAATGAATGAATTGGCACTCAGTAATCCATCGGTACAGAAAACAAAAATAGGTTCTACGGGTATTGTTCATTTACTTCCCGCTGGAAAAAGTACTTGCTTTGATAACCAGTTGATTTAAAACTGAACTCGTTTGTGGAATAAGCTTCCTCGAAATAAAAGTTGAATTCGCTTGAGTTGAACAGAGGAACTGTTGAATTTTTGCCTCCTTTTATTTGCGATGTTTAAAGCTTTAGGTTTCATAAAGAACAACCAGTTCTGGGACCGAGAAACAATGATCTCACAACTTGTCAGCGGGTCATCATAGATCAACAGTCATCATAGATACACCCTTTTCTTTTGCTTGTTTGTTGATTATGCTTTGGCGAAACCTGTTCGAGGATGGGAGAAACTTTAAAAAAATATATCCGAGTTTAGGTGGGAAATAGAGTGATTTGGCAAGAGGACGGGAACGTCATTTCAGAACGGGAAAGCGCGCGAATGGTCTGGACACGACTCTATTTCGTAATAGAATTTTTAGAAATTTCTAAGTTCAGGACGTCATTACGCTGGTTTTCCCCTCGTGATCAAAACGCCTGGGATTTGCGTAAATTTTGCGCTTATAAACGAGATAATGCTGTTTGAAATTATTTCAGAACCCATTTCCAGGATAACCTGGTCCCCTCCTTTGGTCTATTCGGTGTATTTTGGGAAAATTTACCGCTTCATTTATGCCGAATTCCCGAAAGGAAACACAATCGTTGGCAAGCACCGGATCTAAGATTTTAGGGCTCAGTACACTTGTAATTAAACAAGGCTTAAAACAGCGAAAGGGCTGTTCTTTGATACATTTCTTTAACCCTGTATGAAAACTCTCAGAATGAGACGCTGTTAATTTTATCATGAATAAATTCATCAACAAATTAAACTTGCTTCATGTTGAAGTTTATCAAAATGAAATATCACGACGCTTACCTACTGTATTATTCAGTGTTATTTGTTGTTATTTTCGTTTTTACCGTGATTGAAAACTTTTCTGCGAATTGAAGTTGGAGATGAAAAAAAATTGAGAATAGCTCACAGTTATGCACTTTTTTATGTTTGAAATTTTCTATCAGCGGCGGTGAAAACTAAGACAAGAAAGTCATATCTCGCTTCGAAATAAATTGACAATCAACTTGATTTCGGTACGAGTTTATAAATCTATTAATTTGATTCAGTCTTGAACGAATTCATTCGTTTAATAAAAAATTGAATTAAACAAAACGAAAAAAAAAAAAGAAAACGAAACGAAGTCTTATTCCTAAGTCTAACTGGTGACTAGTGACTAGTGACTGGTGACTGGTGAGTAGTTTGGTGACTAGTTTGAGTTAATTTCATTATTTCACGGATAAAAAGGAACTCATCGTAAACAACTCCATCGTTGGGTCGCTTGGTTTCTACATGGTTTCGCCATAACTCCTGATAATTCCGTTAAAATGCATTTTAACTCTAAGAAGGTGGTGCTCAAAAGAGATGTACTGTCATAATTGAGAAGAATATTCAGTAAACAAGGGGAAAAACGACGACGATTTCCAAATTATCCTTTACAAAATTATGAAGAAAAACGAGTTGTGCTGAAATCTAGTAGCACGAAACGAAATGACAACGACACAAATCATAGAAAAAAAATTATTTAGTGGGCTTCAAACTTTGATAGATGAATCAGCAGACTCGAGACTAAACTGGAATGGAATAGTTTCAAAGTTTAATCGCCCATGTGGATTCATATTACTAACTTACTTGCTGTATCTATAACTATACTCTGTTTGCTCTTGTTATATAACTCTCAATGAAGATAATTCCGTTGTCCTTAGAGTGGTCTATAAAACCGAAAATTCAAAGGTGATGGTGATTTTCAAAAAAGCCGAGTTGAGGGTTCTCGTTGCAACGACTGCTAAATCACTTTTCAACACAACGCGAAGGCGTTCTCGACCCAGTTTCTTATCGACATTTTTGCTGCGCGCGCCGTTCTGAAAAGACGTTCCCGTCCTCTTGCTAAACCACTCTAATGTCTTTGTCGGGAGGTGTAAGTTCCGGCCTAGAGGGAGGGGGTGTCTCTTTGGCTGGTTAGCATCAGCGGTCAACAGCATTAAGTTTTATATGTATTTTTTGGCTCACTTGCACTTTCGAGGCATACAAAAGGTATAATATTGTTTTCAGAAAAAACAACAGTTTCTCGAAGAGTCAACATGTTTCATTTGGATAAAAAATCAATATTGCTTTCGAATTCTGATTTTTTTCTACGATTAGTCTTTACTTTATCTGGCTTAAGATCTCGATGCATTTATTTGCTATTTAGCTCCAACATATGGCTCTGTATTGTGGGGTAATAATTACGAAGACCTATTGTCTCAGTTGTTTAAGCTACAATACAAAGTTTCCAGAGTAAATATGAAGAGATTATGTCTGGCAATTGTTGATGCCACAATTGGAATGATATTCCCGTATCGATAAGGAAGAATCTTAGGAAAAACCTACTGATGAAGTACTTTTCATGTATTACTTTTCTAAGTATTAATTACTGTCTTACATTGACCTTGAGCTATCCATTTATCTGATGTGATTTCTCTTTTCCTCTCTAAAATTTGTCTTGCTTTGTTGTAACCTTTAAACCGTAAGATTGCATGACCAGCAACTAGTTTCTCCTTACAGTAATATTGCTGAATCATTCATTAAGATCATGAAAATAAGGGAAACGATTGCAAACCCAAAAAGCTTTTATTGCAAAAAAAATCCTCCTGGTCAGTACCAAAGGAAATGTTTCAAGGCGAGTGTTGAGAATATTAATACTGATCTTAGAGTGTAAAGGGTTGGTATATGGAAAAAAGGAATTTAAACTAAAGGCATCTAATTAGCTAACTGTAATTTGCCCTTCTCTAGCTTCTCTCTTCTTTATAATCATCAGAAAGGTTTGTAATTGTTGAAATGAAGGAAACATTAAAAAAAAAACCAAAACTGGTTTACTCTTTTGTCTGTACATTTTTGCACTGTTATTTTGAGGCTTTGGTCTCAAATCTACGGCTGATCCCTTATAAAACAGGGTCTAGTGCTTAATTAAGATTTATAGAAGTGAATCTGCATTTCATGAATCTTACCCACATACCTGTTTAATATACTGTATCTCTAAATTTATCTGGTCTAGAAAATGGAAGAAATTGGATGATAACACTTATTCTTCTGTAATTTATGAATCGAAAGTAAATTTCCAGATCAAAGAGAAACATAAAATTAATACGAATAAACAAAAAATATACAAAGCATTGTAGTTTTATTCACCATTATATGCAAGCTAATAAAAGGCAAACAACAGAACGTGGCAGAAAAACAGTCAAATAACTTTATCTACTATTCTATCATTTTCAAAAGCCAGGCAAGGTGTAAGGCTTGCTAAATATTAATCAAAACGCACCTCATCCTTAAGCGTCGTAAATTCATTAAGGATGTAACAATATGTATGCAAATCCTCAGAGTAATCGGTTAAATACCATCTCAGTGAGAGCTTCATGCATTTTACCTACTTTGAAGCGATTTCCTTGGTGAAAGGAGGTAGGTAAATCTTCCCCCCGAAAATAACCTAAACAGAAACCAGTTTGTCTTTTTTCGAGTTTCGGGGTAGACCTTTTAAACTGTCAAAGTTTCATTGAAATTGGTGAGATGGTATGTAGCGCGACTGCCTGGTGCTCTCGTAGACACACCCTTAAGACATCAACCCAGCAACGCGGTATATAGGGCATCAGAAGTGTTGTACCATAAGTGTTGTATCCATTGTCTGAAATGGATTTTATTTAGGACTTCTTGACAATACGATAGGAGCCTATACATAATACCACACGTCAGTGAAAGTGATCCTTGCAGTAATATACTCTACTTGAGCAATAGTGAAAATAAGGCCTGAAAAAAAAAACTAACAAAAGAAGAGCTAACGAGCCAACTGGGAACTGGTTATTTCGTTGGTTCCAAATTAACCCATGTAGTGATGAATAAACGGCTAAGAACATATGAAAGTCATGTATTTGAACTGCGGTTAAAGACGTGAATGAAAGTGATCCTCCCAGTAATGTATATCCCACTTGAGCATTAGTGAAAATAAGGCCTGAAAAAAAAATTTAGGCCTGTACGGGATTTAAACCCATGACTTCCGCGGTGCATAATCTTTGAAATTTACACTTTCGATCGCTGTCCACAGGGATGGTCTGGCCAAAAATCATTTTTGGCTTGTGGCGACGCAAAAAATGAGAATTGGAGAACAACTAAACTATTTTTTTTCGAAATTACTTGAAGAGCTCGAAGTTTTCATCGTCTTTTCCAAACCTCTTTTTATTGTAACATATTAAGAAAGCATAGAGTTCCCACAAGAAAGGTGACCTGCCTTTGGAGCTTTCGCTGTCTGAAAACGCAAAATTTGATTTATTGAAGTAGTTGTTTGGAGAGTTGCAAATAGCGTAGGAGACTGATTTGTTGTTTTGTCTCCGTCGAATTGCTTTAGACTAACTCATAAATCGGATGCCGTGCTTTAATTTCCGACGTAATATGGTTTTCTACGAATGAAATGAGCTAAATTCACCTTAAATGCACGAAGTACCTCTGGCCTCAGTGTGGTATTTTCCAGGCCACCTAAGATCCTACCGGCGAGAGGTACTTAATAAAGAACGAACGCACTTTACGAATCCATGATTATAGATGCATTATTGACCGAGTGTGAGGTCAAGATTGCTAAGTATTGCCAGTTCTTTTTCTGCTTTTTTTTTTTCCGCGCGTTTCCGGTGATGTATGAGTGAAAAGGGGCTGCCAAAAGCCCCTCGTAAAGTGAAGTACCGAAGTGCAATATACAAGTCTTTGTCACTCATTTGGAAGTGTTTTGGTCAGCAAAGTTAGATCAAAATGCGAAAACCTGGGCTCTAGTGGATTGGCTGTAGAGCAAGCGTAACCACAACATTATCTAGTAACTGTAAAACTTTTGAGTTACGCTCGGCAAGTTCTAATTATGGTACAAAAAATTTCTATTAGACCTTCAGTTATTTCTGAATTTTCAAAAAGCCTAGCTAAGAATACGTCAGTAGAGGAACTAACGCAAACAAATATAGAACAGTTAACACTGGAAATTTAACAAAGCTCTCTGAAAATTGGTATCAATCTTGTCTTAATATCCTCGGATTTCAGTCAAGATTAGTAGATATAGATACTCATCATCGGCTTCATGCACGTTTCATGGAATTAACGCCTATACTTATCCAAGATTTCAATTTGAAATGACGAACGAAACATTTCAGTATCGATATGCGTCCTGGCGAGATGCTTTTAAAATGTGTGTATTTATTTTCCTTTTAACAACTCTCTTGACAAAAAAATAGTCTAGGAAAATGTGGCACCTGAGAATTCCAAAAGTGTTTCAGGGTATGTGACATCACAGGATTTTCCAAGATATTTAAACCCCACTAATATAATAATCACCCAAACATATAAATCAATCGCTCATAGGTTGTCGTGTAATCGAAGAAGGCTCACAGCTAAGCAGGATATATTCGAGCAGCATGATAAAATTAGGGGGAGTGAAAAACACCATTTGTTATTTTATCGGTGTCGCTGTGGATCTTTCCGCCTTGTTTAGAAGGGGTTTGAATGGTTGTGCCAGACTGAAAACTTGAGTGTTTTTCCCATAAGATATCACACGTAGAGATTGATTAGTTGTGATCTCAGACGATTTCTGTCGGTCGGGTTTCAGAGGTTCAGAGAGTTATGTCCGTAAAGTGTCTTAAAATTTGAAAGTGCACCACGCACATTTGTAGGAATGTCATGTGGGCGATAGTGTTTTAATGTAACAGTTCAAGTTAAACCGTGGAGACTGTTCTGGGTTCCGATTAAAAAAAGGACGACTTCAAATTGATTTATAATATACCCTTTTATTTAGGTTAGAGATTCTCATGAACTTTTCTACAAATGCATCAATATCGTCAAAATATTTTAAACATTACGTAATTGTGTTATAATAGGCATATAAACGTAAATTGTCTAATAAACTTTGTTACACAAATAGATCAAGTTAGATTAGCTCCTTACATAATAATCAAAGCCTGAGGTACAACCATGAATAAATTCCCTACATACTGACCATACTGAACAGGTTTAAAAAACACAAAACTTATCAACACACATTGTCTATCTCCAAGAGAAAAAAAACTAACATCGGGGTGCAAAGTTCACCATATTTTTCTCAGTATTAATAGAGAAATGGTGCTTGCTCGCCTTAATAAGCTGTTAAAAATGGGACAACAATTCAGTGAGAAATTTCAGTAATGTTTTGTCTCTAAATTGATATTGCAGAGATCACCAGGGTAACGTGCAGACGACATGAATATTACCTTGATTTAATTCATAGTGAAAAGATTCTACAAGAATTTTAGATTTTAATTGTTATAATAAAAAAACCATTAATACCCCTTCTTACTAAAAGTTATATTAACTTATCGTAAATTTTTTACCCGTCACTCTCCTAGTTTACAGAAAGTCAGAAGGGAAACTTATCCGTTGACATTTAGCAATGAAAACCGAGTAACTAGTCAAGATTGACAGCAGTTTATTAGCACGTTTTCTCTCAGAAAGCCATCCTTTAAACACCAAGAAGAGCCCGATGCAGGTAGTAACGGCAACTGCAGCCCTGCATAGAAGGGCTATAAAAAACAATAATGGAAAGCGAAAGAAAGGAGAAAATCAGAATTTATCTCAGTGACTGTAATTTTTATCAAATAGAGAAATAATTGTTTGAATTGGTAAAAACGAAAAGTTACAGCGTAGGAGGTGTTCCGAACAATTTCAAAAGGGCCCCAAAAATTGCTAACACACACTGAAACGAAAATAATCATGCCCAACGTATTTATAGTGAGTGGCCAAGAAAAAAATCACTTTTGTCCACGAAAATTGCATGTTTTTAAAGCAATCTCACAGAAAAAATCCTAAATACTGCAAAAACATTTGTGCATATTGGGTATTTTGCACCACCTTCTATCCCAACATATACCTTGCAGAGTTACTAGTTACGTATCTGTTAGCCTCCATCATGGATATGAAGATTTGTCTCTGAACCGTTGCAAAAAGCTTGATGTTGTTTAACAACCAATCAGGGACCAGGTGTATAAAGGGCGGATAACACTATCCAACGGATAAATCGCTATCCAGCGGATAAGTGATTACAAAACGAATAGCGTTATCCACCGGATAGAGATTTATCCAGTGGATAGCCTTATCCGATCTTCCAACAATCGGGGCCAGAAAGCTTATTGATAAATAAGGTTACCTTAGTTCGTTATAAGGCACCAAATAGCAACCATGTCGGAAAAACAAATTATTTTCTGACACTACTTTTCAAGAAGTAAGACCTTTTTGATCAAAACAGTTTTGGGATTATAAATCAATGATTGCGAATAAAGACCGCTTTCTAGTCTAAAGGGCACTGTTGATTCACAATTTTGAGAAATTTTTGCACACATTAAGCAGGAAATTAAATTTTCGATCAAGTATAACACTTGATCTAAGCCAAGACATCATGTCTAGCCTAAAAGGTGCATACAATGAAAAGGAATTTCAATGAAAATTAACAAAAATTAGAAGCGAGTTACATGTCTACATGGTTTTAAAAGAAGTTAGAGACATTTTTTTTATCTTTTTCACTAATACCAGGAGCCCGTAATGGGCTCCTACTAACAAATGTAATTGAAAATCATCTTCCACTGGCCTATTCGTAAACGAGCATCCTTAGCACCCTTCACTGTGATGTCCGCTTGTATTTTTTCGATCAATATCGACTACAAATTTTTCTTAACTCATAATAAGTTACCATCGCTGCGGTCGAAACGATTGAAAAAGACAAAAAGAAAAACATGAAAAAACGCTAAGTCGTTACGAATTTAACTAGCCTGATTGTTATTTTTTTATGACAGTCAGCACCTTACGGCAGTAAGTTTAGCTGATTTTCACAATTTCGTCATTGAATTTCCTAATTCTACACAGTTTCTACCGTTTCATTAAAAGAGAGTTGATTTGTGAATTTACATGTCCTCTATGAGTTTTTAAACAGTTCCATTTTTTCTTCTACTGCTTCTTTGTCGACTTCCCTCTTATAGATACTGGATTTTAATAAATTCAACATAGACTCCAGTTTTTTGCAGCGATTCATGCACTTGTTGTAATCATCATATATGTAATATAATTGGTACAAAGCCACTGAAGCTGTTAACCCACCTGCGGCTGCGTATGCCGCTTCTTTATATTTTACGGCGCGTCCTGCAGCTGCAAAAACAAAACGAAAACAAAACAAAACAAAACAAACAAAAAGGTTATGTCGTTTACCCCAAATATCATATTCCTTCTATTAATTTGTGTTGAAATCAAGTTCAGCATTCTCTGACACATAGTATGGTATGGTTGGATGACGCAAGTTCATCTAGCTCACTACTGGCCATCATCGTTTGAATGACAGCAGTAATTCTAGATCTCATAGGACTCTTCTGTATGGTTGGGGAAAGATAGCTGACACTTAACGACATTTGCTAAACTCGTTTAAGGGATTATCTAGAGTAACAAGAAGCCACTGTGGGCTATTGGAGACCCAAGACAAATATTTGGATGTTGAAATGTTGCTATGTAATCTTGAGTAAAATGGCACCAGTCTGTAGCTTGGACTACCTGTAATTAAAAGAGGGCTTAAAGATTACCGGAGGTAAAATCATGCTCTTATCTAACGGGGATCTCTAAGCTCTAAAATAAAACTTACTATCAGCTTAAGCTTAAACTTCTATTATATTGTCAATGAAGTTTAGTTTTACGACCAAACTCATCGAACAATTATAATTTTATGTGCTTTTTACATAAGCATACCTGCTACGGCGCCATATCCAACAGCAGCTCCCACTGCAGTGGCTAACACAGTAATACCAAACTTTTCTAGCAGGTAACTGTTTACATCATCCTTAAGCGAAGCAAGTGCTTGCTCTGCTTTTTGATGGTCGTCTGAGGCTTTTTTTAAACTCTTCTTAAAATCAATGTGCATCATCTTTATCTGAATTATTACTCCTTCAGTAAGGGTGAATGTCTCATCCCCTGCAATCTGTGTTAGCTACAAGGAGGAAAAATATAACAAAATTGTGAACTAAATAACTACTGCACGTTTTAGCGCATTTCATCTTTGCTACCATCACACAGCTCAAAGATTAATTTGCATCAGATATAGCATTTTTTGGCCGAAAAGGGGCCTGATAAAGGGGTCTGTTTTGTTCCCTCTTTATTTCAACCTACCTTTCGCTCTATTTTCTGTAGCAATGTATCAGCCTTGTCAAGTTCCCTCCGAATTCTTGCATCGTATTCCTCGATCTCCTCAGCTTTTGGTCGAAGTCTCTCTGGAATATTTACCCTGTGCGGCTCGGTCTTTTTAATTGTGAAAGAAAGAAAGACAGCTTTGATTTTCGTTGCGATGTAGGTACTATTCACGATTTCTTCGCACACGACTTTTAGCTCCTGAGCATTTTTCCGTCCTTCATCAGAAGAGTCCTTGAAGACTATTTTCAATATTTGTATTCCACCATATGAACGTAAGAGCTCTTCTACGTCTTTGGAAAGCTGGTCGGTTTCTCTCAAAACCTTTCTTGTTTCTTCGATAAACTGCTCAAATGTGCATTCCATGGTTTGCTTGATAACCCTTAAATAGAAAATATTTCAAATATAAAAATCGACGCATAAATGATTCTGATCACCAAACAGATTATGTCACAGCTCATTCGGTTAACAGCTAACCCATCGGCTATTTTGATACAAGAAAATACCTTTTTCCCTGCCCTTGTTGCTTCGCTTAAATTAAAAGCCATCAAGAGGAGTTATCAAATGGCTTTTGAACCAAAACGTCAAATCCGAAAACATAGAAGAAGGTATTTCTGCCTTCCGACTTAAAACTTTAGGCGATATCAACGGCGACAGAATGGAATGATATGTTTCACAAGATTTTCCTTGTGCGTCTCGACAACTCAATTTTGCAGATTTCATCGAAATATCAAGGCAGAAAAAACGGATTAAAACTAAACACCGGTTTTTCGAAGGTTGGATAACGCTATCCACTGGATAAAACTCTTTCCGGTAGATAACGCTCTACGTTCTGCTATCACTTTTCCGTCGCATAGCAATTTGTTCGTTGGATAGCGTTATCCGACATTTATACAACTGGGTCCAGAGTTATATTTTGAGTCTGAAAATCCTTAGCTGAAAGTCTAGCTTTATAGAAATGCAGCTGCTGTCACTGTAAAAGAAGTTGCTTAGAATGTTTTCCACGAAACTTGACCTTTGTTTTGATCAGTTGCAGAAGTGAACTCATTTAATTGCTTTACATGGTATATCCACACGGAGAATTTAATTCGAAGGTCTGAGGTTCAGTTCCTTTTGGGCACTCAGAATTGCTTGCTATGTCCCACGCTGGTAAAAAGACGGGAATATTTTTGTTCGAGACCTTTTTTATATCTTTTCAGGGTTAGGTTGGGCCCAGTGTATTTTTTCCTTGTGAGAAAAACGTAAATGTACCGATCAACGCAAATGATCCTGGGTCCGCAAATGATCTCCATATCGATGCGCAAAATTAATGTTCCCGGACCAGAGATGATTCCAGTAAAGGAATGCAAATTATCTCCTTAAAAAGTGTAGAGTAGCAAAGGAAGTTTTTTCTAAGTTCTACAAATAGCTAGTTTATTAACTAAGATACTCCCAGTTGGACTATCAATTTTAACGTGCGTCTATTGGCTTGACTTTGAACGGCCTTAAATGAGTAAGATATCGTTCTTTCGTTTCTAAACAATTCGAAACACTTTTAGCTTAGAAATCATACAATTGGGAGAAGCTGTATATTTTAAGATGGAGGTTTATTTTCAGTATTATTTTAAAACTATGGCTGATAGAGCTTTGTAACAAAATCCATTCATTGCTGAAAAAGTATACCTGTTTTACAGCTTTTTATTTTCAGATATGTCCAGGTTGATCGCTTCGACGCCCCAGATGATTGTTAGTAATTATGAAAAAAAGGTAGAAAGGTGCCATCCAGTTCAATTATCTCTTTTAAGTAAATCTGGAGAAAGTTGATCGCTCACAACCCAATGAGAAATGTAAAGATCAAAACAACGCAGTTATGCATCGGAAGGAAACAATTTTAGCCACCTCAAGAGAAACCTCTGGTTGAACTTCTTACTATTCAAAATCGATACATAATAACTACCCCAAACTCTTTAATCGCAAAACGCACGCAATGTTTTCAGTGTTTACTCTACATCTTTTCAGAGAAACGAAACTTATTTAAAAGTAATCTTCTAGTTCTGTCTAGCTTTCTCGGTCTCTTTTGCATGTTAATGTCAGCCTGACTTGATATCCGTTTAACATTTTCAGACCACAGTTTTTTGTTCTATTTCGTGGCCAACCCAGATATAGATTTGGCTAAGTTCTGCTCACTTCGAGCGTAAGTGCGCGTTTTAGTTTTTCATAATACATATGTTAAAAGCGGCACAACAACTTGGCCCTAAATAATCAGGAGTTTTACTGAACGCAGAATGTCTACCAGAAATCTTTATCCGTCACGGAAAAAAATGATCGAAAAATGCCTCGTTATTCGTTTGTGAAAATTATTGTAGTGTTTGATGCTTTGTAATCCATAGTGAGATTATCTGAGTTGAATCAGAAAAACTGATTAGTACCAGGTTCCAAAGCTTTAGATCTTAAGATATACCGTCCGTAAGGTTCTCAAAAACATCATTCATTATTCATTAACAAGATGATGGAGTCAGAAACCTAACTCCACTGCCTGGTAAGGTTCATCATGTTTTCTTGCTCAGAATCGAACCAAATGATGTGATCATCACTTATGATCTGTCTTCACGGAATTTCAAAGCAGAAAAACTTATTAGGATCTCCGTTTCTGTAAGCTAATGTAAATGGCGTCTCAGTCGCACGGAAATGATTCGCAAACAGTCTCTTCCAAGAAAAGTATTTTGTTTTAAAAAGTGGATTAATGTCTTCAGTTCATTGTTGTTGACATTCTTTGTTGACCATCACTGTTATTTAAAAAGCCTCGATTAAAGGAAAGAAAATATTTCACGGCTTGATATAACCTTTTAAGAGACGAGCCTGATCGTGTTAGATATCATACATATTTTCTACGCGGAATAAGTCCAAGTCACCTGCAAATATTAAAAAAATTGCAACTGAAGATGTCTGGATTTTAAGAAATATGTTGAGCAAAACAAAGGAGTGATATATTGATTGTATTTGAGTGCGAAAGTGCGATGTCAATGGTAAAGCTGTTCGACGCTGCACATCGGATAACAAATATTTGAATTGAACTTGCAGAACTGAGCGCGTCCCGATAAGTCGCACACTTGTTTTGAACGGCACTTACTGATATGAATTGTTAAGTCCGCCTTTGTAGGTTGTGATCAAATTCCTTTGATTATTCCTCCTTTCTCGAATTCAAAGTTATTTTGCATAAATGTCTCAATGTTAGCGTGTCAACGAACTGTGTTAACGAACTATGTTAACGTCTTAACAAATTATGAAAACTGGAAACAGCTTTTTTCCGAGAAAATTCTGTCTTTAAAAAAATATACTCAGTTTTTAGTAAAAAAGTTCCTAGTAACTATCTCTAGAAAAGACAAAAATTCAAGACGTCGAATATTATATTCCTTACCAAGATTTTAAACCCCACTAACTCAGAGGGTTCAAAAATATATCCAACCATGACGCAAAAACTCTTTTTCCCATCGCTTTGATCTCACTTTAAATATATTCGCAAAAACGTAATTAATTGTTCATAGAAAAAGTCCAAGTCCTAATTCCAATATTTAGGAAGTTGCCTGATGTTCTCTTGCTCAGAACGAAACCAAAAGATGTGATTATCACTTCATATCTGACTCAACCACATGTAATGCAAAAAATCTTATTTCGATCTCATCAAAATGGTGTCTCAGTCACTTGAAACTGATTCGCAAGCACCCTTTTCTAAGAAATGATTTGTGTTTTAATAATTCAATTAATTTCCTCAGTTCACTAATGAAGACATTCTTTCTGATCACCACTGTTACTGAAAAAACGTCCGATTGAAGGACAGAAAAAAGTTCACGGCTTGATTTGGTCTTTTCTTGAAAGATGACCCTGCATGATCTTGGTAGAAAAATTGATATTTTTTCAAAGGTGTAATGAGTTGAAGTCAGGTGCAATAATTTATGAAATTGCATCTGGAGCTGTCGAGCTTTCATAAAAAAAGATTTAGCCAAAGAAATGAGTGATACACTGAACGTATTTAGATGCATTTGTTCGATGTTACTGGTATAACTGTTCAATGGTCTTTAGAGGGGCATATCAGCCAATACATATTTGGCTTTGGTTTGGCTTCTTCTTCTGCTCAGTCTAGAGTAAAATCTTTCTTGAAGGGAGCTGAAAACTAGACAAAAATAAGTGCAATGTTTCCTTTTGCAAAGAATTTAATTCCTCACCTGGTTGTAAACCTACATAAACTTTGCGCAAGAGCTGTTTTACCGAGAGAAAAGCAAGCAGTAGTCGTGGACTCGAAAAAATTATGAAATGTTATGTATATTTGCGAGACAAAAACGAGACAAAAATTTGTGTAATTTTTCCTTTTACGAATAATTTATCCCTCACCTGGTTGCAAACTTACATCAATTTTGCGCAAAAGCTGTTTTACCGAGAGAAAAGCAAGCAGTAGTCGTCGAATCCAAAAACTGACGAAATGTTATGTATATGTTCTATTTTCCTAGAAACCTTGTTATATGCGAATGCTCTACTTTTCCACTTGCCGAGATATCATCCAAACTTATAAACAATTTAGGTGGCAAAGGCTCCAAAAAGTAAAAGATAAAAAAGTAAAAGATCATGAAGATAAATTTTTGTTAAATTCAACAGATCTCAGTGTTGTTGTTTGATCGTTTCTCTCCCTTTCTTGATCAATATAAATCTCGTAGTGTTACTCGAATAAAGTTTTGCCAAAATTATGCTATCGGAAAAATACCTCAATACTACTTATCTAATATGCTATTATTTTAGGAAAAGAAACGCCATTCGAATCATATATCTCCTATGTATAAACGTGAAGAAAGTTGAACGCTTACAACCCAACAATAAATGTAAAGAGCGAAACAACTCAGTCTTGTATTTGACGGAAATAAAGTTTGTCACCTCAAGAGCAACCTCTGGTGGAACTCCTTACACTTTCAAAAAAAAAACCGATGAAACATCTCTATTAAAAGTTTATACATAATTTTTACCTTCAAATCTTTTTACTGAATGACGAGACGCCTACCGGCGATGCTTTCAATATTGATGCTTAATTGAATTAATTGATGCTTTCAATATTTTCGAGACACAAAACTTGGTTAAAAGTCATCTCCTGGTGCTTTTTAGCTTTTTAATTTCTTTTTACACGTTCATCTAAAGATGCTTGACTCGATATGAGAATTTTGTGTTCTATTTCTTGGCCATCCATGATATGGATTTTGCTAAATTGTGCTCGCGTCGAGCGTAGATATGCGATGATCATATTTGAAATGATATAACACAGATGCTAAACCTTTCGGAACCTAGCGAAATTTCCTCGCACTGAGCATTGAAAGAATATGTTATATAAATCTTTATATTTAAAACGAAACAAGGGATCGATTCAAATCGTGTCAGCAGCAGAGAAACTTAAATCAAACAGCGAAGAGAGCTAGCGTGTGCCAGCTAGTAATCGATGTGTAGAGCTGAAAGCCAACGACATAACAACTTAGCCTTAAATATTCGGATACTCTGGAGGACATAGAATGACTTACCAGAAATAACGTAAAAGCGGGTGAATTCGAAGGAAAGCTGAATAAACTTTGAACAGCTGGGAATTAAATTTTTACCTTTAGAGCAAAGCAAAAATGCTTCGTTGTTCTATTTGGAAGCCTTCTCCTTCCGCAATTGTCTTAGTCACATGATTTCCATGACGCATCAGTAGGGGAAATTTTCTTCCAATAACTCTATGTCACTTCTATTTAGAGGCCACGCACGTGATCGCAGTGTGATTGTAGTAAGCCATCAAGGTGTTGGCTTGTATGAGAAAGCTCCAAAGGTAAACATTAATTAGGCTTGCCCTCAAATTATCGAGACGATCAATCAAGGAGAGAGAAAAGTGCAGTATTCATGCCAAAAATATAACGCTGCCGCATTTTTGTCTATTATCTCTTTTCCGAGAAACATTACTGGAAGCTTACGAAAGACTTAAACACTTCAATGCCTTGATACCACTGAGAAATAAAACAAATGAGTGACAAGTAAAAGTCTCGCACAAAGAAATGCTCGTAAAATTTTACAGATCCCGGTGTCGTTGTCTGACCATTTTTATTCCTCTCGGAATTCAAGCTAATGTATAGCACTATTTGACTGCCGTTTTACAGGTTGCTCAAAGTGCTGGGCTTCTGCTAAGTTGTGCCGTTTGGTAACGCCGCCTAAGCTTGGGTAAACAACATGCACTGCAGTCAATGTTGAGTGCCTTTGATCCGAGAATTGACAACTGCGCAGCAAGAAACCAGATCAAAGTCCACACCTCGAACCTGAGTTCAATCATTGAAGAAAATATTTCGCTTCGATTTTCCTTTGAAGAATACATTATGTGGCTTGCAAGAACAAAGCTACTTGGTTCTTGGCCATCCATCACATGGATTATGCTAAATTGTGCTCGCGTCGAGCGTAGATGCGCAATGATAATATTTGAAAGGATATAATACATATGCTAAACCTGTCGGAACCAGGCAAAATTTCCTCACACTGAACATTAAAATATATGTTTTATAAATCCTTACATTTAAAACGAGACAAGCGACCGATTTAAATCGTGTCAGCAAAAGAGAAACCTAAGTCGAACAGTGAAGAGAGCTAGGTTGTGCCAGCTAATATTCTATGTGTAGTGCTGAAAGCCAACAACACGTAAACTCGGCCTGAAAGATTGGATACTCTAGAGGACGTAGAATGACTTACCAGAAATAACCTAAAGGCAGGTGAATTCGAGGGAAAGCTGAATAAACTTTGAACAGCTAGGAAGTAAATGTCCACCTTTAAAGCGAACCAAAAATATAATGCTTCGTTGTTCTATTTGAAAGCCTTTTCCATCCGCAGCTGTCTCAGTCTGAAGATTCCCAGAATCCAACAGTAAGGGTAATTTTATTACCATCAGACTCTTGGTGACTAATTAGCGCCACGCACGTGATCGCAGTGTGATCGTTGAAAGCCATCAGGAGTGGCATGCGTGGGAAGGTCTAAAGGTAAACAAAGAGTAAATAGAAATCGTACAAGCGAACAAACTGTGAAATAACTTTTTTATTTTATACATACTGAGATTCATAAGCGAACAGAACTCAAAGGTAAGTATATCTTTATTTTCTTTCAAAGGAAAACAACGCGCGGTAAAGCCGCCTCTCGGTTCGAGAGTTGCACTGAAATGGCTTCCTTGTAAAATACTTTACATTTAAATTATCAAGTAAAATGCCGTTTAAATGCAGACCTAGTTATTTGTTCATTTGTCTCGTCTCGCCTTTCAAAACAAGAAATTCGTGGAACAGAGAAACTTCGTGTTTGATCTTTTTCTTGGCGCTTTCATTTTCCTGTCCGTCTATAAATTCTTCTACTAATGAATCTAGGCTCTGAAAACGGTTAGTCTGATTTCAAGCCATCTTTCTAGAGAAAAATGCACCTAAGCTCTTAGAAATGTGCTATTTGTCAGTCAAGAGGAGCGGTTTTGTTCACCAGTAAAACAAATGATGTAGCCAATCAGAACGCCGATACGTCGGTTTTCACTGATGAAAAAATCGTATGACCAAACAGCTGGCTTCTCTAGCGCGAAGAGACTATTTTTATCTCGATGCTTTTTGGCGCGTAAATCTCGGTATGTATATAACAATCACAATTATTAAATTAGATCATGGGCTACGAGTGAAGTAACTTTTCAAGTTTTTTTTCCCAAGAGTAAAAACGTGCTCGTAAAACAACATGCATATTTCAGTGCTACAACACACGTTAATAACCCGCAGGGAGAGTTCATTATTAGTCGCAAGATCATTAATTTAACGTCCTACTTAGGCATGGTATGGCTGTCGATATAACTTCAATTAGTCTCTTGCTGGCGTATTTGTACTCATACCACACTAATCCAGTCTGAAAAAGCGATCAATTAGTTTGAAGAGGTGAAAAGAGTTTTTAAATAAAATTCTTTAAAATGCTCTGTTTAGAGCATTTTTTGGAGTTTCCGGGAAAAACGTTGCATAATCACTGAGTGCATGCTAAGCTACCGTGACCAGACAAATAGAGATATCAAAACAATTACACGTTTCGTGGAAAACCCCTGTTCTTATCGAAGAGGCTGTGATTATGAATTAATCAAAATATTTTACCAATAAAGGACAACTGAGGGTTATTTCAGGATAAAGACAAGGACTGTATAATAATATGCCTATTGTCGTGAGCTGCAGCGCTTGCATTGATTAACCTAAGTTTGGTTTAATTGAAAAGTCGACATTTGCACCGCTAATTTGATATTCAATTGCTAGACGCTCATTAAATCACTCGGGAACTCGTGTTTTGACCACTGTGTTAGGAGTGTCTATAGAATTTGTTTTAAAGCGTTCAAAACCCGAAAATCAACTGTCAAGTTGCTCAAAGAGGAGCGGACAGGTTCGAACGCAATCTATTCCAGAGACAGTCTCTTCATGGTTCCACACCAAAGAACGACGTTAACCTCAACTGAAAGGTACCAGAGTAGTTCGGAGGATAAAAAAATCTACCAATGAAAAGCTTTTGTTTGTCTTCTTGAAGGGAATTGTCCATGGAAATGCTCGGTTTGAAGAGATTCGTTGTAGGACAAGTCATTTTGACGAGGGCGTTATCTGCAATGAGGATGTTCTTAGATGAAAATTTTTTTTGAGCGATTTACGTCAATACCATCAGAAAGCTCAGGTTTTTTACGAAAGGGTAAACGTTTGCATCATCAACATCGTTTTTAAGAGGTTTGCATGGGCATAAAGGTCGGGTTTATTGGAAACGAACTAAGGATTATTTGCTGTGTGAACCAGGCGGTTCAAACTGAGTCGTTTGTGAAACAGGTTCCCAAGAAATGACAGAAATAAGACTGCGTTCGCAGCAGTTAGGAACAAGAACTATTGATTTCTTCGCCTTCTCATACATTCGCAGCTAAGGGCACAAATATCTTAAGTGTTTTCATGCTGGACCAGAATTTGATCGCTTACCTAGTTTATGAGCCCATTAGACACCTTGGTATCTATTGTAGTCCTACAATGTTCAAGAAATCGTACTACCATGTTATGAAATGAAACTGAACCGAATACTTTGTTTGTTCCCAAATAACAATTCTCCGAAAAATGAATTTCCGGGTAAGAAAGAACAAATATTGTGTCTAACACCAAGAGAACGCATTCTATTCGTTTCAATTCTTTCTGGATTCCGTGCGCTTCTAGGCTTTGGGCGCCATTAAAGACTGGCTGACGAACAATTGCCTTGATTTTATGCGAGAGCCTTGAATCCCGTTGGCTAAATGAGGTCCCGTGAGTTGGAACCGAATGAACTACAGTGACATACAAGGGAGAACAATGTAACTGTTCAATTTTGTTCTGCTCTTCAAAATTGACCATTGTCTTTGTAGCAAGTCCTTTATCAACTCGTTGAGCTGTTAGACCTTATTGAAGTGTTCAATTTTGCCACTGGTTTGTGATACTTCCAGAGAGCACCCCACAAGGTGTTAATACAGAACGAACACACTTTACCAATCAATGGTTACATAATTATGCGTTATTGACCGAGCGTGAGGTCAAGATTGCTAGGTATTATGAGTTTTATTTTTTGCGCTTTTTATGCGCATTTCCGGTGATGCACCATAGATGTCAGAGTGAAAAGGGGTTGCCAAAAACCCATCTCAAAGTGAAGTACGGAAATGCATTATACAAGTCTTTGGCACTCATTTGGAAGTGTTTTCATTCAGCAAAATTAGATCAATATGCGAAAACCTGGGCTCTAGTGGATTGGCTGTAGAGCAAGCGTAACTGCAACATTATCTAGTAACTGTAAAACCTTCGAGTTACACTCGGCAAGTTTTCATTGCGGTACAAAAATTTGTTATGGGGCATTTATCCCCTTTTTTAGCGCGCCTTTGAAACAAAATATTTTAATTTCATGTATTTGCACTGCGGTGAAGAGATGAAATTAAAAGATCCTCGCAGCTAAGAACACCACTGAAACGAGTAGTTGAAAATAGGACCTGAAAAGAATTCAGGCCCGTAAGGGATTTGAACCCATGACCTTTGCGATACTAGTGCAGCGCTCTACCAACTGGGCTAACAAGCCAACTGGGAGCTCGTTAATATGTTGGGTCCAAATAAACCAGCCAAGTTAGAAATGTTCCTCAAGATTTTTTTTCTTATTAGGGCGACATTGCAAAAGGTAGCATAGTCAATCAGGCAGAAAAGAACACCATAGCTTTCATTTTTTATGTACTCTTATTAGTAAACTGTGAAATATGTTTTTTGTGGGACTTTATCTTCGCGAGTGGTTAAGTGTATGGACCATAAAAATGATGTAACTTGTAACGAAAATAAGGCCACTTTCGGAAAATATATCAACTGGAATATTTGGCCTTCAACCGTAAAATCGCGACCCTATTAGCTGTCATACATGTGCGTAATTTAGCTCTCATTGCAGTTTTGTGAGCGTGCACATCGCAAACGTCCTTCCTAGAGTATTCTCAGGAATTTAATTTGATAGACCATATTCGTATTCTCGGTATTGGACTGGAACTAGCTTGAGATGAAGGCTCGTACGGGAGAGTATCATTGAAAAAAAGATAAAAGTTATAGAATTTGGGCGAAACTTTCCTCTTCTGAAAATGAGCTGGGATTCCGATACCCTTCAGTACCCCCTATTCGATTTTCGCGATTTTAAGTTCCCGCTCAAACAACATACAATCAGGAACTGCATTTCGATTTAAAAAAATTTGAGAAATAGAATATGTTTTAAAACTTCAGGCCCCAGTTGTTCGAAGGCTGGTCAACCCTACTCACCGGATAAATTTCTATCCAGTGGATAAATGTTAACAAAATAAATCCCGCTATCCTTTGGATAAAGATCTATCCAGTGGATAGCGTCATCCACCTTTCGAGCAATCCGGACCAGATGCAAAGTAATACAGTTTAGAAGATGCACTCGTTTATTTTTGTATAACGTTAACCTTTGCTTTGTGATTGAATTTACTTTCATCACATTTCACCACAGCACCCGGGCCACCAAATGGTATTACTGGACGCGTCTGCAAGTCCAGAAAGCACACATCTTGTAGGCGTCTGCATATTTGTGACACCAAACTTGCATTCAAATTCAGGGTTCGCAAAATTCTTCGCTGCGAGTCATCCTGAACGAAGTAGTAGATGATCTTAAGTAGCGTAAGAAGAGGCACCTTTGGAAATTCGGCGAAGAAACTGTTTGATCGTAAACTCCGCCTTTTTCTGCAACCACTGCATCGCCTGCAGAAAATAGATGTTAAGTGTTATCAATGAAGAAGTTTACGCTTACCAATCAAACGACAGAATCAGCAGAATTTTCAATTTGGTATTAGTTTGGGAAGAACCGGTCAGACCTTAACATCTTTTCTGTGAGCAGGTTTTCGAAATGAAATTTTTTTCAAGTTCTGTTTTTTACGAAATTTGATTTCAACAGTCACGCATTCGGGCTGTGCGTAATTTTTTTCGAGCAAGAGGGTCACCATTACATCAACTAATAATTAGACTCGACTCATTCTTGCGTTGAAATAAACAAACGACAACGCTTAACTTACCATAGAAATCCATCTACATGGTTACCAGTCCTCTCTGTCGATTCCATTTAGCAATTGCACTGTGCACATTGTGGAGGATCGGGTAGTAAATAGCATCTTTGAAGCCATTGTATCACATTTAATGGAGGTCCCGTTCGAAGTCGTTAAGTTCGCTTAAGTTCATGTTGTTGCGCTATCTAGCTCAATGCGATCTGGCTCCACTATTTGTGTTTCAGTTTTTATCCACGCTAACACACGCCCACCTATAACACTTATAACCCTTATAGAGACCGAAGTAATGGTTCCGAGGGACCAATCTCTTTAAACCGAACTCCACATAGAACCTACACCACAGTCTATTAATTCGGTGATTTACCTTTTTAACTGATAACGAAAAGGGCTTCTGTTTTTCTCTTTTCACTTTTACCTTTGCTGGCTTCACCTTTTAAACCCTGTTGTGAAATAAAAAACTCATCGGCAACAACGCAAGATGGTCGCGTTCGTAAACTAAAAAGACTACTGGTTGAGAATATATGAAAGTCATATAATTGAACTGCGGATAAAGACGTGAATGAAAGTGATCCTCGCAGTAATGTGCACTACTTGGGCAGTAGTGAAAATAAGGCCTGAAAAAAATTCAGGCCTGTACAGGATTTCAACCCATGACCTCTGCGATACCGGTGCAGCGCTCTATCAACTGAACTAACAAGCCAACTGGGAGCTATTTGAAAAAGACTGGCTGAAAAAGACTACTGACAGTTAAAACTAAAACAAAAGAATGCGATCGAAGCAAAAAGTCTCACCCCTTTGTTTCCCTTGCCTTTCGCGACGTGTACCCAAATAGTTTACATGATAGATAACCAGCTGAATAAGTTCTCCTCCCTGGCTCTTCAGAGCTTGATTACGTGGCGAACTTCAGGCCGTTTAGGAGCGCCTAGACTTCAGCTCGGCCTCCGTAATAAATCTTCTAAAAATGGGCGTTTGTGCTTACATGACCAGAGTAGTGTTTATTACTGCGAAAATCGCTTTTATATTCATTTATCATAATCGATCTTGTTGCCGAGCTCACGGCTCTTCCATGTTAAAAGAGCGACTTTTTCATTCCTTTTTGGCTTTGTGGTTTGGATTGGAGGGTTCTGGTTTCAGGGTTCAGAATGGAAACTTTGTATCTTTTAATTATTCTTCCGAGTAAATAGCTAAATAAACTCACTAAAGAAACAGTTCAGAAAACAGATAACCTGGAAGGACGTAAATTCAAGTTTCATTGGTGTTTCTAAGAAAAAGAAAGAAACTCGTTTAACTGATTTAATAAGGACACTAAACTTCTGATGGAATATGCCTTATACTGACAGTTAAAGTTCTAATTTTCTTCCTAAAAGTCGCAGTGATTTAGCTATGGTAAAGCTGTACATTTAAAAAAAACAAGTAACACCGAAAAATATTTTAGTGGCAACGTTGCTTGTATTTCATGTTACATGCGTATTCTTTGTTGTATGTGTTTTTCGGTCTTTTTTGGAATAACTCAGACGCCGGCCATTACAGGATTATTCTATTTCTTCGACGCTGTAATTTGAAATGAAATCTCCAACCTGTATCAATAACCTTGAGAGAAATCGACGAAAACAGTCGATGGGAAAGAATTGGATTTTTCCAAACACAGAGTTATTGAGCCAAAGCATTGTTTCTGTGCATTTTAGGAATGTTCTGGTTGACACGAATTATTGTCGCGAATTTGATTGTGCCTTCTGACCATGACCTGAACCGAAGGGATGGTTTAGCACTTTTTAAGTAAACTCTTTACCTCATTGTTTTAATTTGAAGTTTTTGTACGATTATAAATTCTATCAAAGCCAAAAGACAACTGGATGATATCGCATGTAATAAAACAAAAATTCAAAATGTACGATTCGTATCGCCTAAAAAATGTTTTGCAATTCTTGGAATCTTAGAAGCTGGACATTTTCCAAGAAAATCGTCTTTACTGTAAACTCGTAATTCTTTTCACCGTTATTTTTTTTGTCTACTTTTCTCGCTGTGGTCAGCTTTGCGTCAGAAGCTTCCAAAGTTTGATTTGGTGTTAGCATGTACTAGAGATGACATTCTTGGTTGATTTTCGATTACCTGACCTTCTTTGAACGAGATTATGTTCAATCATGGCAGTTAAGCATTTTTATAAGACATTCAACGCACTATCTCTTTTCTGATTACCAAAAGCGCAAAGTGAATTTTCGAAATCAGCGCTCGCGACATCATCTAGCTGCAGGTTATACAACAATCATGTCGAGATCACTCAAGGAAACGGTTAATCGTGTCATGTGTGACCGCGGAACATGATTTTTAAGGATAATCATGTTAAGTTCGCGCGCTTTGTGTTGCTTGCCGTCAGTAAGGAAGCAAAAACATGACATCCAGGTTTGCTTCGATATTTTCTTCAGTTTAACTTATTTATTGCTATTTATTTTCTCAACTAGCTTTTACTCAATTTTTCACATATTTTCTAATGCGTAGACTTTTTGTCAATCGAATTATGTGCCGCTGATTTGAATAGAAATTAATTATCAGTTCCACTTACTGTCGTTTTTTTTTCGTTCAATGTATAATGACAGAAAAATTATTAGATTCAGTTTTTGTGTATCCTCTACCTCGATCTTAATTATTATGGATATCACAAAAACCGAATCTAATGATTTTTTTGTCATTTTGAACGAAAAAATAATTATCACGACAGTAAGTGGAACTGATAATTTATTTCTAAATGTGTAAAAATATACAGATAAGCGGCACATAATCCGAAAGGACTTGTCCGCGGAGACATACGGTTTGAATAAGTCAGTCATAGGACGAGACATGTGAGGCGAATGAGGAGTTTATAATGGGAACCAAAGCTAACTGGTAAATGTAAAATGGCTTAGAATGAAAATAATCGTGCAATTTCCGTAATTGCCAACGCAAGTTAAACGCTAAAATTTTATTTCTAAGAAAAGTACAAGTTGGCGCTCAAGAAAATCCATCAACTAAGCGTGAAAACTGATAACAACAACCAAAGACATTTGAAATGTTTTACTTCAGATAAACATAGTGATTACATAGCTTCTTTAGTTGGATATAAAAATCAATCTACGTTGAATTCATTATAACAAAGTAAAAATTTATCAACGTTCTATACGTCAGTCTTTGATCGATTTAGAAGGTAAATTATTTGCTTACCAGCGTCAAAAGGTGCTCTTAAAATTATCATCGACTTCAGCAAAGTTACAATAAATCGTCCACAAAGAAAATTGAAGTAATTCTTAAGTCCTGTTTTTGTGAAATCTAGTCACACTGAACAATGTTACTGTTACTAATATATATGGCATAACTAGTGAAACTTCTTGTATTGAAAAATTTTAATCGCCTCTCAAACCAGTTCCAAGAGAGAAACATCAATTCTCCGTTATGAACACATTAAAGCAAAAGTCAAATGTTAGGAGTGATTTCCTCCCCCTCCCCCTCCCCCTCCCCCTCCACTTTTTCATTTCACTGACATTTTTGTATTTGGAGGGCCTTCAGTCGGCTGATCTTCGTGAAATATAAGTTCTCGTTCAATTCATTACTATTATTGTTCACTCATTTTCATGAATCTTTAATCCTTATTTATCGAGGCAGCTTTTACAAAGGGACAACAAAGGAAGATTTTTGAAAATCAATTGTCTTCATTGAGAAAACGAGGGAACGGTATAGATTCAGCTAGTTTTAGAAAGTTATTTACTAAGTAGCCATAGAAAGTAATCAAAAAAAATTCAATTTTATTTTTTGACTTGGTTTTGAGAGGTTTTGCATCAATTCAGCCTAAATTCCTTTTCTTCTCATTTCTTAGCTATGGATTATGATTTAAAGCAAAAAAAAAACAATCAATCGATCTTCTCCATTCTGTAACTACAGGAAATTTGCCGACTTTCCTGAGTAAAACATGCGTAATTGCGATGAATCGATAATAATTTGTCGCAAAGGTTCGTCTTTGTTAACCATCTTTTTAACACCAAGCAAACGCCGGCAACAGAGATTGCACCTCCACAGAGGAAGGCTTTATAAGCGCCCTGGGTGATGAAAGGTAAGAGAGTATAAATCAGATTGGCTAAGGCAACACTGATAGCAATAGCGCTTGATTAGTTGTCCTAGTACTCTATATTAGTACTCAATACGCTGATTAGCAGAGATCATTTGAATGGGTTAAAATATATAGCATTCAACAATAAAGTTGGGCGCAAGAAAGTTGAACAGGAAGTTGAAATTAAACGTTGTAAGCTTACGAGAGGCTGTAAAGTCTCCAGCCACAATGATAAGTTTCAAGAGAAATCTAGAATTGAAGGCAGATTACATCGCATTATAAAACTTCCATGAAGGAAATACTGTCGAGAATCTTTATACAAAGTTCTCTTGCTGCCACTTTGTAATGTTTCAAAATGGTTCACCAGCCTATACCTGGTAGACAGATTTTCAACAAAGAGAAAAAATATGCAGTATAAACAATTGAAAGCTGGGCCACTGAGCAAATCACGAAAAGACCGAATGCTGCGAAACAGGAAAGCCGTGCGAGCGTTCAACTGAGTAATCGTTACTTTTGCAAAAACTGCTAACATAGAATTCCTAAATATATCTGATATCTAGTAAGGAGTACTCAATTACAAGTCAAACAACCGAAGCCATGGGCTCCAGTTTTTAACTTAACTTTATAGCCGGGCTGAAACATTATTAAAACCCCTTGTAATATGGCTGAAAAGTTAGTTTTCATCGCTTTGAGCTAAGGGATTAGATTTTTGCTGATATTTGAGTAACTTCGGGGAGCAATTGCCTTAATGCTCGAACAAAAGTCTTTTTGGATTTAGATTTACATTTGGGTGCTACACCATAGATGTCAATGAGAGATACTAAAATGTAAATTGTGGAGTTATTTTCCTAAGTCTTAAAGTTTTTATTACTTCTTTTGCTGATTTCCGAATGTCGAAATTGGCCTGGCTATTAAGGACTCATATCACTAAGCTTGACTAAAAATTTAATCCTGTAGTATCTTAGTTTTTTCCGAATACGTTTTACTCTTAATTGACATCTCTTCGAAATCGTGCTTGATTTCTTTAAGGTCAGTTTTGAATTTTTGAAAAATTTCGTGAAGCTTTTTCTCCTCTTTCCCATAGCGGAATGCGTTTTTCACTTTATTGCCAAGAAAAGAGGCAGATAACCCACTTACAGTAACACCACCACTAATTGTAGCCCCAGCAGCACTTGCTTTCAGTCCAATTCCCACTCCAAGTATTCCACCAAGACCATAACCGATTGCTGCAGCTCCACCAGTGACCCCTATGCAGACAGCAATGAAACAAAAAAGTTCAAATTCCAATTAGAATTTCAATTTAGAGCGGTTTTCATTTGCGGCACTTTTGACGGTGAGTCTGGGCGGGAGTTAAGAGCCTAGCTAAAGCAAACTTGAGCAAGCCTAGACGCCTTTAAAGCGCCCAAGATAACATATGTGATAATAAACCGTTAAAACTGCTACACTATTTGAACTGGTTCTGAACTCTCTAACGAATAATCTACGAATACGTCTTGGACCTCACATGGATATGCCTTGTTCTGTTTAATAAAAAGATTCGGTTCCATCACCTAAGAGGTAAGCTTCATACAAGCGCGTTTTGTCGAAAAGGTGAGAAGGTGAAGTTAAGTCAAGCCAAAGTTTGGAAATTATGGTGCGCTTGATTAATTAATTTGCCATGTAATCAATTATAGAGGTATTGTCCTATCCAGTATCTCAACGCAATATGCAAAACAGCGCTGTAAAGAAAAGCGAAACTACGAATAAAGCTTGAATCCGTGTAAATGACCCAAAAGTAATTCTTCTCCAGGATTTTTGTCTTCCATAACAAAAATTGACCGTTTCAATAGCAAACTGAGAAAAATATGGAAGAATGTTTTCCGCTTACCTATGAGGGCGCAAGCACAAGCTAATGTGAATCTAGTTCTTTTGCTTTCCCGTTCCTTGAAAGCTTTGATGTCTTTGTCAAAGTCACAAAGGACGTTTTCTGCCTGGTTTATGAGATTTCCCCATGTCTCCAGGGCTGCATCCAATTCAAGCTTTTTCATTTTGATTGGTTTAAGATCTCTCTCCGAACAAGATGCAAGTGATCCCATGCTTTCATTGATCTATAAGTGGAAAATAAAAAGTGGAAAGCTTGATTAGTTGTTAATGTATGTATGTATCATATATTATATAAAAACTACTTTCCTTCAAACTGGAATGTATCATGCGCATGACTGAAATCTGAAAGCTTACCATTTTATCTATGGCCTCCATTATCATGTGTACCTCTTGCTTCGCAAGACAGGTTCGATTGATGAAAAACTTTAATCGCTGGATTACTGGTTGCATTTCTCCTGGCAACCCTTTTGACAACTGATCAATTTCCAGATTGTCAGTCTGGCTCTTTAAGTGTGTCGTCTCCGCCAAGTTAGTAACATAACCATTTACAATCGCAGACACCATGTCACTGATCATTTCTACGACTCGACCTGTTCCATTTCCTTCTTTAACCAATTTTCTTAGATCATTTAATGTTTCATCTAGTTTGAAAACAGATTGTAGCTCCACGGTTATATCTGTGCCAGTTTTTAAGAACACGAGGTCCTGCACGGCCCTTACACACGTTTGAAATGTAGTTTCATCAAACATTGTGTGGATATCCTGCAATATAATAAAAAAAACTCTTAAATACCGACAAGTATTCGCTGTCATCAAACTTACCTTATACGGGGTAGGAGCGCGGGCTTATTTCCAGAATTACTCAACAAATGTGAAAAATTAACCTTTATTCTTAATCATTAACTGAGATTTATCGACTGCTGACCAAAATCGAAGATTTTTGCTGACTACCGACAAAGTAATGAAATTCTAATGAGGACCCCCCTCCCACCATTCATACCCCTTGGAAAAGCTGTTGGTGATGGATCATGTGATTCGTCAGCAGAGAATCTGATGACCTCATCATGACGGATCAATTCTCACGAATTCCTTGCTCATAAGTAATAAAACGGAAAAGTCGGCTTCTGCACACTGGATCTCGTCTCGTTCGTTTAATCATTTCATAAATGAAGGATCTTTAGAACGACTGCCGAAGCGCTGCGCGGTAAACCGGACATATAGTAAGCCGCTATTAAAAAAAGAGAAAGATCTTACGCTGCTAAATTGCATCCCATTGAGGATTTGCTTACCTTTTCCTAACTTGCATTTGAGCTACGAAAACGAAGTCACAGTTTGATAATACACGATTGTGTTATGCAAGGAATGCATCTTGTTGGGCATTGCGTCCATTTGGATTAAGCTGATCACTTTTTTTAAACTGATACACGGATGTTTAGTCTATGATTAAATAACAGCCGGTAAATTAAATAATTTATCATACGATCGAACACACGGAATTCAAATTCGGCGGAGAAATATCTTTGAAATTGCTATCACGACATTCCTTTCATACCGGCACTGGCCCACGGGCGCTGTCGGAAACCTGAATTACGTTCCAAACTATTCGATCAAATTGTATACGTGAACTCACCTTAACGCCAATCAGAGTTACTTCAAATAAATATGAATCTCTCAGTAATTTGTTGTTCTTCACTGCGATGAAGGCAAAACGATTCCTCGACTCTAGATTCGCGAGTGCGCCCCAACTTCGTTAGCCAACAAATGCGCTATGGACTCTGGAACTGCACCTTAATTATGGATAAACAACCAACCCTTTAGCCAATCAAAACAGAATGATCGGAACCTGTAAGACCGGTTTTTGGGCTATAAATATTTTTATGAAACAAGTGGGTTGGGCATGAGATAGTACCTCTATTATGGTATGCAAACAGCCCCCTCTAATTGATTGAGGCCATGACAACTTCAAAGTGTTCAAAATTGCATTAATAAGTCCCAGGAATTAAAATTAATTTGCGAAACATTGGCTTGTTTAGCTGCATTCCAATCGATGGCATTGTCTCATCCAGAAGATGCGTTTTTAGTTGTTATTAGGGACCTCAAGCGGTCACGACGCTAAAATGTTTTGGAAAAGGCCCGTTATAAGATGAACTTCAGTATTTTTATGAAATTACGCAAAGAGCTCGAAGTTTTCAACGTCTCGAGCTTTACCAAACCCTTTTTTTATTGTAACATGTTAGGCCAGTAGAGTTCCCACAAGAAAATTTACCTGCCCTCGGAGCTTTCTCTCTCTAAATACGCAAAATTTGATAAATCAAAGTAGTTGTTTGGAGAGTTGCAATCACGCTTTGTAAAGCATTGGTTAAATATCGTGGGTGACTGATTCGTTGTTTTGTGTTCGTCGAATTGCTTTATGTTCATGTTTAGACTAAGTCATAAATCTGATGCCGTGCTTTAATTTCCGAAGTAATATTGTTTTCGAATTAAGAGTGACTTATAGAAGCAAATACGACCTTAAATTCAGCTTTCAGTGTTTAATGTTTTTAAGAAATGGTACATAACGCACAACTTACGTTAACAGGGACGTTCCCATTTGATGTCATTTCAGTGACACTTTTGAGCAGCATCGCTGCTTAGCTGGGCTGTTTCGGAAGGCAGTGCGAACTTAGTGTAGCCTAGTATTTCAAAATAAATGATTTCAGTGCCTAAGTGTCTGATTTACGTTAAGTGGCATTTTGAGAAAATGAAAATGAAAATAGAGCGACGTCGGCTTCTGCTTCTTGTCGCTCGGACGCCATCGATTGTCGGCGTGTCTCTTAAGTTCAAGCCTTTTAGTAAGAAGTAAGGTATGGTGAATATTATTTCTCGATTAAACAAGTCAATACCATTGTTAACAAACTAAAGGCAAACGTGAAATGTGTGGATTTCGGATGGATACGATGATAGTTATGGTGAATTGCAAGCCAGCTTGATGGCAGAATCACAACTGTCCTTCCTCTACCAGTCGCAATAATTCATTTATTGCCTCGTAAAGCTCTTTAAAAGATAAAGACTAAACGAAAAAATCAAACTAAAACAAAAACAAAACAAACCATTCGACATCCGACACAAATTTTACGGTCCTTTTCTGTAAACTTATCAAAGAGAAATCTTTATCGCTGGTGTTTATCTCGCATTTTTTCCATTTCTTTAAATTTACTCTGTCTTCAGTACACTGACTAATGAGCCCTCCAAAAGACACTACAGTGATGTTATGCAATCAGAAAAAAGACAGCAATTTTGACTAGGACCTTAGTACTATTTAACTTTTAATTTTACGAAACTTAAACAGGAAAGAATTCTTTGATGCATTTGTTATGTACTATATAGCACAAACAGTTTTCGAAACATATGGTCAATATGCAGCACCATTTGCAACTTTTATGCTATGTACATCTGAGTGAAATTTCTGAGAATCAAGCTCGCGATAGTGCTAAAAAAATAAGCGAAAAGTCTTCTCGGGTTCAGCCATTTCAATGAAAATTCCTAGAAATACGAGGATACGTCAAAAGCTAGAGCACATAACAGAATCAATTTCATGGAATTCACCAAATCATCGTCAAGTTATCACGATTTATGGCTAAATTCCAATCAATGATTTTAAGGACCGAACAAGTTAAACGAAAGGGACTCACTGGTGTTTCCTCTAGCTGAGAACAAAGCTCATGATTAATTTTACAGAGGATTTGAACTGGGCTGTAAACCAACTCAGATGTTATTAGAATAACAATAAGAAATAGCTGTGTCTCCAAATGTGTTGTTGTTCGCTGCGATGCAGAGCTAGCAATTCATTATTTCAGCCAACGGTTTACTAATAAGATTGAAAAGTACAACTCTCGCCGAGAACATAGCTCCTGATTAATTTTTAAGTGGATTTGAACTGGCCATGGGTTGTGAAAGAGCAGAGTTGCGCACATATTAGAATGACAGTAAGAAATAGAAACGTCTGCAAATGATTTGTTGTTCGCTGTGATGCAGAGCAAACAATTCATTATTTAAGCCATTGGTTTACAAATAGGAATGAAAAGGACAACAAGCACCTTAATTTCTTACTTGGAAACTCTCATTATATGCGTGATATTTTTCCTTTAACAAGAAGAATAATGAAACGAAGAGAAAGCACGATCCTCAGAGACTAACGCCTCCTTCAACAAAGCCCAATATATTACAGAAGGTTAAGTTATTTTAAAGGAAAACGAATTGCAAAAATTTGTAAAGTAACAGTTCTATTGTTTTTCAGTTGTCGTGAATAGCGAAAACTCCTCGTGGCAAATGTGTTTATATCATTGAATCTATTAGGACCTTTCATCTCATGGTCAAATTCCAAAAATATAGTCTTCTTCAGATAATTAGGACAGATTTCATAATTATCTTTTGCTCACCTTATCAAATCGGTTCCCAATTTCAAGAAAAAGGTTGACAGACTCAGAAAATTTCACTAGATTAGGAGGAGCAGAGATGTTCTTTGAGGTCCTTCCTGCAACACATCTAGCCAAACCCATCTCGGCAGCTTCACGGCCTTTCCTCGAGGTAGTGTGGATCGGGTTTTTCTTTACCAGTTTAAATTTCCTATGTTCAGGAGAATGGTGGCCCTTTACAAGAAATTATGCTCTAAAGCAAGTTACTGTGCCCAAGGGTTGCGACAATTAAACGATTCAACGGCATAAATGCTAGGATGACTACTTCATTTATCTTCGACGTGAAAACCATCTTATGTCTTCAGACTTGTAAGTGAAAAGCAAGAACCAAGTTGAATTGATTAGAGATTCTCATTTATCCGTCATCTATCAATGGCAATAAATCATTTACACCTAGGTCCTTTAGAGCTCTTCAAAGGTAAAATACAAAAAAAAAACCAAACATATGATAACCGGCGCGTGCTTATTCTCTCCTGTAGACTGATTCTCCTCAATCAAGTCAACCCTGTATCTCTGATGTTTATCAAAGATTTGTTTCACTCCTTTAATCTGCCCTCTTTAAATTTAACAGTGAACTCTTCAAGTGGCATGACTGAGCTATAACACTCAAAAACTGAAGACAACAATAATTTAAACTTGCACATCAGATATACTAACTCTAATTTTGCAAAGCTCCAACAGGAAATAATTCCCACAAGTATTTAGGTATTTTATAACACAAATTTTCGAAACATATCATTAGCACATAACAATATTTGCAACTTTTATGCTGTCTAGATCTGAGTGGAATTTCTAAGAATCAAGCACGCGATGACATGAAAAAGAAATTAACCTTGAATCTCCTCGGTTCAGTCTTTGCAGAAGAAATTCCTAGAAACCCGAAAACATGTCATATGCAAGAGCACATGGGAGAATTAATTTCATGGAATTCAAAATCGTCAAAATTCCGATTCATGGCGAGATTCATGACATTTGACGATCAAGCGAGTGAGCTGAAGGGAAGTGACAATGGATTTAGTTAAGCTGGGTTTAAAATAAACTATGCGTACGAAATCTCTCAACTCGCGTACATTAAGTGTAAACTCGCCTCATTAAGAAGGTCCTTCACAACTAACTACTGCTGCTCACCATGATGTTGAGCAAATACATCGTTACTTAAGTTATCGGTTTATAAGTTCAATTAAGAGAAAAATTCACTTTAATTTACTTACTTGGCGAAGCTCAGAATAGGTGATATTTTTGCCCAAGCAATAACCCGAAATAAAACAGACAATCATCGGGGAGATACAGCAATCCACAGAGACCAAAGCCACCTTCAATAAGGATCAATGAGGCAAAATTATTGCGGACATTTGAGTTCTAACGAAAAGCGAATACAAAACACTTGTGAACTAATAATTCTTTTCCAGTGTAATTGTTGTGAATACTGAATATTCTTCATGGAAATCAACGATCTTTATTACCAGGTGATATATGACCTTTTAATCTCGTGTCTGAGTTCCTAGAAAACAGCCTGCTCCACAAGGTAATTCTTTTATGTATATCGTTTGTTCATTTCGAAGAATCAGTTCCATAGTATCAAGAAAAAGGCTGACAACTATTTCAGAGTATCTCACCGGTCTGAGAGTGGAAATGTACTTTGAATTCATTTCAGTTTCTGACATCAAAACAAAAAAATACATCAATTAGGAGATGCAACTGTGTAGTCTGCTTCATGAGAAGTGCTACTTTATTTGGCTTCGCCGCTTACTCTATCTTACACACTAAACTTTTAAAGCGAAAAGTAATACATTAAATTACATCCTTGGATTTCTGGCTCAGTTTAGGGTTAAAAAAATCCGAAATTGTTTACAATTAATATATTATGGACCAAAGATGACCTAAATCTGTGAGGTGAAGAAGGAGACGTCTTTCTTGACGGAAACGGTAATACTAGATCATTTGACCTCTGAATATTATTTCACTCGTTCGCTTTCCTAGAAAACGACATCCTTGGCAAGAATGGTCTGGTGCTTAGCATTTGTTTCATTAGAACAGCTCTGTGATAATTTAGAAACAAACATAATTTTTGTATGGCCTACAATACAATTTGTTTATTGCGAAATCAGTTCTTACCAGGGTTACAGGTACTGATTTCAGACCGAGACACAAAATTGAAAATTGATAAGTTGTGTAAAGTGTAACAGAGGGGTACGCTTCTTTGTGTCGAGCTTCTTGAAACTATAATTGCGAATTCCAAGACCTAAAAATTGATGAGTATAAATTTAACCTTGGTAAGGACTACATCTCCTAAAGCAATCTTTTGACATCTATTTGTAAAATGACTTGCTTCAGAATTTAATTCTCTCGAATAGGGTGACCCTAACGATAATCACGAGAATGGCTTTCCTTTGTGTAAAGAATGCTGTTTTCCAGGAATACAGACATGAGATTAAAAGGTCATACAGCCTGGTATAAAGATTGTGGATTTCCTTGGGTATTATTAACTATTCACGACTACAGAATGACAAAAGATCTGTAGGTTCGCTTGAATTCGTTACTCGTTACAACTCGACCTTCTCTGGTATATTTGCCTTTACCGAGGGCAGCTTTGGTCTCTGCGCTGGTCACTGTATCTCACGCGATTGTTATTTCGGGTTATATCGCGGTTACATAAAGCTTTGCCAAGTAAGTAAATTAAGGTATATGTATCTTGTACACCGCATGCTCAAGTAACGAAGTATTTGCTCTGTATTCCAGTGAACAACACACATTAGGAGACATTGATATTTCTTAATTGTTCTTCATGTGAAAGATCGCCTGTAGGTATAGAATATGTACACATGGTTCGTTTACAACCCAATTCAACATCCACTAGTTTCTTAAGCTTTATTCTCGGCAAAAAAGGAAACAATACTCAGTCAACTTCGTTTCGCTTTCGTGGTGCTTCAAATCGTTGACTGGAAGCTAAGCTCGCCATGAATGGCAGCAACTTGACGATCACCTTTTGAATTCCCTGAAATTGATTCAGTCACGTGCTTTAGCATTAGAAATATATTTTCGTATTTCAATGAAATCTCGTGAGCTTAATCACTTGCTTGATTCTCAGAAATTCCATCCGCACTTAGAATAGAAAGTTGCAAATGATGTTAGGCAGTAACGATAAATTTCAGTCGAAACTTTGAGTACTAAATAACACCAAAAAATGTTTGCAAGAAAAGAATTCCTTTTGAACAAGATAAAATTAGAAACCAAATCGATAAATCGTTGTCCAACGGATTAGTGCTGAAAAAATGTACTGCACTATCCATTGGATAGATGCTGTTTTGTAAGAAAGCGAACGAGTAAAGAGTATTTAAAGGCCAAAACGTTCAGCATTAATTCTCTCTATTTACTTGAAATATTCAGCTCATATTCGGTCCTGAACTTATTAAGTGTCAAGATTTTCGAATCGTTTGATGTATATTCTTAGACAGTCTTAAGTTTGGGACCGCACTTTAACTGCGCACCTGTGTCTTAACAGGAAGTCTGATGACTAATATGGTTTTCACGTCGAAGACAAATGAATTTATATTCACTACAAATATTTAGCTCGTATTAGATCCTGGAGTTGGTATCAATAAGTGACAAGATTTTCATGAAAAGTTTCATGTCTATGCTTTAGACAAAGTCATAGATATTGAGATTAAGCTTTTATTTCATGCCCTCCACCCATAAAATCTAAGGACACAATAACGTTTTCACAGCGAAGACAAATGACAAAATGACAAAAAATGACAAATGAAATAATCTCTTAGAATTATTCACCTGAAACTACTGAAGGACAAATCTTTGTGCACAATAACTTGCTTTAGAGAATAATTTTCGCGAAGGGGACGACGATGGAATTCTTTCGAGCAGGGAAAAGTTAACCGAGTAAAGAAACGCACTGATATGCAAGCTTTCTCGTGGAACGGCCCCGAAGCTGCGAGATCGGTTTGACGAGTTAATGAAATAAATTGAAAGTGTTCTTATATCCTAGTAAGATGATTTTATTTTGTCGATATTTTGACAATGGAACCGTTTCGCTGAAATGAACAAATAATCAGTCATGAGACGTATTTTGAATCGTATGAAAAAAGCTATTTTCTGTGAATTCGAAAACCCCACGAGCGTTACTTACTCATCCCAGAAGCAATATTACCACAAAAGCGGTAGTGATCGATTAAACAGTGGTATGATTTCAATTCACTTGCGCCAGGTATGAGCGGAGATACACTTTTTACCGCTCCTAAATTGAATTTGTGCTATTTTCCTCACGCTGCACTCGTCTGGAATCGTTAGGAAGGAAAAAAAACAAAAGAAAGCATCGTATAATTATCCCACAGTATATAACCATGGTTTACAACGCGTGACTTCAACTATCCTAACAAAAAGTGAAATATTGTGTATATTGTGTATTCCTGGACGACAAGATGTCATCGATTTGAATGCGGCCAAACTAATGGTTTGCTAATTTTTATTAACGAGGCCTCTCCAGTCAAAGTTTTCTAGATTCAATTTTTGGCGTGTTTCTAATAACCTTTTTGTGCAAAAAAATTTGATGCGATGCGGAGCCACAGCTTCAAGCAATTGGAGGGGGGGTGTCAGCATATCCTGATATGGTGATTACTCCATGCCCCCACCCACTTTTCAACCAAAATAACTCAAGAACCTGTTTGACGAGTTCAAGATTATTCCGTTTTGATTGTTTAGCGAGTTGTTTTTTTATCCGAAATAGAAGTGCATACAGAACATGTTCGCATATCTCGCAGCACAATGCAGGTGTCTTACAAAAGGAGCGTCATGATTGCAATTCCAAGACTGCAACATATCCGCAGAATTTGTATTCCGGCGGTTTGATCGCAAGAAAAAGTTCTACATACGCTACGAGTTTATCATTGACAGTCTTGTGTGAAGCTAAGCTTAATCGATTTTGACCAAATTAATGCAATACTTAACAAGCTGCCGACCTTAGGTATCTCAGCCATGGATCATCAAAGACAGCATTGTTTTCAAAGCCGCTCTCTCCTTGAAGAATTATCCAAGTTGTCAATTACACACTCTTTAAAAGGCAATTTTCTGGGGCAATGTTTTATAAGATGTTATTTGGCTAATAGATAACAGCAGACTACTTGCCCAGCGCATTGCGCAGAGCTTCGGCAGCAGTTTCTGCAGCCGTTTTCCTGAGTTACTGCCATCAAATGACTTTAAATTTATAAAATGATCAGAAGATGCGAAGAGAAAGAAAATTAAAAAGTATTAACTCGACGAGATCCAGAGTACAAGAGGGCTCCGTTATCTCCGAGGAGAAAAAACATCTATCATCTGTTCTGGTTTCTAATGGTTATCCTTTTTCTTTATTGCAGAAACTTACCAAGACCGGAAACCCAAACGACAGTGCCGAACCCGCCACCGAGTTCAAAGCCACTGCGGTTTTACTTTATGTTAAAGGTCTATCGGAACAGCTTCGCCATTGCCTACAACAACAAGGCGTACGCGCTGTTTTCAAGTCGGAGACTACGCTAAGATCTCAGTTAGTACGACCAAAAGACGCTGTCGACCCGGCTAAAAAAGATGGTGTAGTTTACAGGATTCCCTGTGAATGCGGCAAGGTATACATCAGAGAGACTGGAAGACCTATGCAAGACAGAATTAAAGAGCACGATCGAGACATTCGACTCGCCCGTACTGAGACCTCCGCCGTTTCAGAACATGCCCACAACAACGGACACAAGCCACTCTGGAACGAAGTAAAGTTTATTGATCGTGACCCTTATTACTACACGCGCAGGGTCAAAGAGGCTATTCATATAAGACTTCACCCTAACAACATCAACAGGGATAGTGGAATAGAAATTCCAGAAGCGTGGATGCCCAGGATCAAGAAACACAACAACAGGAGAGCCGTGCGACAGCGGACCGCCGAGGGAGCAAATCACTGAGTGAATAGCAAGGATCGAAATGCACCAATCAGAGCTGTTGAAAAAAAAACTAATCACAGCAGAGCATCATACTTTATCATGACCAGTCGACCTCATCGCCTGAAGAAGACTAGCAGTATGCAATCGAAACGTCGCGATCTACATCACACGTGACTACATAGTGAGACAAACGAAAAACTTAGCTTTTTATTGTTATTCGCCACGATGAATAACAACAACCTTTTCCACGAAAAGATATGAAATATTCGATAAACGGACCCGGGCAACATTAGCTGACGAAATTTCCCTGAAAATATCCTAGATGCGTCTTTGAAGTCATTGAGGTTTTCTGGTCAGCTATGGTCTATTGAGTAGAGGTCACTTTTATTCATATGAGAGATCGTGTGATACAGTCCTAAATAAATCTCTGAATGCCTGAAAGAAGGATATTTAGTATGATTTAAGGCAATTACTTGAGGATAACTGTGGCAAGTTTAGTTCGAGGACTAGGATTATACTTTACGATAACAAATGTAATCAGTAGTAGAGAGAAGTGCTTTTGACTTTAAGAACAAGTCTCTGTAAGAATCAAACATCTTGGGAAATGAAAATTTTCAACCCCCCTTTAAATTTTGAATGCAGTTAGGCACTCAGGGGGGATGCACAAAAATGCCCTTTTTAAGGGTCGTAGCACTCTTGTTGCCATGTTAACAACAACTGCTTGTTCGAGGCCTGGGGCCTCATTTTCAAACAAAAACGTCGCAAAAAAAAGAGTGAAATGTTTATTTCTCTATCTCAAGCTAAATACAACATTACAAATTGGCTACCTTACATAGTGACATCATTCGTCTTCACTTTGATCCATTCAATTTTCCCTGAGAGTGAATGTGAACACACCAAGAGATTATTCATCTCGGTATAGTTTCGGTCATTTTTGTTGTCGGGTAAAACAGGGAAAACGTTTATCTGACATGTCTGAATTTCTCCAAAAGTACACCGATCCTGGAACTGAAACTACCCATCTAGCTGGTTATAATATTCTAGTTTTTAAATATGTAAAAATCTCTGCGGGCCTGCCTCGACTTTTTATAGGGGCAATTCGCGAAAAAAGCTCAAAATCAGATATTGCATAATTTGGCGATGTTTACATCTAATGTTCTCAACAACAAATGTTTCAGACAAATGAAACATGCACGGCTTTGGAAGAATGTTATCTTATGAGCAATATCCAGAAGAGAAATCTCGCCTCTCGTTGTCATCTTTTAAAAAAAAATGGATCAAACTTAATGGAGGACTACTCGACGCAACTTTAAACATATACCTCAAATCGTGTGCATATCATCCAGATTCCGAGTGCTGCACCTTCTTTAATGGAATTTGAGCAACCCGAAGTCCTCTGAAGATACACTGATATACCTATATGTCATTTGAAACATGTTGAAGTCGGCTGATCTACACTGAAGTATCCTCACACCGATCAATTGTCATAAACATGTACGTTGTCACGATGGCGTGACGCTGTATTTCTCCATGAAGTTTCCATCGGTCGCTCCAAAGAAGACAGGAAATGGATATTTTTCATATATATTTCAGCAGATTTCCGCTTTCTGAAGTAAAAAAAAACAAAAAAAAAAAAAAAGAGGAAAACCGTGATTGAACGCTCGTAAACACTGAGAATCTAAGAGTATAAATCGTAACTTGTCAGCGGCAGTACTACATGTAAAACCCAGTTGCAACCAAATCAATTTGAACGACATAGGCATCTCCTTACAAAGAGCAGATACGGGCAGTTATCATTTCCTTGTGACAGGGATTAAGATATTTCAAATCATCTGAAAACTGTCAGAAAACTGTTAAAAAATTTGCATAAGATATTACGAGGAGAGACTTATCACCGCCGCAGTGCTATCGAGTCAATCAATGTTTCCTTCCATGTCTTGATAAAGAAAAAATCATAACAAAGTTCGAAATAAAAGATTTAATGAAATCATAATGTCATAATTCCACCTTTCAAACAACTTATTATCCACACGCAAATCGCAACTTGTCACTTGAACGAAACTCCCCATGGTTAATATGTAATCTGGATTGCTTCATGTCCTTCAGGAAAAATAACAGCGATTTCATCACCATTATTTTCCATACTTTTCCCCCGGATATCTTTTACAAGCTTAAAGAAAGATGAATATAACACAATCTCCCAGTGATTTACACGAGAGGAAGTCAAAGGTCTCTTTAATTTTCCCCTGAGGTGGCCGGCTCACCAGGAAGAAAAAGGAGATCCTTCGGTCTAATAACGTTAGTCTGTGGAGACTATCAAGCTAAAAGCTGAGAAGATTATGCCCTTTGGTTCATCAGTGACAGCATTAATTATTTCAAATCTGTATTTCTCGGTTCCTTTGTAATTTTGTAAGCACTTTCTATAGCATTTTATTGTCAAGGGAAATAAATCTCAAGGCTCAAAACCAATATAACGTTCGAGCACGTGAAAGACTCACTGAAAAAAGCTAAATTTTGGAAATTGATTGTGATGAAATCCCTTTTCCGTTTTCTGTACTGCAGGGATACTGAGTAGTTCAAAATCT
Source organism: Pocillopora damicornis (assembly GCF_964200805.1). Classification (NCBI taxonomy): domain Eukaryota; kingdom Metazoa; phylum Cnidaria; class Anthozoa; order Scleractinia; family Pocilloporidae; genus Pocillopora; species Pocillopora damicornis. The sequence goes on from NC_142672.1 coordinate 14,750,819, forward strand.
CCACTTTGTGATGATTTTCGCGCGAGTAGTACAAATTGCTATTATGGCGACTGGGTTTTACATGTAGTACTGCCGCTGACAAGCTGCGATTTCTGCTCTTAAATTCTCAGTGTTTACGACCGTTCAATTGAGGTTTTCTTCTTTTTTTGGGGTTGTTTTTACTAAGAATGCGCGGAAATCTGCTGATATATCCAAAAATGTCCATTTCTCGTCTTCTTTGGGGCGATCGATGGAAACCGCTTCATAGAGAAATACAGCGTCACGCCATCGTGACAACGTACATGTTTATGACAAATGACCGGTGTGAGGATAGTTTCGTGTAGATCAGCCGACTTCAACTTTTTTCAAATGACATACAAGTATATCAGTGTATCTTCAGAGGATTTCGGATCGCTCAAATTCCCATGAAAGAAGGTGCAGCACTCGGAATCTGGATGTTATGCACACGATTTGAGGTATATGTTTGTAGTTATGTCGAGTAGTCCTCCAAGAAGTTTGATCAATTTTTTTTTAAAAGATGACAACCAGAGGCGAGATTTCTCTTCGGGATATTGCTCATAAGATAACATTCTTCCAAAGTCGTGCATGTTTCATTTGTCTGAAACATTTGTTGTTGAGAACATTAGACATCTCCAAATTATGCAATATCTGATTTTGAGCTTTTTTCGCGTAGTGCCCCTATAAAAAGTAGAGGCAGACCCGCGGAGATTTTTACATATTTAAAAACTAGAATATTATAACCAGCTAGGTGGGTAGTTTCAGTTCCAGAATCGGTGTACTTTTGGAGAAATTCAGATAAACGTTTTCCCTGTTTTACTCGACAACAAAAATGACCAAAACTATACCGAGATGAATAATCTATTGGTGTGTTCACATTCACTCCCAGGGAAAATTGAATGGATCAAAGTGAAGACGAATGATGTCACTATGTATGGTAGAAGTGCCAATTTGTAATGTTGTATTTAGCTTGAGATAGAGAAATAAACATTTCACTCTTTTTTTGCGACGTTTTTGTATGAAAATGAGGCTTCAAGCCTCGAACAAGCAGCCGTTGTTACCATGGCAACAAGAGTACTGCAACCTTTAAAAAGGGCATTTTTGTGCATCCCCCCTGAGTGCCTAACTGCATGCAAAATTTGAAGGGGGGTTGAAAATTTTCATTTCCCAAGATGTTTGATTCTTTCAGAGACTTAACTTCTTTCGGCTTTAATGGTTGTGTTTTGTCCCTAGTTTGCTACCCAGTTGGATACCTTGCTATGGGCTTAAATAAATCGTCGGGAGACATATCACCAATTAGAAGTAGTATTTACTGTGCCGCATTTTTCTCCAATATTTGAAAAGCTTTATTTGAAAGCAGAACATTCTCCAACTGCATTTGATCAGGGTAAAGCTTACAGCACATTTTATCACATTTAAAATTCGATGACTAGTACTCTGGAGCGCAAGGAAGTTAATCCTCATTGAGAAAAGACGTGCATTTTGTTTCTTTGGTTGACGGGAGTAAATAAATTCGTAGTGTTAAAGTCATGAACTTACGGATCTGATATCACAACAACTTTTCTGTCCTGGATACCAACTTCTAAATAGCTTGGAACCACAAATGCATGCTCAATTTGATAAAACGAGAAGTTTTACGGATTCTCTTTCAAGAAAAGTACGGCATCAGTTCGATTCCAGACTATGTCTTCGCAAAAATAAAAACACATTAAAGACCTAAGCTTCACAACTTATTTTCAAAACAAAGGGAACCTTGGAAAATCCAGATGTTTCCTTTTTTTCAGTACCTACCGTCAATCATTCTGGCTGCAAATGAAATTTGTTTGCATAGGACTTTGGGGGTAATCAAGAAGTTAATGTCGGAAGCAGGTGGTAAGATCTTGACCGAGGACCTGGAAATCGTTTCTCGGCTGCAAGAGTCGTTTCGTGAAGTGCTAAAGGCAAATTCCAGTAAAGGAAGTAACTTTATTGAGAAAGTATTGTGTCATTTAATCACTGCAACCAACTACATTTTTCTTATGACGAAAAGTGCAATCTTATAAAGCAAGGTCACAAAAATGAAGAAGTCAGAAGTTCTCCAAAAAGTGCCGAGATTACTTGAACCTATTCAAGAAGTGGTGGATCATCTAACTGCCGTTGAGAGAGCGAAGAATAAAGAAACCAAATCATCAGATCACAGATGAGATTCCATACATATGTTTTACTTTCACAGATCTGCAATGGGGCCCATTACGCAAGACATCCTTTTGTTTCTCAAACTGTGGGTGCAAATAGAAGAAATAGGCGCTAAGTCACGTTGGCCAATCATTGTGCGTTCTCTGCAGCTTGTGAACCGAATTATAAATTAAGATTAATTAGCAGTTCTAATTCCGTGCCATCCAGTTAAACTGTACTTCCCCTACTTCAGTCGCTGGAGCTAACCTCGCGTTTCGATCACAGTAACTGTTATGAAACCATTTAAAAATAATACCAACCCTTGAATTTTCAAAATCATACGAGAAAAAATTTAGGAAGTGCAGGTTTTTTTCTTTCTGCAGCCATTTCCAGTTGTGAGGGCATTTCATTTCAGTGATAACAGCAGAGCCTGCAGCGCACCGTTGCACGCGCGTAGACTGATTTGCACAAAAGCCTAGAAAGTTTGGAAACCCATGCCCATAAAATTTGGTCGCAGTGTCATACCGAGGTGGAAGTAATACTCGTAAAACCGACCCATAAGTATGAGTGCTGATTACCTCGCAATAAACTTGAAAGGGTCCCGATTTTGCTAAAATGAAAACTAGTCATAACGACAACGAAAGCTCAATTTCTGAGTAAGGCGCAGATGAATGACAATGACAATGACAATACTTTATTCAAGAGATGGAAAATGAAAAATTGTAAAAGTATCTCTCCAAAGGGGATATTCTAGAAGTTAACCCTATACAAAAGATTCCCCGAATAAAAAGACCAAAACATTATATACAGATAATTAAAAACTGTTTATCATCATCTCAATCAATATTCATTTAAATCTTTAGTCTGTTACGAAATAAAGTCAATGATCCTGCGTGTACAATATCTTTAGGCAAATTTTTCCACATATTAACGATCCGTACAAAAAGAGAAAATTTGTAGCAATTTACGATAGCTATTTTTACGTAGGGCTTATAATCGTGATTGGCTCTAGTGCGATTACATTTAGAAAGTTCGAAAAAGTCCGAAAAAGGAAGACTATCTATTGCCAGAACTATCTTGTAGTACTGGATCAGAGATAAAAACTCTCTTCGTTTCTCCAAAGTTTGCCAATTCAGCAGGCGGCAGCGGTCTTCATAGCTCATTTATCCGCGTTTTTGCTTTAACACCGACCGAGATGCCCATCTTTGGACTTTTTCCAAGGATTCGATATCCTTTTTTTGGTAGGGGCTCCAGACGGGGACAGCGTATTCCAGTATAGGTCGTACTAACGACTTAGAGAGGCAGTAAAACGCATGGCGATTATCGTTTCCAAGTGCTCGCCTAATTATACCTAACACTTTGTTCGCCTTGTTTACTATGTAGGAAACGTGTTTACCCCAAGATAGATCGTAGTTTATTGTGACCCCTAGGTCCTTGGCACGGTCGACAGATTTTAGTTGCTTACCAAGGGAATAACTTGGCTTGGATCTGTCTCTACTGTGCGTTACACGCATAACTTCACATTTTTCAGGATTAAAGCGCAACTGCCACTTGTTAGCCCAATCGCTTAATTTGTTCAAGTCCAGCTGTAAGGCTGGTATATCCTTATCAGGCTCCATGATCTTGCGATTGATTTTAGTATCATCAGCGTAGATTTTCACGGTTGATGTAATGTTTGCCGAAATATCATTTATATAAATAACGAATAGGATTGGGCCGAGTACTGTTCCTTGACGGGTGACTAGTCTGAACAATTGCCCCTTAACACGACACGCTGCCTTCTATTCGTCAAAAAATTTCTAATTCACAGTAGTAGAGAGCCGTCTATCCCATACCGTTGTAGTTTCAGTAGCAAACGCTCGTGTGGCACGCTGTCGAAAGCCTTAGAGAGATCTAAGAAGATGACATCCGTTTGTTGCGAGCAATTCCTAGCCTTTGCCCAGTCATTGTAACATGTAAGTAATTGTGCCAACGTCGATTTACCTCTTAGATACGCAAATTAGTCTGGATTAAAAAGATTGAGGTCTGACCAAAATTCGACCACACGGGACTTTACCACAGCTTCTGCAATCTTGCAAACAATACAAGTCAGTGATATTTGGCGGTAGTTCTCCTTGAGATTTTTGCTCCCTTCACCGCTTATGGACTAGAGTGATGTGGGCCGACTTCCATATACTTGGTAGTTGACCTTGTATTCAAAAATGAAGCCAATGAAGATGACAACATTTGAGCACATTCTCTTAGGATGCGAGGTGATATGTAGTCGGGCCCAGGGGACTTATAAATATTCAAATTTCTTAGCAATTTCTCAACTTACGTGGTAGAACAAAAGATGTTACATAATTTCTCATCGGTAATATATTCGAGGTCGGGAAAATTTTCATGACCCTCAACAGGAAACGCCGATGAGAAATAAGAATTCATACAATTGGCAGTGCTCAGGTCGTCGTTAAGATACGAATCGTTCACCTTTAAGGACGCTAAATCACATTTAACTTTTCTCTTTGATTGAACAAAGTTCCAAAAAGGCTTTGAACTGTTTCCGGTCTTTAGTTCATCTGCCAGATTGTTTACAAATTGCCTACGTGCAGAGTTGCACTCCTTCTTCACATAGTTGTTGAATTTACGATATTTGTTCCAATCAGACAGAGCACAGGTTTTTTTTAGCCCTTTTATAAAGCACTTTCTTTCTTCTTCACAACTTAATTAGATCCCCGCTTATCCATGGTGCATTTGAAGTTCTCTTCACTGTCCGCCTTGGGATACACTCGTTGACAGCAGATAAAAACATATCAGACCATGCAGCCCAAATACAATCAATGTTAGTATCCATAAAGGCACAATGCCATGGAGTGTAATATAAAAGATTCCTGAGGTGATTCCAATCCGCCTTCTTAAATGAATAGCTCATCTTCTGCGATTTCCTTCCAGAGATGATTTTCTCGATAATAACATAGAGATCGAGTTATGGTCAGAGAAGGGCAGGCCAACTTTTAGATCGTAGACTAGGTCAAGAGACGTGACGAATACTAAGTCTAAGATATTTCCGTTGCGAGTTGGGTCGTTGACCAGCTGGAATAGAAAATTGTCGTGTATGATATCCGACAAAAAAGTAGCGTTAGGTGAATTCACAGAGGTGCAGTCGGTGTTCCAGTCAAATTCGGGAATATCAAAGATTTGATATGACGGTCCTACGTTCCGATAGCGCTGAAGGCGGTCATTCCTACATAAATTTAATTATTTTCCTGCTCCTTTCAGTATTTACCGGTAGAGCTGGAGCAATCGCATCTAGCGTTGATGCAATTGCAGCAGCAGGAATTGGTGCTACTCCTTTGATGGGGGCCGGAGCCGCATGTGGGCTTCGTTCCTTCATTAACTGCTGGTGCGTTTTACCGCTACAACAAAGGGAAATCGAGTTACGAGTTGCACCAAATAAATTTCGAATTAAAGACCCGGCTCATGGTGCTTCAGACGGAGTTTGTGGCTAAAGAAAATCACAGCAAAACCTTGGATATTTCTATCAATGTCCTAAGGGAAAACTAAGCAAAAAGCTTTGGCGATATCTAACCAATATATCAAGGATAGTTCCCTTTTTATAGCATTTGCCATTTTTTATTTGCTACGCGACTAGTTATGTTTTGATTTCTTCATAGAGAGCTACAAAGTCATTTTTTTTTCAATTTGAAATTAGGATTAACTAGAATGAAGAGGTTTTCTTTTGGCGCATGTATAAGCATTATTGATTGATTTGGGTAATGACCATAGCGACTAGTACTGTGACTTGTAATTAAGGCTTTGAACGCACAGTACTCAGGATTAAAACGAGATTTTCCCAAGCTCAGCGTTTGTCAAACCATCGTCACCCAAGAGGATGTTGAATCCTTAAATTTAACTTTCAAGGCAATATGCAAGGGTAGTGAAAAGCAAGAATTATTTTTTCCATCGTTGTAACGGTCGGGTTTTGCTAAAACAGTGATCACATGCGACTCTTTAACTCAGTGTTGCTCGGTGCTTTGATTCATGATGAAAAATTGTCTGAATCTTTCATCAGTTGAATTGATTGATCAAAAGGGCACCAAAGGTGCATCGATACTTTACAAATATTTTTGTGCGCGGCTTTAGTAAAGTTTTTGCGAGAATACCGGGAGCATTGAGTTTGGTCGTGTGCTGATTGTACGCTATAATATTAGCAAATTTTAAGTTATCTTCTATCAGTGACAGTTATCATATAAAATTCTTACAGATTTTGGGTAAAATGTATTGTTTTCCAAAGTGTTTGTATTGCTGATAATATATTTATGGATAATGCACCTATAGCGCATGAGCCAAAAAATATTTATTGCTTTGTGTCTTTTCGATGTTATACAATCCATCGTCCACTTTCTACCGTCTGTCGTCTATCGTTGACCATTATTTGTCTCCCTTCTAGTCCATGCCATAAGTAGTTTTAAGCAAGTTTTTACAAATTTAGTAGCCCAAAAAATGTTTCTTTCTTATCCTTTTGTTTTCTTATTCTGTAAAATCAGTATTAAGCCGAGCTTTCTGTCACATTCACGAGATTGCGTGATAATTCGAATCTCGTTAACCTTCTTGCGATCAGGAGCTCTTCATTGACTCTCTGATTGGCCGAAAAACTTTTTGCAATCGGAAGCTCTTATCAGAGCTCATTGACTCCCTGATCCAGCAAAAACGTCTTGCGACCAGGAGCTCTTATGAGAACTCATTGACTCCCTCATCAACCAACAAACTCCTTGCGATCAGGAGCTCTTATTAGAGCTCATTGTCACCCCGATCGACAAACATTGAATCTCTGATTGACTAGCAAACTTCTTGCGATCAGGAGCTCTTATCAGAGCTCATTCAGTCTCTGATAAAGCATTGTCACCCCGATCGACAAACATTGAATCTCTGATTGACCAACAAACGTTTTGCAATCAGGAGCTCTTATCAGAGCTCATTCAGTCTCTGATAAAGCAATGCATGTCTTGCGATCGGAAGCTCTTATCAGAGCTCATTGACTCCCCGATCAATCAAAAACTTCTTGCGATCAGGAGCCCTTATGAGAACTCATTGACTCCCTGATCGACCAACAAACTTGTTGTTATTGAGGGCTCTTATCAGGGCTTATTAACTCCCCGATTGATCAGAATCTCCTTGCGATTACGAGCTCGTATCAGAGCTCAGTGACTCAAGAATTCATCAACAACCTTCTTGCGATCGGGAGCTTTTACCAGAGCTCATTGGCTATTTGAGGAGGTTACAGGAGAAGTTACTGACACCCAAATTGACAGTCAAGCTTCTTGCGATTGGGAGATCCTCTTAGAGCGCATTGTATCTCTGGTTCATCAAAGAATTCTTGCTATCAGGAGGTCATATCAGAGCTTATTGACTCCTTGATCGACCGTTGTGATCCGGAGCTCTTATCAGAGCTCATTGACACCCCGGTCAAAAAACATATCCTCTTGTTATTGGAAGCTCATTTAGTGGACATTTAATCTCTGGTTAATCAACAGACTTCTTGCGATCAGGAGCTCTTTTTTGAGCTTATTGAGTCCCTGATGGAGCAACAAACTTTTTTTGATTGGGAGCTCTTATCTGAGCTCATTGACTCCCTGATTGAACAACGAATTTGTTTGCGATCGTGAACCCTCATCAGAGCTCAGTGACTCAAGTAATGATCAACAACCTTCTTGCGATCGGGAGCTCTTATTGGAGCCCATTGACTCCTGCTTTACTTAATTCTTCTCCTACGTTAAGCATCTGTCTATGTCACATCACTCCTCCAAATATTATTTTATTGGGTTGAGTTGTTCCGGATGTATTGCTGAATGTTTACTGATCATATAAATGTTGGTACTTTCAGAACATGTGGCTATGACTGGCGTAGCGATGACCTTTAGGTACCAGGAGTTCATGATCCGACGTCAAACCTTTTGTGAAGTGGGAGTGACACTAGGTCGACTTTTTCAGGCCCCTCCCTATGGTCTTCCCCTCCATGTTACCTGAGATAACTGAAAAAATGTATTTTTGCTCGGCGGAACTACTGCAAGTATTAGCTGACAGGCACCTAGTGACAAAAGTTAATGATTTCCCGCTAACATAAATAAATTGGGAAATTTATGGCGCTAATTGACCTTATTTTGGCTGGGATACGAGGGTTTAATGACTGCAATATATCTCTTTCAGCTTTCAAACTTTCAACTTTTGTATTTACTGTAACTGTTTACCATGTATATTTCTTTGAACCCTAAGCCCTCAAAGTTGTAGCAGGCGAGTCTCTAAACCGACTACCTTTGTTTAGAATTGTGAGATTATAATTATTATGGTAGTTTTTCTGTAGTTATCATATTGTAATAAAAAATTATGTGCGGAAGACAGAGTGAATATTTTTTAGTAGTTTCCGGAACCGACGAAGTCGAGGTGATTATTCAACAGTGTTCACTGAGACTGAGGCTAGTGATTGTTTAAGTATAATTGCACAGGTTCTTTTGAATTCTGTTGTAAATTCTGTCAAGAAAGAAAGTATGCACATATTTTGTTACAATTCTGTTGATTACTCATATCAAGATAAACAGGCAGTTTGAACAGGTTTATTTATTTCAATCAGCAAAAGCTGACACTTTTTTAATTTCATTATTGGAAGGACGTTCCTTTATCTATATGCAAAAAGCCGACAAGGAAATCAAGCATCACTCAGTTGTATAACTAAAGAGTAAAGAGCACTATGTTAGTTTTATTTTGCTCAATATCAATGCTGTGTTATCCTATTTCCTTTTTTTCTCTAACTATTACGCAGGCATTTCAGGTTGTCCTTTAGTAGCATGTTGCTTTTAAGCAACATGCTATGGAAGGACAACTTAAAATGGACAATTTAAAAGGACAATCTAAAAATGGTCGGTTCGATTTAGGCCTTGAGCTACTGTATTTCTTTTTGAATCCAAGCTTTACCATCTTTATGGAAAGCAACTTTATCGTAAGAATGTTTTTTTTTTTATTTTTAATTGTTATAGTACGGTACTTTAAGTAAATAAAATAAGATGTAGGAAATAACAGTCTTTCTATGGAAATCAGATCTGGGTGGAGGTGGAGGTGGAGGTGGAGGTGGGGGTGGAGGTGGAGGTGGAGGTGGAGGTAAATAATAGTTAGGCCAAAATTCCCTCGGTATGAAATATATGCCTTTATCCATTGATATTAATTCACTCTTCAGTTATCTTTGAAGTCGATATTCCCTGAATATTGCACGATTGTGGGGTAAATTTACATTGGATTTTAAGCGTTCAGGCTGGCAGAACTGAGTTGTCTCACACGAGTAACAAAGAAAAGCCGACCGGTAAGTCACGGTGATTTAGAAGCGTAAAACCTGTTTGGTAAAGCTCGAAACAGAATGGTAAATAAACAGGATACTCGTACTCGAATAAGCATTTAGCTCGAAAAGTTTCGAGTTTTCTTTTTGACTACTTTGTTTCCTTTTACAGATTATTCGCTTGTTTTTGGGACAGCAGTTGCATTGTGGGCGGGAGGTTAGCGCGCGGGAAGTTAAAGCGCGAGCGGCCAAAATTGACCCCCTCGCGCATGCCGTTCATTTGCTGTGTTACCTGTTAAAGGCCAAATAGGTTTTTCAAAAAATGACTGACCATAATTCTTGATGATTAATGGACAATGACCTGTTTTCTACTGTATTTTCTGGAATACATAAAGACCCCAAGTCTCATTTCTCTGTTTGCCATCGTATATTGTGATCGTATTGTGTATCGTATTGTGATCGTTCGTCACTCTTACCGTCAGAGAAAGTAATAAGCTTTTCTCCCAGGTTTTCCTGTGAGACTTGAGATCTTGGGCGGGACACTTTCCACATAGTTCCTCTTTTCCACCAAGGATCATGAATAAGTTGCGGCCAACGTTTGGGGAAGTCTGACGAAATGCCAGAGAGTACCTTTGCTATGGACAAACATCTCATCCAGGGGGAGTGGCAAAACTCCCAGTCACTTCATCTGGACAAGGTCCGGCTGAATGGTCACTTGTCTAGTGCAGATTCTACCTTTTGCACTATTTACAATGTATCTCTGGGAAACCAGATAATTTGTGGTGCATTGAAGGAATTGAATCCTGGAGTAACAATCATTCGTGTCACTGTGATCTTACGGGTGATGATTTGCTTGAACAGTAAATTGTTGGGGTAACTAACGGACTTTTTCGGCATCCTGAGTGGAGGTCATCAGAATCAAGTAAAAGATTGTTTTCCTCTCTTATTTGATGGTGACTTTCGCTCATTTTGTCATAACAGTCGACTGAAAAGTAACACTTAATTTGCCTCTGATCATCTCTTCTGCTGAGGTTGTCAAAACATCAGTCAATTTCTTTGTTGCGTGTTCGTAGATGAAACCGGTCTATATGTGGGGTTAACGGTAAAAAACGAGAACAAGTTCACTTTAGAATGCAAAACTTCATATATCTTCGTTAAACTTAAAAAAAACTATAATGTTTTCCCTCTCACGTCTATGAACATCCCAGTTTTGAAAACATCACCAAACGAACTAGAAACTAATTACAATACAAAAGTGGAAATAAATTAATCACACATAACAATAAGAAGCATGTTCCAAAAATCTAAAAACAATTTTCGAAACAATAATCGACAATAACATTTTAAGAACGAACTTCAGTGCTTTGCAAATAAAATATCTCGGTGTGATATGTCATTTCTGAACACATTTCTAGCCCATTCTATAATCGAACCTTTAAACAGTGTTCGGTCGATGCCCCTTTCCTGCGAATAAATGTTCATTGTGCTTTTGCACCGGCTCGATATCTACACAAGCTGTTCCTAGACCCTTTCCAGCCGTTTATCAGACACGTCTTTTAAAGTCGTCGTCGCTGTCAAAAGGTATCAAACGGAGTATGCCTACGCCCATATGGCATGTACTCCTTCGCAACGTTGGCTCGTCCCAGGGAAAGCTTTTTTTTCTCCGTTTAAAGATTATGAACCGAATTGATAAGATTTCAAGGTCTCTTAGCTATATTAATAATGCACCAACGAAGCAGACTAAAAACTTCAATCAGATCCTTTAAATATACATTTCCCTTTATTTCCCAACACCAATTGAGTAAATTACAAAAAGATACCTAAACGACATACGGTATCCATCGTTAACGATTTTTATCGTTTAAAATTATTTACCTACATTTTAACCTAGAGAGTAATACTTACCTGTTAAACATGATTTAGATTTTACGACAATAAAAGGAACTTTGAAACAAATACATAAATCAATACAAAACTTAAAACAACAATGTTGTAAGCCTTCTGTGCCTCGTGTCTACCCATAAATATTAATATTAATCGAGTCATGTAGAAACAGCTCATCATAATAAAATAAGCTACACCACTGAAGATCAAAATGCTTTGTTTGAGTCTGACTTCAGTTGTTTGATACTCGTAATGGTCACTTCGTATTTTCACTTTGTTGCGCGAACAAAGGTGAGAGAAGGCAACTAACATTTTGTGGCTCTTTCATAAATTTTTTGTTCTTTCATCAAGCTATGTCACGTTCATGAGGCTAGAAACTTAACTCCTTATTAATTTCAAAGTCTGTGAATTAGCTATTTGGCTATAACCATGTGCTTCTACTCACCATCCCCGAATGAGAGTTATCTCAAGCTCTATAAGTTAAGAATTAACTTTATGACTTATGTTCTAGGTTTACTTGATTAAGTGTGATGATTCGAGTCCTTCATTTAGCTTCAAGAGGCCTTTTCGAGGTACTTGGGATAATTCTAATTGTTTTCGTTGACTGTGAACACTAAATTTAAATTGGAAGAACAACTACCTCATTGTTGGCAAAACAATCGTTGCGTATTATATGAGGAAGATTTCAAATCATTTTCTGTGACAAAACTGTAGTAGTCGACCAAGCTATTACTGCCAACAATTATTTCATTGTGCGACCACTTGTTTCGAATGAGGTTACCTATAATTCCCTGAATAAGCCTCTTGGAGCCTTTTGCAAATCTAATCATTCACTCTTAATCTTTGGTGAGAAAGACCCACCATCAAACTTATCAACCATCTCTTTTAAAGAGGGCAAGGTCTCCTCTAAGGTAATTTTGCACTTCATATAACGGCACCTGGACTCTTCCAATTCGCGTTTGACTTGTTTGCCCTCACGGAGCATCTGATTAATTATGTAATACTCTTGAGCCTTGCGCACGAGGAAAATCAGCACCAGGATCAAAGAACCACCTTCCCAAACGCCTGGCATGGAATCCCAATAATAGCAATCTAAAGAACGATCAAAATTGGGCAATGGAAAGAAGAGATGTAGTCACTCGCGGTGTGGATAACGACATTTCGACTTCGCACTCCTTCAGAATTTGATTTGATTGATAAAGCCGACAACGTTACACGTCACCTTATGAAGCATAATGCTTAGCTTTGATTGACTCGTTTTCATCGGCTGTTTTCCACTCGTTGGAGGAGGCTGTATCTTGCCTTTCCGACCTCGAACTCGAGTATTGAGAGGTATTTACGAGCTCACTATATTGCCTTGGGAATTATTTCCTTTTATGAATAAGGTTTGACTTCGTGCAGGGTCTTAAGGGAAAGCAGTCAAGCTAAACACACCCTTTCCCACTCGTATGAAATTTGTATCCTAATGCTGTCATTTTTATTTATTTAGGGGAAATGTCAGATGCAACTAAACAAACACGCTATTGAAAACAAAAGAAAGACCAACTTACGTCCAAACACTGCACTTGCGAGGAGAAGCCCTGTGATTACTCGGGAAATCGTCCACTTGATTGCAGTGTGCGCTTCTGATTCCAGTTTAGTCACCAATCCCTGTAAAATGTGTATGTCGACTCCACGTTTGGCTAAACGATCCCTTAGGATTCTCAAATCCCATTCCCATTTTTCCAAGCCGATGGTTGAATGATAAGGGAAGTTGCCAAACTGCAAAAAGATTTTGACACTTGAGATTTACTGTTAGTACTCGGTAACTTTGCTATTCCTTTAGTTTAATTGTTACAATCTGATTGGCTACGCTACTCGCCATCTATTCCCTGATAGAGAGCGGGTACGGTGATTATCCCAACAGTGTGCCGTTATAAACAAAATTTTATGAAACTCGAGCCTGTCCTGTTCGTAACTTTTTAGGTACTTGTACATTTCCACCAAAACATTCGGATAATCGCTCTCGATTTCTATGCATAATGGTTTTTCGAGCTTCTCCCTTATCAACTATCAAGCAATAGAAATCTCGAGCTCATGATTTCATTGTTGCGCTTTCGATGAGGCAGTTTAGGAGTTAGTTTTGCTGATGTTGGCAATTACTATTATAGTTGGCATTGGTTGCCGTGTAATGGTGCTGATGGTAGATGGGGTGTTGATAGTAGTAATAGTACATGAAGATCGTGGGGTGGGTGGAATCAGTGACATTCATAGCTGTTGTATCTGTTGTGTCACACTTTTGGGGTTTATTATTATGTTGTATATTATTATATTATATATTTATTGTTCTGGCGTTTGAAGTTCGTGATGCCATTTTTTTTCTGGGAATTTCGAAATATTTTTGATAAACAGCTCTACAGGATACATATCCTAGGATCTGCTCTTGATTAAGCATCTTTCTCAGAGAACACACTGAAGCAAATTTGGATAAAATGCAAATACAGCACGGTCGTTATTTAAGTTAAGTAAAATAAGGCTGTGAGTATCTTGAAAGTGGACATTTACCTTTTCCCACAATTTGCTTTCCTCATGGCATATTTCCTTCAGACTAACTTTAATTTGTTCTCCGTCATGTTTCATTTTGTCTCTTCCTTCGATGTCTATTGGTGGTGTTTGCATATATTGAACCACTGTACGCACTGTGGTGGGAACAATGGCTAAGAATCCCCTTGGCAAGTTATACAAAAGTACAAGCAGGGCTGCTATGAACTCAGCCAGCTTTTTTGTCACTGGTGAAATTTCAGCATCAGTTCCACTTGGGTGACGATGAAGGACCAGCTCCGAAACTTGTCTATCACCAGTTTCTTGAACGGACCCCTTTAAAGAATCTCCATTATCCGCCATTTTGGCTCGATTTCTTCAAAACAGGTAGGACCTGCTAGATGGAGCAGAGCTTTGAATAAGACCTACGTTCTAGTACACTGGTTCATGCATATTCTTTATAACTCGCGATTTTCAGCCAGAAATCTTTATTCAAAGTGCCTATAACACTTTATTTATTTATACTAGATCAACATTATTTAAGGTTAATAATAACTTAGGTGTTTTAGCGCCAGATTCCCTAAACTTACTTTTGCATTGCAAAGAAGATTCCAGATAAATAAACCGCGACAAATGGCATGTAAGTTAACAGAATTTTTTTTCTTTCTTTTAAGAATGATTGATAAGTAGAATCGTACGTTCCTGACTCGTGGGTAAGTTATCTAAAAAACACCTAGGACGTTGTTTTCAATTTTACCTCTCAATACTAAGAGAACTCAATTATCCTCGCCGAATGATAGCGTAATTGGATGACATTTCTTTGAAAAACCTGTCGAATGACATCGATCGCGAGCTACACTACTCGTTTAACTGATAACAACAGTCTTGTTAAATGCAATTCGTCAATCTTTCCGAACATTTCCTGAGCTATAGCATTGAGGTTTTTTTTTTCTTTAAGAGTGCCTTAAACTTGGTGAGCTATCTTTGTAATTCTTAGAACCCGACTAGTATCAACAAACTCACATCTGGATATATGCAAATGTGCAATCATATTCGTGATGCACTAGATAATTTACTTCGGGTTCAAGAACCAGGAGAATCAACCAAAAACTTCTCCTAGGGGCAAAAACCATTTGCGGTACCTTTTTGCTCTCAAGTTGGAATATATGGGGAAAGACAGAAACATACCTAGTCTCACTGTGTTTGAATAGCTTTCGTGACCCAACTCCATAGGAAACTTTTCATTCGCGTGACGGGTCCACTTTGAAAGAAATATTCTCGCTTCTCGTCCGACACTTTTTATGAAAATTTATTTGATCATTTCCACATATCCAAAAGAAAGCAAAAGGCAGGAAGAGGGATGAGTAGAAGTCTGACCACTTGACAAGAGAATGAAAAGCTGTGATGTGTGATAAAATTCTCGGAATCCTGAACAATCATGACACACATTTTCTAAGAAACGATGAATGTATTTTCTTGTCCGAGTTTGAAATCTCACGGTACATTTAAACACGAAAATATATACTCCTCCGTTGTTGGAACCAAAATGGCATAGAACTGAGGAATTTGTCGTCGCAAGTCAATGAAGGCGAGTTGTGAAGTCGAAATATCGTAGTTTTTCACTTGAGAGCAAATCGTAATCGAAATTTTCTTCGCTTTCTCGGACGGACGTAGCTACAATGTAAAACAAATTTCTTACCCTTTACAAAGTTGATATATGTTGAAGTTGAACCATATGACGCAGCAACTACATATAAATTTACAATAAAATTTATTTGATCGATCGAATCTGTTTTTAAAATATTCACAATTCTGGCGTATTACATGACTATTTTTTTCGGTTTCCACGAAAACATGCAGATGTATAAACCAAGTAAGCTGCTCTTGGAATGTGCTTGTAAAATTATTTATTTCCGATATTTTGTAATTTTTTTCACTTCAAATATATTAGTTTAAGTCTATGTTTTATCATTTTAAACCCGTTGTAAGATGTGAAAAATTACTTTGAGTCGATCGTAAGTGGAACGATCGATTGAATTTCTATCGAAGTGAATAATTGTCATTTAAGCCAAATTCAGTGTTCATTCCAAGAAAAAGAGATACGTGTTGAAGATCATGACAACCTGTTTTAACTTCCTCTGCAACCTTTACAGTGAACACCGCAAGTTTGAAGATAAAACCATTTAACGAAGAAGGTAAGAAAAGCTAACCGTTAAGGTAAAACCATTAAACTTTGAGTGATGTCGAAAAGGTCAGATTGAAGACTTATAGTTTCCTCGAAACAAGGAAAACCATAACTTGCTCAGAGTCTCTTCTGATCACAGGAATTATGCGAAACATCTTTTAATTTTTATTTCGTACTCAGTCTCACTAGTTTTAAACTCAGCATCCCGACTTATTGCATGCTTCAAGTCTTCGAGAAGGTTTTGTTAAGTACGTGATAATGATGTCAATTTGGCCTATGTTCACATGCTACGGCTTTTGGAAATATTCTCGCAATTTGGTCTCATCAGCTCATAATCAGTTTAACTCGCCCACACAGGTCGACATAGAAGAAAGAAACAACCAATGGGCAATGTTTTCTTGGAAGATTCTTACAGTTTAAAACGAAAATGTGCATGATACTAACGGGAATTCGATGAACAAAATCATAGCCACGATGTCTTGAAATTTTGTCATTTAAATTGCTTTTTAGCCGTTCTGATCTAACTGCATAGCGTCTCCTGACCGTAAAGGAAAGGATTTCTCTCAAATATTTATTTTTCTTGCCCTCTTATTTTTTTTTTATATTCTTATCCGTATATTTGTTTGTCGAGCGAAGAGGTATTACGGAAATCTTTCGGTTTGTTCAATGTTTTGTCCACTACCACTTCTCGATGGACAGCTAACAAAAACATTACGCCCAGGAAATCGATAGATCTTTCCCTCGTTTTCTATAAAGAAATAAGCTAAGTTAGGGAAATTAATCTTGTTTTTCATTTCTATTTGAAAGAATAGGAACTTTGGTAACCATAAGCGGATGATAAATGAGCCGCAGCGAAGCAAATCGGTCGCTTGGAACACTGACTTACAGAATAATGATTAACTAGTTCTCTCAACCTTTCTTACCTTTTTTGGTTGCACAGAATGAACTGTGAAAAACTATTTACCACAATGAGGAAGCTAGGGGTTAATGCCTAACTTTTATGTCTGCTTAAAAATGAAACTGAAAACACTTTGCTGGTTGTTTTGCCGATCGTTTCATGAGCCTGTCACGCGACCTAAACAGCCCACGCTAGTAGCCTTTGCCAGTCTTAGGTCGGTCAACGGCAGCTAAGAGCACTTTTTATCATTTAATAAAATGATCTTTAAATACTTCCAAACAGCTTGTGCTAAGGTACATTTCCTGAAATCAATACTTGTTCCCTTACACCTAAGTAAGTTCTTCTGTAACATGTTCATTCCCTGACCCCTTAAGAAAGAAGGAGTCGAGTTATATCACCGTTCTGACTTTTTTCTTAGAAAGACCGCTAAAAACATTTACATACCTCCACTGCGATATTTTCAGAGCTTTTTGATTGAGTTTATTTCACTGCAAACATATACAGGGATGAAGGAGAGAAAGACGCAAAACTTCTATTCTGGACGTATAACCTCCAATCTAAATCACAACTAAGGATCATGATTGAAAAAGCCGACAGGAACGAAAAAGTCGTTCGTAATTCTTCAAGAAAATTAGCATAAATTTGATGATTGAACCGTATTTATGCGTCTCCAATCCCAGCATTCTATAAATCATTCTATAAAATTATTTTTCAGTTTCCTCCCGAGATTACATGTACGTTCTAGTTCTGAATACGTACTAATTTCAAGTGACGATCCATACCTACGAGTCCCTCTCGGCATAGCATAACGTAAGTTTAACTTTCTTAAACCAACGCTTTTTAACAGAACCATTCATCTCATATTTCCGCACTTTTTAAAGCACTATTTTGATCGGTAGTTCGCAGAAATACAGGGGATTCCATAATTTTTTTCCCTTGAACGGCTGCCGAAAGTATGGGAGGCCGTAACGTGAAATCCAAACACAAGAACCTACTAAACTGGAACTGCTAAACGGAACCTGGCTAATCAAACGGCGGTATGAGGTCTTACAGGACCTTATAGCCGATGGTAGACCGCTAATAATCGGGCCTTTTACTGGAACCTCTGGAAATGCTCAGAAGTTTTAAGCAGCATTCTGATAAATGTTTTTTCGCATTTTAAGAAGTTTCCCGGAAAAACGAAACATAATCACAGTGTGCATGCTTAGCTACCGTGACAAGGAAGTATGGTAATGGTCGAGTACGTTTCGAAGAAAATCTTTGTTGTTATCTTAAAGGTTGCAATTTACATTTATGAATCAATCAAAGTATTTTGCAACTAAACTTTTCACGATATTGATCCAATATGTGCGAAAGGGTAACAACCGAATTCTACTTATAGTAAATATAGTATTTTGGGGTTGGAATTTTTGTTTCCGTATCTGATTACACCGGAAGTGTCGAAATCCTCAAACGATTGCATGAACATTTTCCTAGAAAATCCTGAATAAAGTTAATTCGTTGTCTATCTCAGTGTGATTATTTCAAAATTGTACCTTCTGAAAAAATTAAGGTTAAGGGGAACGAAAAGCGAAATGATTTCAGTCCACTCATTTACAATGCACTGGAAGGCAACAGGAAAGGTAAGAACACTTTAAAGTTTTGCACGTTGTAGTCACATTAATCTATAAAACGAGAGTCGCCATTTCCTTAATTGAGAAATCGAAGTGACTAAAATCTTCGATCGTCTTTGAAGATCGAGAGCTACAAATAAACTACTGTTGACTTGAGGCGATTCTTTTCAGTATTTCTAATTTTTCTCCATGGATGGAACTTTCAAGTCGATGCACTAACCACAATCACGCAGCTTGTTGCCGTGAACTGCGGCCTTTGTAAAGATTAGATTTCCTTCAGATGCATCCGAACTTCCCCTGAGCTAAAGCATTTTTTTTTATAAGAGAGTGTTGGTAATGTTTCGAAATCCCATACTTTAAAAGTGAGTTTTCTGTCTAATTCTTAGAAACTGATCAGTATCAACGAACACAACAAGATATCCAGTGTAACATGTGAATATATGCAAATTTGCAATCATGTTCGTGATACTTTGGGTCATTACTCTGAGATTTGATTCTCAAGGACAAAAAAGAAATATGCGATACCTTTTTTTTTTTTTAAATTGCAATAAATGGGGAAAGACAGAAACATACTTAGTCTCGTTTTGTTTGAATAGCTTTCGTGACCTAACTCTTCAGATAACTTTAACTCGCGTGACACGTCCACTTTGAATGAAATATTGTCACTCATCGGCCAAAGTTGTGTGTGACAATTTTTTTTAATCAATTTTGATAATTTCTACACATCGGAAAGAAAAATGAAATGAGCTAGAAGAATAATTAGTAGAAATCTGACCTCTTGACGAGAGAATGAAAAGTTGTGATGTGTGTTGAAATTCTTGGAAACCTGAATGATCGTGACATCCATTTTCCAAGAACGAAACGGTGAAAGGGTGAATGTATTTTCTTTTCCGTAATTAAAATTAAAGAATTCCATGATATATACAAACACAAAAATACTGCTCTGTTGTTGAAGTCAAAATGGCACTGAACTGAGGACTTTGTGGTTGTAAATGGAGAAGGTGAGTTGTAAAATCGAAATACCGCAGCTTATCATTTGAAAGCATATCATTTCCCCTATAATGCAATCGCAAATTTTTCGCTTTCCGCTTTCTTGGGTGAACGAAGCAACAATGATCACCAAATTGCTCACCTTTTACAAAGTTGGAAACTACAAAGATACTTATCATAACATCTAACTTCTTTGCTCAAGATTCCGCTTTTAAAATGTTTGCAATTCTCGTGTATTATATGATTATGTTTTGGTTTTTGCACGAAAAGATGCAGACGTGCAAACCAACTTAGCTGCCCTTAAATAATGCATTTATATGTTTTTTAATTTTTTTTCTAACATTTGAGAAAAATTTTAACTTCATATATATTAGACTTAGATCTCGGCTTTTGCTGTCTTGTGCGCATTGTTGAATGTGAACGATTATTTTCAGTCGGACGATTCATGGAATTGTTATCAGGATAAATAATAGTCATTTAGAGCTCATTTCCGTTTTCATTCCAGGAAAGAGAGATGCTTGTTGAAGGTCATAGCAATTTCCCTTGACCACTAAAGGCAAATCTGTTCCTTTTTTTGTTTTTTACAGCTAGTGCTGCGAGCTGAAAATGCAACGATTTACTGAGGAAAGGAAGTAAAGCTAACAGTTAAGGTAAAACTATTGGGTTAGTTTAAAATTATTAAAGGTTAGTTTAGAAACTTAGTTTCCCAGAAAAGAAACAGCAACCATCGCTTGTTGGTTTATAATATCTTATGATCACAGAAATGAAATGAAACACTTTTTCGTTTCTGGTTCGTGCTCAGTCACACTAATTTTACGCTCTGCGTTCCGACTCATTGTCAGGCTTCAAGTCTTTAAGCAGGTTTTGTCAAATACGTAAAGCCCCTGTCGATTTTGGACATCCCTACACGCTACGACTTTGAGAAATGTTCTTGTCACTTGGTTTCGCCAGCTCAAACCCAACTGAAGCGAAATGTAAACAACAATTCCTCCCCGAAGGAAAAGATAGCAGTTACCTGAACTCAGGTGAAAACTGTGAACTGAATTGTACCAAGAAGTAAAATAAAACTCCTCGATGTAGAAATTGAGAACAATTAACTGGACGCTGAGTGATTTCTGCGAAAGATTTTTTAAGATGGTGGTTACATTTGAAAACGAGAACGTAATGTTAAAGGAATTCGACGAACGAATGATACGCATAATGTCTTGAAATGTTGTCATTTTTAATTTTTTCCTCAGCCGTTCAGATCCAGCCACAGAGCATTCCCTGAACGTAAAGGAAAAAATTTCGTGTAAAAAGACGTTGCTATTGCCTCTTTTTTTCATATTTTAATCCGTATATTTATTTTTCGAGCTATGATTTTCGGAAAAGTTTCGGTTTGTTCGGTAATGTTATGTCAACTACCACTACTTCTCGAGTAGCAGCTCACGTAAACATTTCGCTCAGGGTATACAGTAGCTCTCTTCGTCATTTTTTATTTAGGTACTAGCTTAGTTCAATAGTAAATTTAATAATGTAATGATGTTTTCTCTTTATCCTCGAGAGAGAAGGAAGTGTAAGCCGTGAGCGAAAAACAAGCAAGTTTTACTTTAGCATACCGAAGCCTATCGGCACAATGACCTACAGAACAACTATCAAATAGTTCTCTCAACCTTACTTACCGTTTCTTGTTCGGCTGAATTAGCTGTGAAGAACTATTTAATAAACCGAGTGAACTAGGATTGAAAACTTAACCTATTTCCGCCTCAACGGACAACTGAAACTGAAAGTGCTTTAATTTGTGGGATGTTTTCTGTTGCTGATCGTCACATGACCACTAGAGCCTGTCTTTGGCCAATGAGAACTAAGGAGATTTGAAGAACATTTCACAGATCTGAAGAACAATAAATTTTTCCCAACAGATGGTACTGGTACATCTTCCCTTTCACCCAACTGACAAAATAGAATAACAGAAAACCAAATGCTAACTCATTAACCCCATAGAGAGAAAGAGTCTATTTACCATTTTCATCTACCTTTGAGTCAGAAGAACATGTTCTCTGATTGGACATATCCAAATCTTCCACCGACGACTATTTTTGTCGATTGCTCTTAACGTTATAGAGCCAGGCTGGAGATTTTATAAATTTCATCGCTAAAGAAAGGGAATAAATCTGAAGTGGCTGGACACTTATAACAAAAAATACTCATGTAGCATTAAAAAAGGAAGCAACGTTGGGCTCTTACTTTGTGTAGAGGAAACAGTATGCGTCACAATAGAATTTGATCACAACTGGGAATAAGAAAACAATGAAAACAATGTAGTGTAATGTAGACTCTGTTTAATACACCAAGTAAGAGCCCAACGTTGCTTTACTTATATTTCATTGAACACTTTAATATATTTCGGTGATAAATCACTTCATTACTTCTATTTCATGAGAAATGACAACTTTAAAAAAGCTAAACCAATTTTATTTTAAACAAGAAAAGTAAAAAATTAATTTACAAGACATGTTATATAAGAGCTTAGTATTTCAGCTTGTCCTATTTCTTAGAAAATTCCCGATAATTAACATACTTTTAAATCATCTAGTTTTTATCTTAATTACTGAGTTTATTTCCATGCTTACTGCGCTGAAAGTAAATACAGACCTTCTGAACCTAAACTTGCAACCCTCCAATCTAATCAAGACTTAATGCTGGGGTAACAAAGTCATCAGAGATGAGAAGATGAGAAAGTCGTTTGTTATGCATAAAAAAGTTGCATCAGTATCTTGTCCACGGTGTCATCAGTTGAATTTGACTGAAATTTCGAGCCCTTTTCTACCCTTAAACAACGTTTTCATTTAAAAGGTACTTTATATTTTCTCACTGTGGATCGAGTGTTGAGTATGAATACGCTAGATCATTTCCTCAGTGTCCCCTTTGGTATGATATGACTATAGATAAATTTTTCTCTTGCTAGCGTTTTACGGAATAGGAAAACGATCGAGTAATTTACAGAAAGGTCTAGAACTTTTAAACAGCATTATTTGAAATGTTTGGGCACATTTTAAAGAGTTTTCGGGAAACAAAAACAACTGCAGAGCATGCTTAGGTACCATAACTAGACAATAGACGTAACAAAACACGTTTTGCAAAAAACCACTGTCCTCATCGAAGAAACTGCGATTCTTTAATTGGTCAAAATGTTTTTCTGCCGAGTTGATTCCCCGACCATTCATTCAAAGTGTATAAAGGATAACTAAAAGTTACTTCATGGAGTAAACACAGTATTTGTATGGGCACGATGCCTTCCCCCTGCCGTATTTAGCGTAAGTCTTCATTGTGACAATGAATTTAGTGTTTGTCTCTTAGTATTTTTTCAAACCATTGCAAATGCCGCAAAATATTTAGTTCTTAATAGCCTCAGGCGAATAAAATGTTGAGGTTTTTTCCACTCGATCGCGATGTACTAAACGGCAACATAATCTTAAAACCTCTTGATAAGGTAAGAACATTTTAAAAAATGGCAGAAGGTTTGCATCGTAAAGATACATCAACTTAGGACGATGATACCCAGGATCTAAAACTTTTAATCCTTTAATGCATCCCTAATTCCCACACACTAGTCACAATAGTGCAGAAACGGAAAATGATAATCTTGGACACAACTGTAACGAAGTGTGCCTGTTGCAGCGAACTGCGACTCTGGTCCGTTAATGTTTTAGGTTCTTAAGACATCGAAAATCTACCTCTGTGATATTCGATCGCCAGTCCTTCAATAAATTGCTCGCTATCGTGATTTGTTGGCTGACGTCTCTGAAGTAGATTAATTTCCATTAGAACCACGCTCTTAAGAAAATTAACTGTCGAGTTCCTCGGTCAGTCCTCTTCGCCATTTCTTATTTAGAAATTAGCGCAGTTCAAGAACATAATTATTCTTGTTTTCTATTTCTTCTAGAGAGACGAAGGACTGTGAACCATGAGCGGAAGACAAGTAAGTTTTACTTTAGCATACCGAATCCTATCGGAACAAAGACCTACAGAACAATTATTAGTTCTACAGAACATCATCAAATGGTTCTCTAAACCTTATCTACCGTTTCTTGTCTCAGTTGTTTAAGCTACAATACAAAGTTTCCAGAATAAATATGAAGAGATTCTGTCCGACAATTGTTGATGCCACAATTGCAATGATATTCCTGTATCGATAAGGAAGAATCTTATGTATTACTTTTCCGAGCTATCCATTTATCTGATGTGATTTCTCTTTTCCTCTCTGAAATTTGTCTTGCTTTGTTGTAACCTTTAAACCGTAAGAGTGCATGACCAGCAACTAGTTTATTCTTAGAGTAATATTGCTGAATCATTCATTAAAATCATGAAAATAAGGGAAACGATTGCAAACCCAAAAGGTTTTATTGCAAAACAAATCCTCCCGGTCAGTACCAAAGGAAATGTTTCGAGGAGAGTGTTGAGAATATTAATACTGATCTTAGAGTGTAAAGAGTTGATATATGGAAAAAATTAATTTAAATTAAAGGGCATCTAATCAGCTAACTATAATTTGCTCCTCTCTAGCTTCTCCCCTCTTTGCAATCATTAGAAAGGTTTGTAATTGTTGAAATGAAGGAAACATAAAAAAAGACCAAAACTGGTTTACTCCTTTGTCTGTACATTATTGCACTGTTATTGTGAGGCTTTGGTCTCAAATCTACGGCTGATCCCTGATAAAACAGGGTCTAGTGCTTAATTAAGATTTATAGAAGTGAATCTGCATTCATGAATCTTACCCACATACCTGTTTAATATACTGTATCTCTAAGTTTATTTGCTCAGGAAAATGGAAAAAATTGGATGATAACACTTATTCTTCTGCAATTTATGAATCGAGGGTAAATTTCCACATCAAAGAGAAATATAAAATTAATACGAATAAACACGTTAAATTGAAAGACCGTCTTTGTCATTGCTTACTGAATGGAGTTTGTGCGACAATCAATTCTTAAGGTTTTGTTGGGGACATTTGATGACAACCACTTACAAGTTATGCGAAAATGTAAACGTGGTAGTTGCAATGATAATAGGAACAAGCAGAGTCCAATTCGCTCTGTAATCATACGAGTAATTAACAAAATGGTACTACCACGAATCGGGAGTCCTAATAGCCAATCATTAAGGACAAACAAAGAGAGACTTTTTAATGTTTAAATGCTTGTTAAATGCCATCTCTGTCTCTACCGCTTGATTTCGTTGCACTGTGAGGGGGTGGCAACTTTATGTTTCTTTGTTGGATGCCTCTCTGGTGTATATCCCCTCTTAATAAAAGTCAAATCAGCCCGCTTTGCTCCTTTTGTTTCAGGATATTTGCCATCCTTTTGTTCCTCTGTTTTCGTTGAATTGGTCATTTCATCATCGATAAAAGTTACTGGCACAAATCTGTTTTGATCATAATTGTTAGATTTTTCCCTCTTGAGAGCCACAGTGTAATTTTCAATGTTACAAAAGCTATTACAGGCGTTGTCGTAGTTTTGTTACAGTGCTGTAGCAGGAAATTTATCGAATCGGCTACGTTCATATTTGCAGGTATAGAGATGTTGCGATGGGGGAGAATTTCTGTGATTTTTTCAAGTTGCTTTGAGAGAAATTAACGTTATTTTTTCCATGTCTAATTTTGATGAAATAAAGAATGAGTATGGAAGTTTGGAAAGCTTGGGAAAGTGCAAGAAACAACCCCTAGTACAGCATGAAAAGACAAGGCAGTCATCTCAGAATGATAAATATAATGCCCTTGTGGACTGAAAAGCCAAGAAGTCAAAAAAGATATCATACAACAACAACAAGCCTGCTACAAAAAATGTACAAAGCATTGTAGTTTTATTAAGCATTATATGCAAGCCAATAAAAGGCAAACAACAGGACATAGCAGAAAAACAGTCAAATAACTTCATCTACTATTACATCATTTCCAAAAGCCAGGCAAGGTGTAAGGCATACTAAATCAAAATGCACCTCATCCATAAGTTCGACTGAATGAATGAAGGATCTCGTCGAATACCTTCCCATATGGCATTTATTCGCTCGTACTCGCGCTTTATTGCTTGAAGTTCATTATTATAGTCATCGTACCTAGCTAACAGCCCTCTCTCTTCATTTCCTATCACATCACTCCTATTGATGATTGCTGAAATCTGGGTAAGGATATCGTTTGCCTTATCAATGAAGGATTTCCACATCTCCAGCGCTTTATTCAATCCCATTGCTTGCTGTCTTATTCGTTCTGTATCCGTATCCAACAAAGATCCAAGCTGTTGCACCCTTGTTTCAGGGATCTACGAGAATAGTAATAAAAAATGAAGATTGCACGAAGATGAGTCTATTAGCTGGATGTATAACAATATGTGAGGATGACTGACAGAGCGAGATAAAGGTCTAAGCATGTTAGTAATTACCACGGGCTTACACTTAAAGCGATATCAACATTAGACCAATATGGACAAGTTTTTGAGAAATTGAAAGGCAGCGCGGTTTTCTCCCTAGGTTAAACTTAACACGTTCGGAAGACTGCCCTTTAATAAGGGGACGAAATCAGCCTTCGCACACCATCCCTTTATCCTTGAAAACTTGCTGAAATTTAGCGGCCTTGCACTTTTGATGTGTTGGACGGTCCTCAACAATAGTCTGTTTAAGTTCCCTAAATAGCGGTTGATGGATGGATAATGAGTGTCGAGGCTTTCAACAAGTGTAAAACTACCGCCGTTGTAATTAATATATACTGTTGCTATGGATTCATGGGAGTATTTGTGACATACTCAGACGTTTTAAGTTCTGTGAGGATAACTAAATGAACTTCCTGTACCTCGCGTCTCATTTGTTGGGCAATATTGATATAGAACTGAAACTGGCGGATAACTGACTCTAATTCCCCAGGCTCCTGTATTGAAGGCGTTACTTCCGCTCCCTCAGCCTCACCGGAAAGGAATGCGTTATGAAGGGAAATCATTTGACTGATTGATTCTATGTCTTCGTCGATTCCTGCTTCTCCTGGTAAACGTTCTCTATCGATTACATTTTCTCCTTCACCCGTGTTCGTACTACGCAAGTATGCCGTCAGTTGGGAAATCACTCGCAGGTCCTCTCTTCTGATGGTTATGCCGAATCTGCTGAGTTGTGCCACAATGCCGCTTATAATTTTTTGTAATAGGGTTTCTTCTGCCATTATATGCGTCCTACAACATATTTTAAAGAAACTTTTAATCAGGGCCATTCTGTTGAAATTAAGACTCATATAATTTGACCCAATAAATTAAATGTAGGCCCTTCGGGACCCTCTGAGGCGTACTTGCCGTGTGTAAAGCCTTAAATACAACTTCATTTTTTTTTCAAAGGGCGGGGGGGGGGGGGGTGGGTTCACACTGTGTCAAATAGAGGGTACTCAACAGATTATTTTTAATACAATTGTGTATCACAGGCGCAGAAACAGAATTAAGGACATTCTATGTCTGCGCAATGCACCGGACATATAGTCAGCTACTATTAAAAAAAAAAGAAAAAGATCTTAAATCGCAGCCGGCGAATAAAATCATTAGTCATGCGATCCACCACAGAATTCAAATTTGGCGGAGAAGTATCTTTGAAATTGCCATCATGACACTCCTTTCACACCAGCACTGGCCCACTGTAGGAAACCTGAACTGCGTTCCGAACTCTGCGATCAAATTGTAAACGCGAACTCACCTTAAGGCCAATCAGAGTTATTGCAAATGAGTATGAACCTCTCAGTAATTTGTTGTTGTTTACTGCAATGAAGGCAAAAGATGCCTCGTTTTTAGATTTTTGAGTGCGCCCCACCTTCGTTAGCCAACAAATGCGCTATGGACTTAATTATGGATAAACAACCAATCCAATGGCCAATCAACACAGAATTATCGGAACCTGTAAAACCGGTTTTTGGGCTATTCTTATGAAACAAGCAGGACAGGCATGAAATAATACCTCTATTATGGTATGCAAACAGCCCCCTCTAATTGATTGAGGCCATGACAAGTTGAAATATTCAAAATTTTGAAACCTGCTGTGGTTTAGCATCGGAAATTGGTTTCTTCTCGTATTAGAAAGGTTATAAGGAACACGCCAAATTTCGATCCCAGATATTTTAGCATGAACGTTAACGAGCCCCAGCAATTAAAAGTAATTGAGCGAAAGATTGGTTTGTTCAGCTGCATTAAATCGATGACTTCGCCTCGTCCAGAAAATGCATTTTAGTTGTTATTAAGGACCTTAAGCGGTCACGACGCTTAAAGAGTTTTGGAAAAGGCCCATTAGAAGATGAACTTCAGTATTTCTTCGAAATTACGCGAAACAAAAACGACTTTGAATTCAGCTTTCAGTGTTTTATGATGTTTTTAAGAAATAATATATGACGTACAACTTACGGGGATGTTCCCATTTGATGTTATCTCAGTGACACTTTTGAGCAGCCTCGCTGCTTAGCAGGGCTGTTTGGGAGGGCAGTGCGAACTTGGTTTTGCTTAGTATTTCAAAATAAAGGATTTCAATGCCTGAGTGTCTGATTCAAGTCAAGTGGCATTTTTAGATAATGAAAATGAAAATAGAGCAGCATTAGCTCTTAGTCGTTTGTACGCCATTGATTGTCGGCGTGTCTCTCATATTAAGGCCTTTCACCAAGAATCTATGCATGATAAATATTATTTTGGCGTTTGAACAAGTCAATACCACTAATAACAAACTAAAGGTAAACGTGAAATGTGTGGATTTCGGATCGATACGGTGATATTTATGGTAAATTGCGAGCCAGCTTGATGGCAGAATCACAATTGTCCCTCCTCTATCAGTCGCGTTATTTAATTTAACACTTGAGCCCTCAAAAGCTCTTCAAAAGTTGAAGACTAAACGAGAAAAGACAAAATGAAACAAAAACAAAAGAAAACATGCGACATCCGGCGCAAGCTTCATGGTCCTTTCCTGTAAACCGAATCTCTCGAATTAGACTAAGAGAAATCTTCATCGCTAATGTTTATCTTGGATTTTTTTCATTTTTTAAAATTTGGTCTGTCCTCACTGCACTGACTAGTGAACCCTCCAAAGGACATTACAGTGATGTTATGCAATGAGAATGAAGACAACAATTTTGACTTGCATCTTAGAATTAATTAACTTATAATTTTACGAAACTTCAACAGGAAAGAATTCTTTCATGCATTTGGTCTGTATTATATAGCAAAAAGTTTTCGAAACATGCAATCAATATGCAGCATCATTTGCAAATTTTATACTATGTACATCTAAGTGGAATTTCTGAGAATGATGCACGCGATAATGCTAAAAAAACTAAACCAAAAAGCTCCTCAGGCTCAGCCATTTCAGTGAGAATTCCTGGAAATACGAGCATACGTGAAATGCTAAAGCACATAAAAGAATCAATTTCAAAGAATTCATCAGATCATCGTCAAGTTGCCATGGTCCACGGCGAAATTCCAATAAAAAGATTTGAAGGACCGAGCGAGTGAAATGAAGGAGACTTGATAATGTTTCCTCTCGCCGAGAACAAAGCTCACGATTAATTTTTCAGAGGATTTGAAAATGGTAACGTCTCCAAATGTGTTGTTGTTGGCTGCGATGCAGAGCAAACAATTCAGGATGAATAATACAACTGTGCTCTAGTTTCTGATTTGGCAATTCTCAGTTTAAGCGTGATATTTTTCATTAACCAATAACCCGAAATAACACAGAAGAACGATGAAGCGAAGAGAAAGAGCGATCCGCAGACTAACTCCTCCTTCAACAAAGACCAATATAATATAGAGGGTTAAGTTCTTCTAAAGAGAAACGAACTGCAAAAATTTGTGAAGTAACAGTTCTATTGTTGTTCAATTGTCGTGAATAGTGAAAACTCATCGTGGAACAATGTGTTTATATCAGTCTATTTGGACCTTTTTATCACATGATTAAATTTCCAGAAAATAGTCTTCTCCAGACAATTAAAAAAGGTTTCATGAATATGTTTTGTTCACTTTATCAAATCGGTTCCCATTTGCAGGAAAAGGTTGACAGACTCAGATTATCCCATCAGACTAGAACGAGTAGAAATGCACTTTGAGGCCTTTTCTGCAACACATTGAACCAAACCCATCTCAGCAACTTCACGGCCGTTCCTCGAGGTAGCATGGATCTAAGTGTTTTCCTTTACTCGATTATAAATTTCCCATGTTCAAAGGAACTGTGGCCTTTTACAAGAGATTATACTCTAAAGCAAGTTATTGTGCCCAAAGGTTGCGACAATTAAACGATTCAACGGCATTAATGCTAAGTGACTACTTAGTTTGTCTTCGACGTGGGAACTATCTCGTCTTCAAACTTACAAGTGAAAAGCAAGAACCAAGTTGGATTGATTTGGGATTCTTATTTATCCTTAATCTACCAATCGCAATGAATCATTTACACTTAGGTCCTTTAGAGCTCTATAAAGGTAAAATACAAAACAAAAACAAACATATAATAACCGGCGCATGCTTATTCTTCCCTGTAGACAGATTCTTCTCAATCAAGTCGATCTCTGATGTTTATCAAAGATTTGTTTCATTCCTTTAGTCTGTCCTCATTTAATTTACTAGTGAACCCTTCAAGTGGCTTAACTAAGGTATAATACCTAAAGAATGAAGACAACAATAATTTCAACTTGTATATCAGATATACTAACTCTAATTTTTGCAAAGCTTCAACATGAACGAATTCCCACACGTATTTCTGTTAAGTATTTAATTAAAACGTAACAGTATTTGATACTTTTATGCTGTCTACATCTGAGTGGAATTTCTAAGAATCTTCTTTTAATCTCGTGTCTGAGTTCCTAGAAAACAGCATGCTCCACATAAACCAAGAAAATTCCTTTATGTTTATCATTTGTTGATTTCGAAGAATCTGTTCCAAAGTAACAAGAAAAAGGTCGACAAACTCAGGGCATCTCGGCAGTGTAAGGGTAGAAAAGCACTCTGAATTTATTCATTGTGACTGACTTCAAAACAAACCCATTTCAGCAGCTTCACGGCCGTTCCACGCGATAGAATGAATATCAGTATTTTCCTTTACTCGAGAGCCAGTACAATTATCAAAGCTACAAGAAATAGTCGGCACTCACGAGAAAATTGTAAAAATGTTAAGGCAATTCAATGTACACAAAAAATGCATCAATTAGGAGATGCAACCGCATAGTTGTTTGTCTTCGCCACTTATTCCATCTTACAATGTAGACTTTTTAAGCGAAAAGCGAGATATTAAAGTTCATCGTTAAGTTAATGGCTTAGAAATTAAGGACCAAGTATGAGCTAAATCCTCGAGGTGAAGAAGGAGAAGTCTTGACGGAAATGCTAATACTAAAGCATTTGACCTCTGAATATAATTTCACTCGTTCGCTTTCCTAAAAAACAACATCCTTGACAAGGATGGTCTGGTGCTTAGCGTTGGTCTTATTGGATTATTACAGACGTGTAATTTTAGAGCTGAACCACAGAGAAATCGGTAATCAACGTACTCCATTTCTTTTGAAGGGTACGACCTTTTACTATCGATTCTATTCAGCCGCAAAAGGAAGTTAATTGAACAATATTTTGCCGACTTTAATTCAAATAGTTATTTGTGATCAATTGATAGCCATTTGCAAACTTACTTGTTGAGTTTTGCGTCTGTTTGGGTGCTATCGTAATTGTAACTTTGTACTGGCATTAAGGTGAACCGACTAGCGACATGGTCTGACATCGACGATATTTGTATTCAGAAAGAAGAGCTTTCTAGCTTAAGAGGTAGCAATTAAAATTCAGTTAATTACAGAATCTCCTGTCATTAAGCTTACCTAGGAGCGCGGGCTCATTTTCAGAATTGCCTCACAAATCCGAATAATACCCTTTCATTTTAAATTAAGGTTTACCGACTGTCGACCAAAATCGAAGATTTTAATTGACTACCCACAAAGCCTGCGATGAAATTCTATCGAAAACCGTCAAAGCTTTAGTAAATGGATCATGCGATTCGTCCGCAGAGAATCTGGTGACCTCTTCATGACGGATCAATTATCACGAATTCTTGCTCATAAATAGTAGCACGGAAAAGTCGGTTTCTGCATAATGGATTTCGTCTCGTTCATGTCTCTTAATTTTCGTATGTTCGTATTCAACATTTCACGAATTGAGGATCTTTATATCGACTGGCGAAGCGTTGCGCGGTGTACCAGACATACAATCAGCCGCTGTTAAAAGAAGGAGAACGATCTTAAGCTGCCAAATTGTATTGTAAGATTTGCGTACCTTTTCCTAACTTGCATTTGATAACTTTGCAAGAAAAGAGCCACGAAAACGAAGTCACAGTTTGATGATCCATGATTGTGTTATGCAAGGAATGCATCTTGTTACGCACTGTGTCCGTTTGGATTAAACTGATCACTTTCGTTAAGGTGATATATGGATGTTTAGTCTGAAATCGCAGCCGGCGAATAAAATCATTTGTCATACGATCGAACATACAGAATTCAAAATCGGCGGAGAAGTATCTTTGACACTGCCATCACGACATCCCTTTGACACCAGCACTCACTAGCGCTGTTGGAAACCTGATTTGTGTTCTGAACTATACGATCAAATTGTACACGTGAACTCACCTGAAGGCCAAGCAGAGTTACTCCAAATGAATATGAATCTCTTAATAACTTGATGTTGTTCCTTGCGATGAAGGAAAAGCGATGCCTCGTCTCCAGATTTTCGAGCGCGCCCCACCTTCGCTAGCCAACAAATGCACTATCGACTCTGGAACCGCATCTTAATTATGGATAAAGAACCATCCCTTTAGCCAATCAAAACAGAATTATCGGAACCTGTAAAACCAGTTTTTGGGCTATTCTTATGAAACAAGTGGGTTGAGCATGAAATAATACCTCTATTATGGTATGCAAACAGCCCCTTCTTATTGATTGAAACTAAAACCGAAGATGTTAATTGACTACCGGCAAAGTAATAAGATTCTTATGAGGACCTTCCCCCTCCCCCACCGTTCAGACTCCTTGGCAAAGGTGTAGTAAATGGATCATGTGATTCGTCAGCAGAGAATCTGGTGACTTCTTCAAGACGAATCAATTATCACGAATTCCTGGCTCATAAATGGTTAAACGGAAAAGTCGACTTTTGCACTCTGGATCTCGTCTCGTTATTCGTTTTAATTATTGCACAAATTAAGTATCTTTCTATTAACTCAGTAGCGAAGCGCTGCGCGGTGTTGTAATTTTTTTGTTGTTCACCGGCAAAACGATTCCCCGTCTCTAGACTTTCGAGTAAGCCCTACGCACCACGGACTTTTTGGAACTGCACCTTAAGTATGGATAAAAAAAAAAACCAACCCATTAGTCAATCAAAACAGAATTATCGGAACCTGTCAAACCGGTTTTTGGGCTATTCTTACAAAGCAAGATGGTTGGGTATAAAATAATACTTCTATCATGGTATGCAATCAGCCCCCTCTAATTGATTGAGGCCATGACAAGTTGAAATATTAAAAATTTTGAAATCTGATGTGGTTTGGCATCGAAAATCGGTTTCTTCTTGTACTAGAAAGGTTATAAGAAACGCGCCAATTTTCGATCCCAGATATATTAGCATGAATGAACCCCAGCAATTAAAAGTAATTGAGCAAAACATTGGCTCGTTTAGCTGCATTCAGATCGACGACACTGTCTCGTCCAGAAAATGCGTTTTCAGTTGTTATTAGGGACCTCAAGCGATCACGACGCTTAAAAGTTTTCGAAAAGGCCCACGAAAAAAAAAACAGAAAAAACATCCGGCGCAAGCTTCAGGGTCCTTTCCTGTAAACTGAATCTTACGGATCAAACAAAGGGAAATCTTCATCGTTGGTGTTTATGTGTTTACTACACTGACTAGTGAACCCTCCAAAGGACATTACAGTGAGGTTATGCAATCAGAATGAAGACAACAATTTTGACTTGCACCTCAGTATTAATAAACTTTTAATTTTCATGAAATTTTGATTGGAAAGAATTCTTTCATGCATTTGTTATGCATTATACAGCACAAAGTTTTCGAGACATATAATCAATATGCAGCATCATTTGCAGCTTTTATGCTATGTACATCTGAGTGGAATTTCTTCTCAAAAACTAAACCAAAAAGCTCCTCGGGCTTAGCCATTTTAGTGAGAATTCCTAGAAATACGAGGATACGCCAAACGCTAAATCACATAACAGAATCAATTTCTTGGAATTCACCTGATCATCGTCTTATTGCCACGATTCATGGCGAAATTGAAGGACCGAGCGAGTGAAACGAAGGGGACTCAATAGTGTTTCCTCTCGCCGAGAACAAAGCTCATGATTAATTTGACAGTGGATTTGAACCAGGTTGCTAACAAAGCCAGATGCACACATATTAGAATAACAGTAAGAAATAGCAACGTCTCCAAATGTGTTGTTGTTTGCTGCGATGCAGAGGAAACAATTCATTACTTACTAGTAAGCTGTCGGTTTACAAATAAAAATGAAAAGTACAACACGTGCTTTAATTTTCTTAGTTGGCAATTCACAGTATAAGAGTAGTATTTGTCCCATAACAATAACCCGAAATTTGATGCACGTCAGGCCACAATGGTGAAATATTGGAGAAGTGTTCGGTTTTAGTTGTTGAGAATGGGTGTTTCACTCTCTACAGGTACGCCTTTGATCGTCAGATTTTTTCTCATCTTCAAGCCATTTACCAAGAAGACATGCAAGGTAGATTTTATTTCTCGATTTAACCAGTATCAGCAAACTAGAGGAAAACTCGAAATGTATTGATTTCTGATATTATTGATATTTGTCGAGAAGCGATTTCTTCCTCATCTACCAGTCGTAATAAATCATTTTACACTCAAGTGACATATACGTCTATGATGTTTTCTACGTTTCTTTTTACGCCTATGGTCTACCTTCGATACACTATTTAGTGAATTTTAAGTAGTATTACAATCCTGTAATACTTAAAGAATGAAGACAACAATAATTTCAACTTGCATGTCAGATGTACATACTTAACGTTTTACAAAACTTCGACAAGAAAGAATTCTTAATTGTATTTGCTAGGTATTTTATGGCTCATTTAGTCTCGAAACATCATTATATCATCGACTTCGAGAAACATTTTTAATTTTACGCTTTCTTGACGTGAGTGGAAGTTCAGGTATCAACTACGCCGGAAAACCAACCGCGAATCTCCCCAGTTCAACC
Source organism: Pocillopora damicornis (assembly GCF_964200805.1). Taxonomy (NCBI): domain Eukaryota; kingdom Metazoa; phylum Cnidaria; class Anthozoa; order Scleractinia; family Pocilloporidae; genus Pocillopora; species Pocillopora damicornis. Next base: position 14,785,604 of record NC_142672.1, read on the forward strand.
ATCATGGCGAGACTTGTTAGAAATTCGAAGACGTGCCAAATGTTAAGGAATGCAGAAAAGTAAATTTCATGGAATACATCGTCGTCATGTCGCCACGATTCATTGCAAAATTCAAGTCGCCGATTGACGAAGACGACAGTATGTATATACCAGTATATGTGTTTTTTTGCCAAGAACGAAGCTCATGCTAGCAATGTATTTGAACTGGGTTGTAACGAACTCAGATGCAAACATATTTTATACCCCATAATGAACTTTTATCAGTATAACAGATACGAAGAAAAGACATCCCCGAAAATAATCAATTCGAAAATCTTTCCTACAGCCAACTTAGGACCAAATGTGAGCTACATATTTGTAATGAGCCGAGAAAATTATTGATAGGATTAAAAATGCCAAAACGTTTGACCTCAAATGTACTTCACTGGTTTACTTTCACCAGAAACAGAAACTATCTGAGGGATAGTACGATACTCTTTAACACTTAGTTGCAGTTTATCTTTTGTGTAGCCTTATCCGGCCGTCAGAAAATTGGGCCCTTTTGTTTATCTTATCTTATTCGACAGCAATTATAACATGTCAGCCATGCATTTTTAGACGTTATTGAGTACAAAAATTTCTAATATATGTCATTTATATATACGCAGCATCATTTGTGACTTCAAGTTTATGCTATTTACATCTAAGTTGAATTTTTAAGAATCAGGTAGGCGATAACACTCGCAAAAATTAACCGTGAATCTCCTCAGCTTAACCTTTCCCGTGAAATTCCTAGAAATTCAAAGATATCTTTCAAATGCTAAAGCACATGGTAGAATCCTTTTCAATGAAATTCACTCGCACAAGATTGACATCGTCAACCTACCATGATTCGTGGCAAACTTCTATCGACCATTTCAAGTATCAAGCGAGTGCAGAGAAAGTAACTGAATGTTGTTTCTTTTCTGTCGACAACAAAGCTCATGAAACCAGAGGATTTGAATTGGATTGTAAACGAACTATGTGTGCATACTCTATACCTGCAGGCGATCTTTCACAAGATAAGCAATTAAGAAATATCAATGCCTCCTAATGTGTGTTGTTCACTGGAATGCAGAGCAAATACTTCATTATTTGAGCAATCGGTTTACAAGTAAGAAGAAGAAAGACACACGAACCTTAACTCACTTAATTGGCAAAGCTTCATATACCGTGATACTAACCCAAAATAACACAGAGGAGCACCGGTGAGATATAGCAATCTCGGAGACCAATACCGCGCCCTAAGTAAAGGCCAATATATTACAGAAGGTCGAGTTCTAACAAGAAACGAATCCATAGTCTTTATAACAGGCTAAATGACCTTTTAATCTTATGTCTGTATTCCTAGAAAACAGCATTCTTTTCACAAAGCAAACCAGTTGCCATGATTATCGTATGTTCATTTCGGCGAATCGCGTCCATAGTTAAAGAAAAAGGTTAAGAAAAACTTAGATTGAAGTCACTTAAACGTCACGTCTAACCAAATCCATTTCCCAGCTCCGCAGCCATTTCACGAGACAATCTTGGATAACAGTTCGATATCAGTTCATTCAATGAAATCGTACATGATCAGAAAAATGGTCACCCTTTTCAAGAGAATGAAATTCTAAGGCAAGTCAACTTTCAAAGAGATGTCCAAAGATTCCCAAACGTTAGGAGATGCAATTACATAATGAGAATTGTTATTTCACTTGTATTCGCCATGTATTCCGTCATTATAGACCGACTTTCAAGAGATAAGTATCCTTTTCAAAAAAAACAAACAAACAAGAAACAATAATTCTCTGGTATTTAGCTTTTGTTTCATACGAACGGCTCTATAACCTCTATTTTAAAGAAACAGACTGCGCGTACGACTTACAGGGAAAACTAGTAGAACGGCACCTACATAACTTCATTTCAGTGTTACTATAAATAACATTGATATCGCTGCGTAGTTTATTGTTTTGGAAGGAAGCGGCATTGGAAAAATATTAGAGACGCGCCGAGTAGTAGTAGGTTTTTTTTTTTATTGTCGGCTTTTTTCTCATGTTCAAACAATTTCCACGAAGGCATGCATGTTGAGCTAAATTTCTGCATTATGTCAGTCCCTCAAAACCTAGCAAATTACGGACACACTTAAAGTGTGTGCATTTAGGATATGATTGATATGTATCCTAAATGGGCAACCCGCGGCAATGAATCATTTAAACTTAGGTCCTTTAGAGCTCTTGAAAGGTAAAATACAAAACAAAACCAAACAACCAAACATATAATAACCGGCGCATGCTTATCATTTCCTATAGAATGATTCTCCTCAATCAAGTCAACTCTTTATCTTTGATGTTTATCAAAGATTTGTTTCATTCCTTTGGTCTGTCCTAATTAAATTCACTAGTGGCATACTGAGCTATGACAGCTACAGAATGAAGACAACAATAATTTCAACCTGCACATCAGATGTCATGCACCAACTCTAATTTTTGCAAAGCTTCAACAGAAAGAATTCCCACATATTTTTATTAGGTATTTTATAACACAGATTTTCGAAACATATCATTAACACGTAACAACATTTGCAACTTTTATGCTGTCTACATCTGAGTGGAATTTCTAAGAATCAAGCATGCGATGACATGAGAAAAAAAATTAATCGTGAATCTCCTCGGTTCAGTCTTTTCAGAGGGAATTCCTGGAAACCCGAAAACATGTCATGTGCAATGTGGGAGAATTAATTTCATGGAATTCATGATCGTCAAGTTGCCGATTCATGGCGAGATTCACAACATTTGACGATAAAGCGAGTGAGGTGAAGGAAAGTTACGACTGTTTCCTTTTTGCTAAGAAAAAAGCTCGTTATGATAACAATGGATGGAATTAAGCTGCGTTTTGAATGAACAATGCGTACGTAATCTCTCAACCCGCATACATAAAAGTCTCAAATCGCCTCACTGAGGAGATATTTTACTAGAAAGACAAAATGCTGCTGTTCACCATGATGCTGAGCAAATATATCGTTACTTAAGCTATCGGTTTACAAGTAAAATTGAGAAAAAAATGTACTTAAATTTACTTACTAGTCAAAGCTCAGGCATAGGTGATATTTGTACCTAAACAATAACCCGAAATAACACAGACGAGCACCGGAGAGATACAACGATCCACAGAGACCAACGCCACCTTCAATAAGGGTCAATAAGGCCACTACATTTGAGTTCTAACGAGAAACGAATTGTAAACACTTGTGAACTAACTATTCTTTTGCTGTGCAATTGTTGTGAATAGTAAATATTCCTCATGGAAATCAACGTTCTTTATACCAGGCGATATATGACCTTTTAATCTCGTGTCTGAGTTCCTAGAAAACAGTATGCTCCACACAAACGAAGAAAGTTGTTTTATCTTTATCGTTTGTTCATTTCGAAGAATTGGTTCCATAATAACAAGAAAAAGGTCGACAAACTCAGAGTATCTGACTGGTGTGAGGGTAGAAAAGCACTTTGAATTCATTTTAGTGACTGACATCAAACTATGCAAACCCATCTCAGCATATTCACGGCTGTTTCACGCGATAGCATGGATATCAGTGTTTTCCGGCTTTACTCGACTGCCAGCACAATCATTAAATTTCCAGGGCAATTCAATGTACAAAAAACTGAATGCATCAGTTAGGAGATGCAACTGCATAGTCTGCATTATGAAAAGTGCCTATTCATTTGTCTTCGCTGCTCATTCCATCTTACACTGAAGACCTTTTAAGCGAAAAGTAAGATATATCCTTAGATTTGTTGTTTAGTCTAGGGTTAAGAAAATCGTAAATATTTTTCGCCTGTAATAAATTAAGGACCATCGATGAGCTTAATATTCGAGGTGAAGAAGGAAAAGTCTTGACGGAAACGGTAATACAAAACCATTTGACCTCTGAGTATAATTTCACTCGTTCGCTTTCCTAGAAAACAACATCCTTGGCATGAATGGTCCCTGGTTGGTGCTTATCGTTTGTTTCATTGGAACGGCTCTGTAACATAAATTTTAAAACAAATATAATTTGTATATGGCGTAAAATGACATCTGGAGTAGAGGAACCTACTTGGCGTCATTTCAGTGAAACCAAACAGTAACATCGATATCGCTGCGTAGTTGGGCTGTTTCGTGAGGTAGTGTGTGAACCAGACATTTTATTTCAAATTGAAAAACTTCAGAACTTAGTGAGTATAATTCACGTCAGGCGGCACATGGCTGGTATGGGTTTTCAGTGTCTTTGAGGACGATATTTCCAGCGAGCGTTCGGCTGAGATATTGTGTTGCCGGGTAGCGAGGGTAAATACCTTAAGAGAGTGTCTCTCTAAGAGCGGTCCGGTCAATTTTGCTTGAGACACGGAATTCACTTCTTTCTTGTGTGTTATAAGACATTCATATACTTAAACTAAAACCACAATCCGTTTGATTGGATCTCTTTATTTTTCAGAGTTTTACGGAAATTAAATTTCACTCGAGCGAAGGCTTGTCGTGACACTTTTCAAGACTTTAATTTCAGACAACTTTGGAGGGCAGTTTACAAAAAACTATGGAACTCAGCAAAAAACAAATACTACAGCCATGTATATTAACTCTATCTTACCTATCGAGGCGACTTTTGTAAACACCACGTTTCAATCAAGGAAACAGGAAGACTTGAATGACACCTTATCGGTTCGCTTAAGTCGCACACGCCAAAACCGATCAAATTCAAAGTAAATTTTCGAAAAAGTGAGGCGTCCTTAACTGATCCAACTAACATAGCTAGGAAGTAGGTGCCATAGAAAAGGTAACTACAGAAAAAACTTTGCGGCCCGACCTTTACGAAAACTTTATAACTCCGTGAACTTACCTAATTTTCGGCAATCTCCAAGTTTGGCCGCCATTTTGAGGGACTTGTCAACATGAAGCGTAACTGATAAAAATCAAGCAGGTAGATCTAAAACCGTCAGAAATACATACGAAAGCAATTCAAATGAACTTTACTTTCAATTCAAGCGGCAAAATTTGAAATTGTTCGTTAAACTTACCATTCGTACATCCCCATGCGACCATTTCTTCCAGCAATTCAAACACTACAACTAGTGTTCGAATTCCCCTCGTCGATTCCACCGTAAGAAATAACCTGTGCCACTCAAGCTTCGACTCGAATGTGAAGTACGAATCAAATAACATCACTGATTCATCTTCGAGGCAATATCACGCTGGTATTTTGATTTTCGGATCGACAAGAACGGTGATCAGGTAGTGATTGCCATGTTTACCTCATAAACGTGACTGCTGACCAGCCGCTGAGTGAAAACAGTATAGTGCGGGGTAGGGTGGGTGGGGGGCTTATCGTCGTAAGAATTCGAATACATTGCTAAAAAGCTTTAGGACTCTCAGTCTAAACAGTGAAGGCATGCTTCGTGGTACCGTCAACTTTTATTTTATTCTCATAACTTTCTCCTTTAAATTAGAACTGTTATTAATTAATAGAGTTATCAATATATTTTTAACCGGGGTACCCATATGACCTTTTCGCTTGTCATCAGTGGTATAAAATAAGGTGTCTTTTCCACCAGAACCTTCTATTTATGTCCCATTGCATAGAATGAACACTATACTTAGAATTTTTGTTCTAAGTCATTTTTGCTGTTCCCAAGAATGTATGTAAAATGATAGAGATTTTATTCATTCAGCTGACACGTTCTTTTATGTTATGGCGCGTGCAGGTGTTTTCTATCAAAAGTCGCGCGCGCAACACACCGCAATTAAAAATTCGTCGTAAAATCGCGCGAACCTTAGAATGGGTGTAGGCAACTTTGACTTTTGGCAAGATGAAGTGGATAGTTCAAAGGACCCCCTGAGATTTTTTTTTCAGGACTATAAATGAGATTTGTTTATAACTATAATAATCGTTATTATTAGCGGACGGTGCTTTTTACCCATTGTTGTCATCATTATCGTTATCATGTCGAAAGAAGTATAAAGCCGGCACGTTGCCTTACCTAACTACACAGAAAATTGTTCCCTCTTTTGTTCCCCATGGATCCTAGAAACTGTTACTACTAAGACGATCAACAAGGAAGCCTTTATAATTACTGAAACTTTTGATTAACGGAATGGAAGAAAAAATCGGGGGAGAGAGTAATTCGCGTATCTTATAATCTGAATGATAGTTTTCAATAAAACAAATACCAATTAATTCAATTGACTTTAGTTGTCCCGTGTTTAAAAGTGGCGTTTCTGGTGACCGTAGATTCTTCTCTGATTCTTCTTGTCTCAGCCAAGACTCACTACCATTAACTTTCTTCTTGTGCTTCTTACGGCATGGGACACACAGAGATGAGGTAAGCGATTGCAAATTTCTCAGTTAAAATAAAGCCCAGTAGCATCCATCAGGAATTGAAAACCGACATGCACTCTTTACTTTTGTTTATTGAAAACTATCATTCAGATTATAAGATACGCAAATTAGGGCAGATAGTCAGCTGAAATATCGACTCTGAACTTTACGTGTCCGATTTTTATGAGGAGGATACTAGCATTTACGAACCGGAAGGTCTGAATCTCACGCCTAGTCGTGCACGATATTTGAGGGACATCATGAGATCGCGGCCTTCGTAATCTTCAATTAAGCCAATACGAGCTAGAATAAACTTCTTCTCGGTCAAAACACATGTTTGAGATACATTGACTTCCTTCAAGTGTTCTTTAATGCTGTTCACCCACGAATTTAGAGTTGTTGCAGTCCTGGCCAGCGCGAGAAAAGTAACATTTGGTTTTACAGTTAGTTGCAAAGGAACAAGATAATTGCACCATCTTGACTCTCTATTCAAGTTGTAGGTTGAATTGGGGGCTTTTTAGACACTCGCAGACTTATATGGCATACATAACATACATATACAACCGATAGACGTACATTACATGGGACCAACAAAGTCTGTTGCGAGAGGGAGGAAAATATTACCAGAAGTGCAAACTCTTTGACAGTTACATGACTTTTCAGAGTTGTCTATCTCCGGCTGTCAAAAAACCTAACCCCCTCTTAAATTTACTTGGAAAATTAAACTTACAACTCCTTGCTGAATAAATTGAAATTACGAATTTAAGAGATTTTATGTTGGGTCCAAATAAACTATCCAAGTGATGAGTAGTGATTTTAGATATATCAAATTCATATATTTGCATTTGGCTCCGAGTTTGCTTGTTAGCCCAGTTGGTAGAGCGCTGCACTGGTATCGCAAAGGTCATGGGTTCAAATCCCGTACGGGCCTGAATTTTTTTTCAGGTCCTATTTTCAACTACTAGTAGTCTTCTTAGCTGCGAGGATCTCTTAAATTCGTTTCTACACCGCAGTGCAAATACATGAATTTCATATATCTAAAATCATTTAGTTGAAAGTAGTTTGACGGATACGCCGGTTCTTTCAATTTTGCTATTTTGACTACACTAGACATTCCATGTGAAAAGTTTATTTAGGATGAGTCAGTCAGTCTACTAGTATACGCATCCTGATACAACCTCAACATGTGCATCCTGAAACTAAGGGTCTACAAAACGAACCTGTGTTACGCCAGATACGAAAAACTACTGAAACCCCCCCCCCCCCTCAGAGTTTCATGGTGCTCAATCAGGAGGTCACCTCGCCGCATCGTCGGCAATTATCGCCGGCCAGAGTCAAGACGCGTTAAGCTAAGTGACCTCGTCCTTGACTAAAATAATTTTGCAAATGTAATAATAAGTGTCGAGGGCGTGAGGAAAGGCATAATTTTCATTGCTACGATCAAAGCGTAATGATGGTCCTTAATTGATACTATTTTTGACGAAACAAACTAGTGAGCATCACTGCACGAACTGAGAAAGTAAAAACTTGTATTTATCTCCCACATGTTTTGTCTGACAATAGCAGACTTCATCAAGGAGTTTTACAAGGGAAATAAGGGGGAGAGGTAGGGGAAATAAGCTTGCTTAAATACAAGTAGTAAATAAGTTGTCTCTTTTCGGTTAAAGCAAGCAGAAAGAATTCAGCAGGTGTGCCTAAGGTGTTGTATATGCGTGACATTTTTCGGACACTACATGTACGAGTATGTGATCTGTTTGAGGGTCACAAATTAAGTGTAAATATCTGATCCCTCAATACATTACATACTCGTTTATGTAACCTCTCCAGTTTTGCATAGGTCTTGGAGTGCTTCATTGCATGGATCTGCCTTCTGCGGCTAGAAGGCTAAAAGCGAATTTCTCGAGCGTAATTCCTTTTGATTATTTTAAACACATTTTTGAGAGTCACGAAACGTAAAACTTATTGGGACCTAGTTTCAAGTTTTAATTGTAATTAATGAAACACATTCTCTTGGGAAATAAAGTTATAAATAACAGGTGTTCTTTGAAACAATTAGTAGCCGAAAGAGTTTTAGTTCTGGTCGATATTGACTTTTCATTATCCTACTTCCAAATCTGAGGGAACGTGCTGATCATGAGGGAATAAAAAAAAACATACCTATATGATATTGCAAGAAAGATAATAAAAATGTGATTAAAGAAAAAGGATTTAATGTTAATTAATTGAGAAGAATTTTTTTACACTCTTCGTTTAAACAGACGATAATACAATGCAAAGACCCAGAGTTTATACCCAGTCTCTTAGTTTAATATTACAAAAATATTCTGATAAACTTTATTAATACCTTCATCACTTATTCAAATACTTCGTTTGAAAAAAACCCAGAATTAAGAGACCTTACATCTTCAAAACTTCCAAAAAAACCAGCTAAACTTGTCAGTTACGAGAATGATTACAGGAAGAATTGGACTCACTCGGTCCCGTTACCATTATTTATAAAACGCTACACCACGTGCTAAAGTAACCCCAGTTTATGAAACGTTCAGCCATTACGCTAACTGATAGGTTTTTTGACCTGGTGAACAGAGAGATGTTATGAAACCCTGTTGAGTTTAGATTGGGCTTGAATATATCCTTAGTTACATATTTACACTCGGCCACGAGTGCTATAAAAGGACTATACTTGTCAAATCAACCTCCCAAACTAACTGAATCATAAGTTTATTTCAGCAAAATAATGCCAGAAATCAAAACGACTCTTTCGCTAATTTTTCTATTCCGAGAAGTACGCGATCCCTTTCTTGCATAAGTTGCGAGTGATTGTGAAAGACCGTCAGTAAATTCCAGTAACTTTTTTCTTTTAGAATAAAATGTAGTTTCGGAAAATATTGTCTTCCAGAAACCGATTTTATCCAGACCAAGAAGGAAGCAGTTCCGGTAACCACTGCAAGACCAAATGGTAGGACTATGAAAACAAATTACACAATTATTAGATAAAAATTGACCTTTTTCCAATTCCAGATTTGAAATTTCTGTTTGCTTGTTCTATGTTATTTAGACTGTGTCATCAAGAAAGAATTTTCAATTTCAGAAAAGTTTATCCTAGTTGTTACCCTATTGTCACAAATAATAAAAAGTCCAAAACGAAACAGTCTCGGGAGATAACTTTAGCGTCTTGAATTAAAGAGCTGAGCACCAGAGAATTCCTCTTCTGGAATGAGGGGAGATGCTCTTTACATTTTAATCCTCTTATGTTCTGTGTAACACTCATGTAAAGGAGATTTATAAGGTTCTCTCTCAATTAAAAACCTGGAACTTTCAATTTGATGATAAAGCATCCTTGTGGGCTCGTTTGTTTTAATGAAATGACAACAAATTTTTCAGTTTCATTTTTTATCTGTACAAAAAAGGAGTCTGCAGGGAAATAAGATCATTTGTGACACAGTGAAGAAAGATCAAAGAAACTGGAGTCTATAATGAGAATTACAAAAATGACCGTTGGTCCTTACATGTAATATCAGTTAACTTGTCGATCCAGTGTTTTATCAAGGAAATATGAGAACGTAACCAAAAAACAGTGAAATTAGTGATATTGCTTTCAACTGGTAAATTGGTAAGAAGTTTCCAACTCACCTAGAGACTCACCTTCACTAAAGTTCTTAACGGCTCCGGTTTGGTTGGCAGTCAGAAAATTCACATTCAACGCAACTAGGATGTATTAAAATGAAGTTAAATCAATCTGAAAATATTCCAGAAATTACGTAGAATGCCAAAAATGAAGGGGAAATCTGAGCAAGGGATACTCAAAATCATTTCTGTGATTAACAAATAGATTCCATGTTGGCGGGGTCTGTTTTGTTGTTTTAGAAGCAAAAAAACAGTTAATGATGACATCATCAATGTGTTTGTCCTCCAATGGATGGTAAGGAAGGGCCAAACAAAATGTGCACCTAATTTAGCCTATTATATAAAGTAATGTTAATGGTTTGCAGCGCGGTGAAGCAGATTCCAAGTTACAACAAAAAGACAGCCGATAAAACCTCTAGAAACGAAACACGAAAAGCGAATAAAATATAAATAAGTAAATAAATAATACATACAGGTGAACTATAAAGCATATTTAATGTCTTCATGAATTACTGTTTTAAAATATTTTTTTAGGCGACCTGTCTATCATGAAACATACACATTTATTATGGAAAATCTTTTGGAGTGACAAGGCTTTGGTTCCTTCTGAAATTTTATTCGCTCGAGCTCTACACAATGAGGCCGAACAGAAGCCATTTTTCTTGAAGGACTTGTGTTTTTCTGGCAAATTCGGGCCCCCAATGTCATTTCACAATTCTAGCTGCCAAGACTAATTTCAAAACGGCCATAAGATCTTGAGAAAACTCTAAACCTTGGTGAGATGAATGGCACCACGTTCAGGTTAAGAAAAACAAAAGATTTTAAGCTCAGTACGTTGGTCACCAGAAATTATGCATGTACTAACCTCCACCAATCGTTAAAATGGCAAGACATCCAGTTGAAATGGCAGCAACACTAACTTGATGGCTCCACCTTTCTGCATCTATATCTGCCTTGAGCTGGTTGAAAGCCTGATAAGCACTGTCCAAGTATTTCTTACTCATCTCCAGGTTGTATCCCATATCTTCAACATCCATTTGCAAAGTACGAATATCTTCATCAGGGATTCCCTTGAAATTTGCGCGTTTTGCCTCACGTACCTGTAGGATAGTTAAAAACTGTCAATATTCACAAGTAATCCCATACCGAAAACGTAGTTTAAATTACCTGAGGATAATTTCAAAGTCCGCTCTACAGGAACCATATGTTATACCCATGAGCGTCAGCCGTGTGGGTGAGAATTTTTTGTGTTCATAGCCATATCATTGAATCACACTCTGCCCTGCCTACAAAAGTTCAAATTATCACAAATTTATAACACAAGTGAGATGATTGCGGTTTTGTTGCTTGACAAGATCGGAAGAATGTAATTGTATATCAGGTGCTATTATCAGCTGTTACCAAGGCAACGTGAACGTTGATTCGTACATTCTGGCCTAAAATAATAGCACATTATGGACTTGCATATGAATATGCGTAAAAAATATTTACACAACTGGTCCTTCAATTCTTCTTTTATGCCTCCAGATGCTATTGATTTCATTTCAACACAGATAATGGATTTCTTAAGATAGGAACCTTCGTGGGTTAAGCTATATATTCCTAGATTTGGAGCTCACAATGTACAAGCGTTCCCGAGTCAGCCGAATTGAAGTTGACTTTTAAGGTGTACCCAAGAGTAGGTGAAATAAACCAAAAATAGAAATCATTAATTGAGTAAACTGGTTACATTCTGAGAGGAATGAGGAGATAGGAATGAGGCCCGATAGTATAAAATATTCAGAGACGACAAACATGATTATTGAATATGATCCCAACGGTAATTAAGTGAATTCTCACCTTTTCTATTAGGGAATGTATTATTTTGTCGGTCCCCTTCAAAATATCTTGGCATTTTTTCAAGTATTCAGTTATCTCGTCGACCTTTGTTTGCATGTGTGATGGAAGTTTACTTGTTTCATCTGCTTTCTGTTGGGTTTCTACCTCATTGAAAAAACTTGAGTAACAAGCCATTGTCATTGTCAGCCTCATCCAATCACCAAAAAGAAGTGTTTTGCAAAGGTTTCTCGCAAGCTCTGGCCACTCCTAGTCGACGCCTACGACTGCATCTTGGATCAAGATGGATAAAATTAGCACGACTTCGTTAAAGTTTTTCAGTCGCTGATCGACTTCTGGAGTGCCAGCGTTAGCTTCTTCCATAAACCGTCTTACAGATTCCAAACTGGTCTGGCAAGTATTTAAGAAGGTATCCATCGTATTAAAACTTCACGACCTATCGAGAGACCATAAAGCAAGCTAAGGTAAATAACAAGTCCCTTCCTTGAAGTAAAGTTGCAGCCCATTTCGCCGAAATACTAGTCAACTTAAAGCTCTCAATTACACCGCTCAATTACATCTCAAGTACACAAAGTAAATCTATAACATATATAGAATCTCTTGGTGATAGAAATATATAGGATGATAAGGATGTTTATCATATGACCTGTCCGGCCCCGCCGGGCTTGTGCTGCTTTGTTGCAAAAAAGAGAAAAAAGAAAAAGGAAAATTTTTTCGCTTCTGTTGAGTGACGGCGGTAAGCAAAAATTAGAAAATAATTCACGTTTTTCGATAAGTTGTGTTTTCTTGTTCCGACTCGAAAAAACAAACAAAAGGTTTTTGATGTAGAATCTGGTTTTTCCGCGCCCGTCAGTCTATCGCGTCCTACTTAAGTAAAAAAAGTTTGCGAATCGTTCAAAAATTAGTCAGTGGTCATATGATAAAATGCGTATTGGCTCAAGTGGTTAAGGTCGGGTCGGAAGGGAACATATTTGGCTCGAGGTCATGATGCACGAATCTCGCTGCACCCGGTCCGTGCGTCACGACCTCGAGCCAAATATGTTCCCATCCGGCCCTTCCACTCAGTCAATAAGTACACAATATATTCATATGTAGGATGATACCGTAAAATTCCGAAAATAAGCCCCTTCATGTATAAGCCCTTCCGTATAGAAGCCCCCCAAATCTGAAACGCAAAAATACCTCCTGTAATAAGCCCCGCCGAACATAAGCCCCCGCGGGCTTGTATTTAGAAATTATCCTCAATTAAACAAACCAAAGCAAACCACACATAATCACCATTATCAGGAAGCCTTTTTTCGGTCATAAAAGAATGATAAATTGCACCAAAGCAATGTGGTCAACAAGTGCTAAAGTTTATTGTCTTTTACGCAGTTCGTTCTTCACTCGCGCGTTGAATTTCTTCGGTTCGTAGACTAAGTATTTACAAGGGAGTTCGATCCCGCTACCCTGCACCTTAACTCTCTCTGATACTCCTCAAACGATATGAGCTTTCATAGTTATCATGAACTTTGAGTCTGAACTACGTTACCGTTTTTACTGTATTTACGTCTTAATAAAGTTTATTGCCGTTGTGTTTGAACTTGGCATTTTCAGTGTGATTAATTTGTTACGAATTTCTAGCCAAAACCCTAGTATTACTAGTTGCACATTAAAAAAATTTGACACAAATTTCCCTCCAATTATAGGCCCAACCAATTTTGAAACGCAAATTTCCCTCCTATAATAAGCCCCTTCCAAAACTAAGCCCCCCGAAAAGGTCCTTTGAAAAATATGAGCCCCAGGGCTTATTTTCGGAATTTTACGGTATGTATATAAACATACATACATATATTTTTATTTTCGTTTTCAAAAACGTTACAAAGTTGAAAACATATATTGAATATATCAACCTTTTCTTTTGTCATCAAAAAGAGACACTTAAAGGTGTAAGTTTATATATTTACTGCGTATTTTGAAATTGCAACGTTTTTGAAAATGATTATGTAGGTATCTATAGATAAAGAACATTTCTAATAAACCCAATAAAGCTCAATTCAAAGCAAGACTAACGGACATCAAGCGACAGGCGGGTTTAAAATGATGCTCTGAAAGTGGACATTCTCCTAAGAAAAGTTTAACAAATTGGCGTGATTCAGATGGAAACTCTACTTCCACGAGAAATTTTATATGGGAAATAGCCAAAGAAGATCACAATCTATCATTGCTGACCAGCTTTCACTTTGATTCCTTTAAGTATTTGTATCGCGCAAATGAAATCAACATCTGAGAGAGAGAGAAAGCCAGACATTTTTCAACACATAATGGTTTACAAATTTCATTGTGACCTGAGTAAAACAGGATTATTCACATTCCGACGATCAAACTACACGATCAGAGCTTACTCCTGGGCTAAAACCATTGAATGTCAAAGAGCTATTGGTTGATTATGATCATGGCTAATGTAGTACGTCATACACTGGTGCAACACAAAATGGCGCCCTCGGAATATTCAGGCATCAATAATTCTCGTATTTATTTCCAGTTTTGGTTCTAGTTTTCCAATTTTCTATCGAATCTTCATAATGTAAGGCATTTTCATTAGTTAAAAGCCGGGCAACTTATAAAGGATAATTTTCTTCCAATAAGACTCTTTGTTACTTCGATTTAGAGGGCCGCGCACGTCATCATAGTGTGTTGTAGAGAGTTATTAGGATGAGGCTTGCGTGAGAAAGGTCCAAAGATAACATTCATCAACCTTCCCCCAACATTTTCGAGACGATCAATGAATGAGAGTGAAATAGCTTTTTAAGTTGTTTTCCCAGAGAACAAACATATCAAGTTTCCCATCTTTGATACTTTTAAAGTTCAGTTTTAAGTTACAGTTGTGTTTTCTTCTTGATTATTCGTCCTAAGATTATCTAAGTAGACTCAGCAAATCTGACCAGGATCTAGGTTCCAAAGCCGTAGATCTTACAATCTACCGTCAGTAACTCGGAGTTTTAAATCTACCTGTAATTTAAAAAGTAGCAGCTTTCGCTTTGGCCTTAATTAAAACATCCTTAGATCTTTTCCGAGAAAAAATCTAGTTAAGAGTCATCTTCCGGTGCTTTTTAAGTCTATTTTGCATATTCATATGAAGAGGCTTAACTCGACATCGGTTGAATATTTTCGGACCACGATTTTTGTTCTATTTCTTCATCACCTAGATCTGGATTTTGCTTAATTCTGCTCGTTTCGAGTGTAAATGCGCAATTATGATGACATGATCGTATGCTAAACCTGTCGGAACCAGGGCAAATTTTGAAATACGAAATGTCTCTGTACATTTACGCTACTCCCTTGCTAGCGCATTTGTTCAAAGACATCCAACTCATATCACACTGTTTCAGTCCGAGTGAAAGAGTTCTTATAATTGTTTTGATACCTTTATTTGCAAGCACTCTGTGATGATGTATCGTTTTCTTGGAAACTCCGTAAAAAAGCTCTTAAAACAGCTCTGCTACTTAAATTTAAGTTGCAGAGTGCATGCAAATAAAGATATAAAAACAATTGTGCGTTTCGTAAAACCACTCTTCTCATCGAAGCTATGATTATATGTTAATCAAAGTGTTTTACCAACAAATGGCAACTAAGGGTTACTTCATGTTAATGAAAAGGACTGCATAAAAATGTGAAAAGAGTGCAGTATTCCTGGAATAAAACGCTGTTGCATTTTCATGTCTATTGGCTATTTTCTGAGAAACGTTTCTGAAAGTCGTAGAAGTTTCGTTCTTATGAAATAGGTCACGTTCTTGATCAGTATAACTATCGTAGTGATACTTGCAGAAAGTTTTGCCGCAATTATCCCATCGGAAAACTACCTCAGTACAAGTTATTTTACGTGCTTTGTTCTTAGCCAAAAGAAATACCATTCAGGTCATATGGTGGTCTCCTATGTATAAATATCAAGATAGTTGACTGCTAACAACCCAACGATAAATATAAAGAGCGAAACAACTCAGTCTTGCATTTGAAGGAAACAAAGTTTGTCACCACAAGAGAAAGCTCTGTTATAACTCCTTATACTTTTGGAAAAGAAATAAACCGATGAAACATGTCTTTTGAAAGTTTATGCATATTTTTTACTCTCAAATCTTTTACTGAATGACAAGACCCCTACAATTCTTTCAATATTTTCAAGAAACAAAGCTTGTTAAAAGTCCTCTGGTGCTTTTCAGCTTTGTCAGTCCTTTTAGCATGTCCGCATGAAGGTGCTTGACTCCATATGAGGATTTTTGTTCTATTTCTTACCCACCCATGATAATGGTGGTCGTGATCTTCGTGCGTAGATGCGTGATTATAGTATTTGAAATGATATAACTTATACGCTAAACCTGTCGGAACCTAGCGAAATTTCCTCACGCTGAGCATTAAAACAATATGTTTTATAAATCTTTACATTTAAAACGAAACAAGCGATCAATCTAAATCGTGTCAGCAGCAGAGAAACTTAATTCGAATAACGAAGAGAGCTTGGGTGTGCCAGCTAGTAATCGATGTGTAGTGCCGAAAGCCAACCAAACGAAAACTCTGCCTTAAATGATTAGATACTCTGGAAGACATAGAATGACTTACCAGAAATAATGTAAGAGCAGGAGGACGAAGGAAAGCTGAATGAAATTTGAACAGCTAGGAAATGAATTTCCACCTTTAAAGCAACCCAAAAACGCTTTGTTGTTCTATTTGGAAGCCTTCTCCTCCCGCAGCTGTCTCAGTCTCAAGACTCCCAGAACCCAGCAGTAAGGGTAATCTTTTTCCAATAAGACTCAGTGTAATTGTAGAAGGCCATTAGGGTATGTCTTAAGATTAGATTGGTCTAAAGGTAAACATTAACTCCTTAGCGTTCAGGTTCTCAAAAACATCATTCATTATTTATTAACTAGTAGTAATCAAAGATTAATAAGTGCGTTAGAAGTTCAATGAATTTAGCTAAAATCATACAAAAACATAGGAGGAAATTAGTTGAGAGATTAAATGAGAAAGACGAAGTATTTAAAGAGCAACATGAACAATAGCAACTTTAATAGTGAAACCCAAATATGTAACCAAAGATGTTTATCTACTTAGTTACAATGTAGTTTAGATACTGATTGTGGGAGACTAACTTTTGTAACAGTAACATGAATGATAGTAACTTGAATAGTTACAAGGGATTGGTTAGTTGCAAGGGAAAATGTAACAAAACATGTTAGTCTACTCAGTATCTTGAAAAACTGAAAATGATAGAGTAGATTTTATAACAACAACATGAGGCTATGATGAAGTTCAAAATGCTATGAAAATTAGATTTTTCCATGTCTAAACGTTTCGTGTCTGTGTGTCATAGCATTGTTTAACAATTTTTCTTAACTTAACAGTAACCTGGATGATACTAACTCGATTAGTCACAAGGTAAAATGCAATAATTAAAACATGTCAATCTACTCATTTACAATGTAGTTCAGATACTAAATGAGTGAGACTAATTTTTGTAACGGTAACATGAATAATAGTAAATTGAATAGTTTCAAGAAAGTTATGAAGTTGGTAATGCTATGAAACTTTTTGCAATGTTTAAAAGTTCTGGTGTTTGCATGTCATACCATAGTTTAACATAGATAGACTAAATTTTATAACAACAACTGGAACATGAAGCTGTGATGAAGTTCAAAATGCTATGAAACTTAGATTTTTTTTCATGTCTAAATATTTCGTGTTTGTGTGTCATAGCATTGTTTAACTATTTTTCTTATCTTAACAGTAACCAGGGCCGGGTTGTTCAAAGCGCGATTAAGCAAACCCAGGGTTAGCGTCAATTTTTATTCCAGTTAAATTAATAACCAAAAGAGATTTTCTTAAGGATTCTTGCTCTTTAGTTTTATTTTTCGATTTGACTTCATGTGCAGCTTATAATTAGCTTTTGAAATCTTTTTAAACAAAAGAGATTAAATCTTTGATTAAGCTTTAATCGTGGGTTAGCGAAAACTTTTTTGGTTGTTGTTTATCTCGTATGCACCTCTGACACTGGTAGTGATCAACCTTCCTTGGACTGGATTTCAATGGCCATGCTTCAAAACAGACAGTGCATTGGCAAACTGAATACTGATTGGACTTATGAAAATCGTTCATGTTATTTTGTGCATGTTTTTGTTCGTGAACTGGACCAGCAGAGCTCTCTTTTTGTCCTGCAGAAATTGTTTGAGACCTTTTATAACTGGCTCTCCTATTTGCAAGTCTCTCTTTTCGCTTTTCAACAGTTTCTTCAGACGTTCTTTTTCTATAAGAGTCTTAGTAACTTTTTAGTCTCTCTTTTTGCTTTTCAACAGTTTCTTCAGACACTCTTTTTCTATAAGTGTCTCTATTATTTTTAAGTCTCTCTTTTCGCTTTTCAGCAGTTTCTTCAGACATTGTTTTTCTATAAGTGCCTCTCTTATCTTCAAGTCTGCTTGCCCTTTCATTAGCTTTTTCTGTATATTTGACTCTTTTCATGTAATTTCTGTGCTTAAGAAGTCTACCATGTCTGTTTTCATTGGTTTCTGATAATTTTCTCTTTATGCATGTGAGTTTGTTTTTATATCTACTGTTTTTGTCAGTCAATGTTGAAACATAATGCAACTCGTTAATATATCCAATAAATATTGTCTTTCGTCCATCCTGATCAGCAACAGGAGTTAAGATTGTACTTTCAGGTGAATTTATATTAGACTGTGTGATATGAATGACACAGTTGTATGCATTGGCCACAGCTTGCATTATGATGTTATCACACCATGTGCCTTGTTTTGACATTTGTTGAATATAGTTATTCCAGTGATCATTAGAAATTCTTTCAATATACAATTCTGGGTAACTCTGTAAATGGCCAATTCCAGCCATACGAATTTCAAGATGCAAGTCAGCAGTCCTATACAGTTAGTGCGAAACTGATTTAAAGAAACAATCTCCAAATCCACCTACATCATGTGGTATAAGTCCTATGAGACGAAGCCTTTCAGTTAAACAATCCCATGGTAAATCATGACTAACAGCATTCTCAGGAGACATACCTCCATTTAATTTTGAATTATCATTATGAGTTTGAGGAAAGCTTTTTCCACCAGAATTCATTAAATCTGCCACAAGGATATGTGTTTGTCTACAGTTACATGTAGAATAGTTATCTGTTGTTGTAAATTTTCTTTTCTGTATGTTCATGTAAAAAACAAATTTACTATAATAATGATCATTGGTATACCAGAATTTCCAGGTGTTGTAATTTCTACATAAATTAGTGATAAAAGAACTGTCTGGAAGATGTTGTCTTACAAAAGACTTGATTCTATTCCTAGACTTCGTATTACTTAGTGCCTTTAGAATTATTTTAACAGGAACGCGAGATGGTTCCCTGTCCCTTTTCCTCTGACAATTCACTCTTTTCTTACGAACTTCAACATTTTCAGAAATAGTTACACTATGATTTTCAATTTTCTCAGAAGAATAACTTGTCAAAGCCTTATCATGATCTTGTGAACTACAATCACCACTTATCAGCCCGGTAACCATTTGACTTTTGTCACTTTTCATTTGGCGCAATGGCCATCGAGCAGAATGACTCGGTTTATTTGCTTTGTGACCACAACGGGTCATTTGGCGCAATGGCCACCGAGTACAATGACTCGGTTTGTTTGGTTTGTATTTGTGACCGCTATGGGTCAAAGCACAATGGCTTGGTAGATTTGCTTTGAGACAACTTTGTGTCAGAGTTATCGGTTGATTTGCTTTGTTGTTCGGCAAATTCGAGGACATCAATTCAAAGCAGGAGGGCAGCGAAGGTCTTCGGTTTGTTGTAGTTCGGACAACGCCGACATCGGGCTTTCTACATGCTCTTGGAGTACTAAAAAGTTTCCTGGTAAGGCTTTGACAAGTTGAAGCGATGAACTTTTTAAGAAACATCGCATGAAGTTTGAGAAAAATAAATGAACTTACCGAATAATCCAAAGATATCCACGGAGGCGACACGGACGCACGAGCAGCTTGCAATCGCACGAGGTATAGTTGCGTGCGCACTCGCACGAGGTATAGTTGCTTGCGCATAAAAATAGTTGTGTGCGCATGTCCACCAGGTGAGCCCGCAATTTCTTTGGCCGGCTATTGGGCTTAAAATTCGTGCGCGCGCTTAATAATTATTCAAAATGGCGCAGATTTTGAACATCGCCCGTCCAAGTAACCAAAAATCTCGAATCTTCACGCCTGGCATGCACAGGTATCCCATCGACCACAGGATTCCCAAAGATTACGAAGCGTTCTCCTAACGTCGAACGCAACAAGATAATGGAGTCAGTAACCTAACTCCATTTAAAGTAACAAACGAAGTTAAAATAATAACGTTTCAGTATAAAGTGATTCATAACGTGCTTCGTGCTTTTAAAAACAAAAAAAACAAAAAACCTAACTCCAATGCCTGGGAAGGTTTAAAATGTTTTCTTCCTTAGAACGAAACCAAACGAAGTGATTATCACTTCTTATCTGTCCTAACGGAATTTCAAAGCAGAAACACTTAGTAGAATATCTGTTTATTTACGCACATCAAAATGGCGTCTCGTCTCTCGCATGCAAAACAGTCTCTTCCAAGAAACGTAATTTGTTTTAAAAAATCAATTAATGTCTCCAGTTCATTGTTGTTGATGCTCTTTGTTGACCATCACTGTTATTTAAACAGCCTCGATTAAAGGAAAGAAAAAATTCATGACGTGATGTAAACTAATGACTCGCTGCCGAAAAGAGTGTAGTATTCATGGAGTAAAACATTGCTGCGTTGTTATGTCTATTTGCTATTATCTAAGAAATGTTGCTGGAAGCTTATGAAACACTTTAAAGTGTTACTTAAAAACTTACTTAAAAGTGGCGATCTCTGTAACAACGGTCCAGGGCATTTCGCGTCGGAACAAAGTTTTCCCTCAAACTTTGCCCAATAATCTATCGTTGGTAGCAAGTAAATAAAACCACATTGGTTTCTGGAAATACGTTAAAATAAAATTTTTAGAGCTCTCAATAGTCAAAGCTGCAAAAGGCCCTTTTTTGACCGCTTACGACATCGAAAATTTCAAAAGTTAAAAAGCCCGGTCCTCGTATCACACCGCATGCAGCAAAATTTCTCTTATATCATTAAACTGTGTGATATGTAAGGTTAATAAAAAGCATTTCAATTTTGATATTTGTTTATTCAGAGGTTCTTCATAATTTATTTAAAAACACTCGTTAGACAGCTTTCTGAAATTGGTCAAAAGTACGCTTTCCTTCTTGGTTGATATTGTTCAAGTCCAGACCAGACCATTGGAAACTCCGCTTGATTTCTACTAATAAGATGTTTGGCAGCAGAGAAAAATATAAAAACATCTTGCACTTATTGATTTTCTTCGCCGTGGTGACTTCAAACTTTTAGCAATTTTGCTAGCGTAACAGCCGATTATGCAAATTAGTTCATTGAGCAAACTCCGACCGTTTTCTAATATATAGATTTAGCCAAGCCTAAAAGCGGAGCTCGCATAAGTAGCCCAGTAAATCTTAGATTTTGACCATTTTAAGTTGAAAATATAGTAGGACAGAGCTCTTAGACCACACAGATACTTTTAGCAATTTAAAAGGCCAAAATTTGACAAATTTCACTATCTTGTGACGAAAGACGTCAACAACAACGTATCGAATATCATAATTTGATTAGCGCTCAGTCAACCCCCTTTAATAGTAATCTCTTTTTTTAAATGATTGGCTTCTGCTATTTCATATTTGACCTCTGACAGCTTATGCTATTTAACCTGTAGGAACATTCCAGAATCAAACTACAGGATTTTATTGAGTGTAACCGGCGATAACAGCGCACATTAAAATACACCGTGACCAGTGACTCTGTCACGTAATTCAATTGTGTAATCATCTTTAATTACTTCTCCTATCTAAACAAATCAGCGATAACATCGTCTTTTGGCTCAGAATTCTAGTCGGCAGGAATAAGAGAAAATTTTTTCCGCACACCTGTCTTTATGACAGTTCTATTCAGAAATTTAGAGAGTTCTTAGGGAAAGGGACCCCGCGTTTTTAACGAAAATAAATTATTTCGTAACGTGTCACCTCATTTTTCCAACAATTAGCCATATCTATGTTGTAAAGCGCGTAATCTCATTAGCTGTAATCCAATTACCTCTTTCGGTACTGGTTTGCTCTGATTAATAACACTTAATTCATGAAGTAGTATTCGCAATAAGATGTCCAGCTTTCCGGTCGCATTCCTTAGAAAGCTCCTGCGGAGACTCAAGATGAGTTTCCGGTTTGTTTAACTTACTTCAGTGTACTGACACAGTAGAAAGTCATCTCTCCTTAATCCATTTGTAAAAGAGAGTGTCGCGGAAGGAGAGCTTATCCTAGCAAGGGCTGGCCTGTTCGATGTACAAGACTCAGTTATGCCAAAAATGTTGGTCTGCGCAAAGCATAGGCACACCTATGGGAAGTTCTGGCGCCAAAGATCAGCGTGCCAGTATCCGACACACCCTGGTAGCGATTCCAAGGGGGCAAAGGCCATTTCTAAGATGTATGTCGTTCTCGTTCACGTAGGTTCAGGTAGGAACAAGTGATTTAAAATAAGTGGCTGATTTCAACCAATCTCTCCCGTTTTCTCCCCAATCGCTCGTTCGTATATTAATCCACTTTTTCCTACGTCCAGTTATTTTTATCAACTGCCGCAACAAGCACAATGCTCCTGTGCAAAAAAAAAGGCTTGGGTCTCTTTGGAATCCACAGAGAAAGAAGCCAGTGATGCCTGCGTTTATGTGAGGTAAAAGAGTTTGTGCGAATAAATAGCGTTTGATATTGATGCATGCGGTTGTGTACATAAGCTGAGATACATAACCTTTTTCCAATATGAAAATGCTCTACGGACGGTAATTGTTAATAAATAACTTTAGTAATTTATCATAGCTTACTAGAGCCTTGCCTGTATCAAGGATCTCAAGGTAGTTGCCTTTTGGTTACGTTAATTGCAAGACACACTGAAAGATACCTCTGTTTGTATCGATTCAGTTTTTGTAGATATTTTGTAAACTACAAAAGAGATGTTCCTAGTGCTAAAATAGTTAACCTGTGTACAAGGCTCTCGGCGAAAAGCCTGTAGCAAGCATCTGAGGGAACAGACGCCATGTCTTTCTCTCGCGTGACTTCTCACTTGTGCGTGCCAGGTTTAATTACTCGCGCCCAGTTGACTTTGAAACCATGTTACCTAGTTAAGTGAAAACATTCATATAAAACTTCATATCTTTTATCGAAGGCCAAGCAAAGATACTGCTCTAGAGAAGTTCAAACTAGCCATGAGCTCACCTATTACCAAGTTCTTCCAGGCTATCCCACAGTATCAATGATGAAATGTGGACTCCTTCAGCCGTGTTGGCGCTTGACGAAAGCGTAGAAATACAGGATTTCAGACCAGCGAGAGGAAGTGTCCAAGATCCAATTCAAGTCTTCAGTGCATGCATTAATAGCCTCGCTGATGCTGTAAAAAAAGCCCAGGATTACACATTTGGAATCCCAAGTAGATTGTTGGGAAAAATCTGAATTTTTTCAAAAAGCTGAGGAAGCGTACCAGCTGGTGTGCGATGTCATGCCTCCAAGAGATGTTAAAGCGTTATTCCAAGCGGTCGTAGACCATGAACAGAAGTGCAAGACAGCTATTGATATTGGCCTTCAAACCCTTATAGTCGCCTATCAGAACGCTCCCACAAAATCACTTGAGACTCAAATAATGAGTATTTATGCTGATAGATTCTCAGCCAACGAGCGTAAACGCATACATCAGCAATTTGAAAACCTCTCTGATAGACAAATAAAGAAGGCAAGAGCACAGGCGAAGAGTGAGGGGCCTGGAGCGCCTATTGAAAAAATCCCGCGTCATAGAATCCATATACAACAGCGTCAGCTAAATCACTTCTAAGAGTTCACTATGAGGCTATATTACCATCAAGACGTAGCCTACGATACTCGCACCATAAAACTTGAGAACGGTGAAGAGTTTGTCATACCTAACGTGGTGCGAACAGTGGCCGAGTGCACCATCATTAATCAATAAATGGATCATCGAAAAGAAACTGGATTTCAACCGTTAAGTAAATCTACGATGTGGAGAGTGCTAGAAGTTCAAGGGGCCACACAGAGGAAATCACTGCGGGGTCTACACAATACTGCAGCTGAGGGAGCGGATGGTTTTAAAGGGCATGTAAACCCATAAAACGTTCATTTTCTTTTCACATAGATGTTTAGTAAATATATCAAGTACACCAAAGATACCATTCGTTTTTTCTCAAAAGTCCATTTTCACTTCGTAAAATCTCTTCCAAATTCGAAACATTCGCCATCTTTCCTGTGACGTTACGGGTGGAACCTCCAAAGTTTCGTTTCATAATCGCGTGAGACACATAGGAGTCTTCTCCACAGCCGTTGTTTTCCGGTCTTGTCATGATTTTTTTACTTACAGTTTGCTTGAATATATTAAATTTTTTCATTATGGTGAAGAGCTGTGTCGTCCAGTTTTGTACTGATTAAAACAAAACTGGGCATACAATGCAAAGATTTCCAAATGACGCATATTTGAGGCGGCAATTTGTGAAATTTGTTCAAGTGAAAATAGCCGATTTCGTCGAGCCGTGCGAACATTCTGTTGTTTGTGGTATTCATTTTTCTTCCTAGTGCTGTACCAACGATTCAGGCCCTACCAGAAGAAAATTATTCAGAAGTATAAAAACGACCGATACAGTCGGTAGACGACGAGGATTTGGAAGTGGCCAACCGAACTGAGAAAGGAGTTGAGCTCTTCAAAAGTTAGAGGTCAACAGAGAAAGTACAAAATAGATTTACCTGGAGACCTTTCGTTAATTGAACAACAAAAGCTTGATTGGTTCTCTAAAGACATAATTTTTCTCATCTAATGAAAGATTATGGGGAAGCCAGTTGTTCGCAGGCGCGTAGCGTGGTCATTTTTTCAAGTGCGCACAAGTACATATGATCTAGAAACCTGAGTAAACTGAGTGAAAAATACTGCGTTCTTTATTTCTTGTTCAAAATAGTTGTGTGAATACAAGAAAAGAACAAAGCGTCTTGCCCTTATTTTGAGCAAACTTGGCGCAAACACAACATTGTTTTGGCTGTGGATCCTCGAGCATGCGCTCAGCAGCGCTTTTCGTTTTATAGTACAGTTATCATTTATAAGTAAAGAGCGAGGCGTCTTTCTTTGTGCTTTGCACACTGGTCGAGCACACTCTCAACACCGATTTCTTTTTCCTGTGGATGTGAAATATTTCTAACGATGAAAAGCGATGGTCGGCCATCGTGTTTCGTAGTGGAGTCTCCAACCTTTTCATCGAACTAAAGCTGCGCTCAGCAGCGCATGCCGACACAGGATACGTCAAGAGCGTGTTTACTGATACATAGATTCCTGGGTAGAATGCAGCATTAGCTACATCTAGAGTTTCTACCAACGTCTGTGGGAGAGGATCGGTTGGCTCCCTGATAGACTAGCGGTACCTTCATCTGTTCATTCCTTGGCTGTCCTCTACAAAACAACAACGTGAAATTATCAAAATTTAGAGAAGGCAAGTAATTTCAGTAATTTGGGAATTAACAGGTGTTGAGGTAGATTGCAAAATAATTCTTACTCTTATGAGAGCTAAAATTTTTCCTATGAATGCAAGCCACGTTCAAACAAAACACCAGAAACAGCAATTTACATTCAAGTTCTTTAAAAAATCAAATTTGTTAGTCCTGAGTTTTTGCTCTGCAGGAGTCTGGGACGAGGCCTCCCATGATACATTGTAATCAGAAATCAATATGGCGTCTATATTGGAGAATTTTTGAAAGTTGAGCTTCGAAGATGTTTCCATGGAAAAACGCATGCACCATTTTACCAAAAGGTATTCCCTTAAGAGTTATCATCTTAAGACAGAGCTCTTCTGCTCCTCTGGTCTTTCGGAAGCAGGATCTCATCAAATATGGAGTCGGACGAGAAGACATGTTCACGTGCTCTAGTGCATTTCCAAGACCTCGACTTAGATTCTTCTCCGCGAAATCATCGCAAGATAAGAAAGAAAGTTCCGTTTTTCAAGAGTTAGTCGAATCACAAGAGCAGCCGCAAACACAGCTGACAGTTGGTGCTAAAGGTTAGCTAAAAATTTTAATCAACGTCAAAATGTTGTTGCCTTGAAATATAATTCTCTCCATTCCACACCTCTTTCCCAACCCCCTCGTCTAAAAGGAGCGATCAAGGTAATAATCTTTATTTCAGAAAAAGGATTTCAGAGGAATCCACTAATTCCATTTTTGAGGCTGGATTTTGGCTTTTGGGGGAGTACCTTGGCCTAGAGGCCCTCAATATGATATCGTCATAACATAATTCTGTAGTATTGCCTTGGTAGTCAGGATAAAAATAACAGTTATAGGAATCCATACTTCTCTGGTAAAAAAGTTTAACCATTACTAGGGACAATCCATGAGTCTCTAAATACAAGAGAAATCTCTCAATCTCCTGTCTAGGTCATAAAATCTCCCAAAGGGAAGTAAATTTGATCATCCTTTCCTGAAAAATAGTTCACTTTTACACCAGTTACTCCAGAAGACTTAGGCAGTCTAAAAAAAAATTTAGGTGAGGATAAGGGGATCAAAATTAAATACCCCCTGATCTCAGATGTCAAGAAGTTGCCATCTTTTGAACAGTCAGAAGCTTTTCCAAGTCTATTTTGAAAATTACAATTATGCAACAATAAACATACAATGTAACTGTAGAGAAACAGAAGAAATATTCCTCATAACTGGCTTTTGAGCTGCACCCTCTAGAGGGGAAAAAGGAAGAGGATGCATGTTAAAGAGAAAAGACAAGTAATTGGGGGAAGGGGGTCTGCCTATTTGAACGGAATGTGTACTCTTACTAGTGAAATTTTTTTTTGAAAAATTAGTAAGCTAAAATGTCTTTAATAAGAGACTGCACTCTCTTCTCTCATTCAGTCTACATTCCCTTGTGTTCCTGTGTGTGATAGTAAAATTAGATTTACTTTATTTATTATTTATTTAATGTTCTTTCTTCTCTTTTGCTCCAGTTGTACAGGCTGGAAAAGATGTCAGCTACTTTGGTATTATTCTCATTGGATTTGCCATCACAGGTAGCTGTCAGTATAATCTGATTATCACTTTTACTCAGTAGTTTATCCAGACCTAAGGGAAATATAAAGGGTAAAGCTGTTGCTGTGGAATTAATAGTTGAGCATCTAGACTTGAGGATTGTACCTTTTGCTTATGCTCTTCCTATCTTTTCAAACTTGCTAGAACTTTTCCCCTTTTAAATTTGTATTCAGTACAATACATCAGCTGGTCTTCAAGGTTAAGATGCAAGCTTTATGACTGAATCCTAATCGACAACAATATTTCTGCAAGCGAGTGGTCAAAATACAGGAGGGGGTGAAAGGGGGGGGGGGGACTTATGAAAAATACCTTCATCCTCAGTTATTGTCCTTTTAACCCTTTAACCCCTAAGAGTGACTGGCATCTAATTTCTCCTTACCATATCACCCCTGAATCAAATATTAAGGTCAGGAGAATAAAGGAACTGATCACGTGTGAAAAAAGCCCTTGATTGTTCAACAAATTCTCCTTTTCAGCACCTTTGGAAATGTTTAGAGAATGTTAAAGAGGATATGCATACTGATGTTAGGGTGGAAAGGGTTAAAAAGTTGGGTTTGTGCTGTGGGGAGCTGAAACACAGTGCATATTCTTTTTTCAGGTATTTTAATTTGGTTCGTGGTGAGTGAGTTGTTTTTTGGCTTCAGTGCAAATAAAGTGTATGCTAAAGCTCTTAAAAAGGTCAAAGCAAGTGCAGAGGTGAGGAATGAAAAACTTGGCTTGAGTGAACTGTACATAACTTAAAAACCACCACTAAGAAGCATAGACCCTTTATCAGCATCTTAAAATCTTTGTTACATTTCTCAGTTTGAACAATTGTTATGTCACCATGTTATTCTAAGAGGGTTTAATGTTTAGGGCATAACCACTCAAAAAAATACTAAATATTTTCCTCCATTCAGGAGTTCAGCTAAATTGGTGGTCATTCCTGTCAACCCACTATTAAATCAGGACTCCAGACAACTTAGAACTGTTGGCTAGCTTTTTTAGTTCTGTAGGTTCATGGGTCCTAATTTTCAGATAATTACTGATCTTATGGCCTCTCAATACAGGTAATTGAAGCAATTGGAGAACCAATAATGGGACATGGAGAAACAAGTTCAAGAGGAAGAAGAAGACATGTTAGGTACTTATTGTATTCTGTCAGATACTTTGAGCTCAGAATGATGAAAATACAAAATTTTGAAATGGGATTTGAATCAGCAGTAGATTCACAAAAATATTTCCAGTGTGGTTTTTCAGGAAGATAGTATTTGCATAAGCAGCAATGTGCATTTGCTGGAGCATCAGGTAACCAGTGACCACTCACTGGTAGCTTTTATCCACCTTGCCCATGTATTGTGTGCATGTTCACGTAAGTAGAAACTGGTCAAGACTAAAACATGGTTCTTTCTTGAACCCTTATACCTCTCTTTCACTCTGATTTTGGGTTTGTTGACTGATTTTCCTTTGTAACAGTAGGAAATACTGTACAGTGGCCTTGGCATTAGCACACTGGATTCTGTTTCAAAACTTCTAAGTTTAAGCCGTGGCAGGGGTAATTTTTTCAAGTTCAATGGCACGGCACTTTATGGTCCTACTTCCTCTATCCACTCAGGAGTATTGTATGTTTGTAAACGGTCTGGAAAACCTTAAAAATTACTTGCAATGGGTAATTTGGGATGGACTCATATTCATCCACCCATCCATGGCTAGTTGCAATACTTCGAGTTTCTGTAAGCTGCAGGCACAGGGGAATACTCTGGCAGTTTTGTGAGTCAGTCAGTTTTACTCTTTTTATACTTTTACATTGAGTTTTTTTTTATTCTTACAGCTACCAAGAATATTTAGTGGATGGTGAGAACTACATGAGAGTCAAGTTTTATGTGTCGGGACCCAAACGGAAAGGAACTGTTCATGTTGATGTGAAAGAGGTAACTTGAATTTCTAGTTTTGAGAAGCAGGTGGCTGAGTGTTGAAAGCAGAATTGCAGAACTCTTGCTTCTGTTAGGTCATACTCTGTGATTGGTCAAGGAGTCACAGTGTCCTGGCAGGTGCTGTGGCGGACTCCATATCATAGGTCTGGGTTTAAACCCTAGTGTGTTATTTTGTGGTGTTCTTGAGGAATAGTGTTTCCTCTCCCGATACATCTCTCCATCCAGGGGTGTAAGTGAGTAATAGAAAACTTCTAGGGAAAAGTAATACATTTCCAAGAGGTTACCTGCGGCGAAGAACTAACATCCCTTTTTAGGTTTATTTGCCGTAATCCAAGTCGTTTGATGCTCATGAAACCAGAGTAATGTTAACCGGATTGGCCAATGTTCTAACTTTTGGTGTTGGGTTTACAATCCTCAAGTAGAGAGCGCTCAAGCAATAATAGCAGTTTTAAATGACTGATTCTGACCATCAGAATCAGTGACACGCATCAACTCATCGTCTGCCCCCTTCCCTTGTAACCTGAGCTTGTAAAATGTACTCAATATGTAGTTAGCACTGGCTTGTTCCACTGGGCACTCAGTCAGCGGAGAGATGCGAAAGAGTGGCAAGCGACAAGCAGCGGTTACTTCTTCTTTGCGTGATCCTCGACATTTTTCGCGCGCTTGCTTTCTGGCTTATTTCTGCTGACTGAGATCCTGGCACAGTTTAAGTTTGCACGAGAACGGATATAAGTGTTCATTTTCATCTTTTTCGGTTCCAGGGATCACGAGGGGGCTTTGACTATCGCTTCATCTTCGTTGAACTCTCTGGATCACCTGCTGAGACTATCATAGTGTTGGATAATCGATGAGGTGTTCCCTGCAAAAAAACCAACATATCCAAGTGTGTGCTGACAACCAACAAATTGAGCAACTTATGGTAAATCATCTTTAGCCGGCTGAGTGATACGTGGGCCGTGACGTATGTAATGTTGGTCAACGTCATGGAACTAAACAGGCTTACAATCTTATTAGACGTGCTGGTTTCTTTCATTTATTTTTGTATGACGTCCACGAATAGCAAAAATGGATAAACATGAAAAAATGATAAGCGTTTTCCCCTTTTAAATTAGTTATAAACGCCGAAATAAAAAACAAAGCAAACAAATAAATAAACGAATGAAAGTGTGAGCAAAGTGGGACAGGTAGCAAGCCTAGAACGGCCATGAGATCAACCATCTCCACCAGTTTATCACCAGTCTCCTTTCGTTTCTGGTGAATTGCACTTGTCCTTTCCGTGTTAGTATTTCTCTCAACACCAAGCTGAAGTCCGGCTCTCAGACTTATTATATTTGTATCCGGTCGCTTCGTGCTCACGGTTGTTTCCTGCCCATTGGTCTCGTACCCAAACTCAGTCGATTCGAACCCAAATTCAAGTCGGTTCGTACACAAACCGCTGATCGATTCGTACATTTATTTTTTATACTCGTGTATGTCTAATATTTTTTCTCCAGTTGTCAACATGAAAAACATACTTTATTAGTTTGGGTATGAAACGACCGAGCTGGGTACGAAACGACTTTACTGACTGGAGCACTCGTTTCTGTTCTTGTCGTTGTTATTTTTTCTTCACTGATGATTACTTTTTTAGATCAATAGTATAACCAACGCACCGGCGATAAATTTAAAAGGAGTTTATTTTCACGCCATTACCGGTGGTTTCTAATTAAAGTATTACGAACATAGTACATCAAGATCCGAATGACTAATTACAAGATCGGAAGTAACATAGGAGATACAAATAACAAGAAATATGTTCAAAGGCAATACTAATAACACAAGGAACACGGGAAACTCGACGAAAGAGCAATTTACCAGACAATTTTTGAAATACGGCTGAAAAACGTACTTGCGAATACCTTGACGCGAGTTCACACCTCTCTCATCTGCAAGATCCGCGCGAAAATTCAAAGCTAAATAGATGGCCGCGCGGCCTGGGGCTAGGGGGGATTGGTTTCTACAAATAGGATAGTTTATTTCTCGCAGATCAGAGTATCTTTTCTACACTTTTCCACGCTTTTAATCAAATTCGTCAAAGCGAATCAGCATGGCGGGATTGACTATTTTGACGAATTCTAGTCGAATTCGACAAAGCAAAATCAGCTTGGCGGATGTGACGATTTTGACGAATTTTCGCCATTTTCTTTGATGCATGCATTTCTGAACATATCTCCGAGGTGGTGGAACAGCCACAGTTTAGAGCGTAATGAATTATTCTTTTCCTTGGTGAACGAATCCTTTTTAAGCAACAGGAATACAAGCTCCCCGGTGAGAGATATCAAACAGGATATTATTTGTATGCCAAGCTTTACAGTATCGATGCAAACCTTTCGTCGGTTAAGTCCCCGATGAACTGATAATGAAATAAAGTCTCGTGTTGGTATAAACGACTGAGATGATTAGTTGGTGAAGAGCAACGAAATCATACCCCGAAGGTGCTCTGTAAATATGTAAAATTTCATTAATACGAGAACCCTACGACAAAAATAAAAATCGCTTGTCCAAATTGCGATAGCTTCAGTTCCCGGCTTAGTTTTTAGTCGAATTAAAAGGCAGTTGCACTTGTTAGGAAAACGGCTGCAAAACTGAACGTTGTCAACAGCGTGTTTTTGCTTTTGTTGTCTTGTCTTTCCTTTTTCGCATAAGAAAAAGAAGAGCATATGGACGATCATGCAGCGCACTGGACAGAATCCGCGCCGAAGAACGTTTGCCTCGCACTTTTTCTTTTCCTGATTCTGTTGTTTTTCATTCGCCGGATCAGCTTAAAGTTAAGCAGGCTTTGTTTAACGATTAACAATGACCGTATATGGCTGCTTTTGAACAATGGCAGGAAACAGCTTTAAAATGTATGCGGGATTTTTCCAAATTTCCGATTATCATACGAACGGTAGATTTAAACCATCGACAAAACTGATGATAAGACAAATCCTCCCCGTGGGGGTGATTCTAGTAGAATTCTTTAGGATGCAAATAATTCCGGGGGGTGGATGGTGGGGCGACTGTAGCTTTCGTATCTGAAGTATAGAGATTTCACCGTTTTTTCCTTTATATCTCTTAAAACTGGCGAAAGATATATTCAATTAGAGGCTCACTGTGTGATGCAAAGGTGATGAGAGCATTTCTAACCTGTTATTAACGTCTGAAGCCAACCACGCCGTTGAATCATGTAAAAGACTATCGCCATTTGCTCGATTGTTTAATGTGCGTGTATTTAAATTTCGCGCTGCGTGAATGAGATTTTGTCCCCGATGTGCACAAAAAGGTTCATATTCTCCTTCTTCTAGCGTGTGATTTAAACCTGGTAATAACGTCCGAAGCCTCGCGCGTCGTTAATTCACGTAGTTTTACGGGTATCATTCTCTTTCCGTATTTCAATTCAACGAAAGGAGTTTAAAAAAAAATTGCGAGTGGAAATAGTCGCACACGCTAGTCAATTTCTCCCATT
Organism: Pocillopora damicornis; assembly: GCF_964200805.1. NCBI lineage: Eukaryota > Metazoa > Cnidaria > Anthozoa > Scleractinia > Pocilloporidae > Pocillopora > Pocillopora damicornis. Next base: position 14,817,999 of record NC_142672.1, read on the forward strand.
CGACTCGACTGTTCAATCCGAGCATATTTAGATTTCGCGCTTCGTAAGCAAGAAAATCTCACCTCCTGCTATCACGCAAAAAGATGAATAGGTATCAATTAGATGTCGGTTCGTGTAAACACAAAAAAATTGTGGGAGGTAAAAGACAAAAGGATCAAATAAAAAGTGATAACAAACGCACTCTGCGAAAGCCTCGAAAAACTTGCTTTTAGCAGTATTTCATTCTAAAAACATTTCTAGAATTCAGTTTTGACAGTTTTTAGAAAAGTCTTGTACGAGCAAGATCTGCTTTTCCTTTCTTAAAAGAAGAACGGTCACTCCAACTTCAAGCAGGCTCAAAGTGCTTAAATGAATGACAACAACAATGCTTTGTTCAACAAACGTTTCTGGGTTTATTCTCGCTTCATCAACTATGGTTTGGTTACATTAACATAACATAAGGGCAGCCTTACATTAGGGATTTGGTTGACTAAGCATAGGAGGATAAAAAATCTTGTGGTGCAATCACTAAAAGGACTCCAAGAGTTTGTTCCCATCGAGGTATGTTCGTTTTTACCTTATTTCATATTCTTTGTTGCTACACCGTTAGAGTTACTGATTGATTTTATTTCAATTATTAACCCGGTTACCTCCGCAAATAATTATCAAGCCACCGTTTCATCACGCTTGCATTCCCTCAGATAGCCGAGTGCCACTCTACAAAAATTTGTTTTCGCTTGAATATACATATTTCGACGAATTTTGGACTTTGACTCGTACTAAAATTTTCGAAAACGTTTGGAGTAGAGACAGTATTGAAAACCGATTATTTGAGACTTGAAACCGCAGTGGAGTGCACACGGATGACGACGGATATCTGAAAATCTAAACTCCATATAGGATTGTTAATAGTTAATTTATAAGTACTTGATCTAAACTTATTATTTGAGTGTATGGAATGAGTGCACAAGACAGTTTTTAACTTGTAAAACTCCCTCTCAATACTGTTTATTAACACATCCTTTGATCTGTCTCAGATCAAGTTAAACGTACAAGGAGAGGAAATTGTTATTCCCCTTGGTTCTGTTGAGGAAGAAATACACCATCCTCTGGTAGAGACAACGCAGCATGAGCATGTTTACTGCAATAACTTAGGTTAAATATGTGGTGGTGCGGAAGGCTCGCTCTGACCACCCAACAGGTGGTATGTGGCCGAGGTCCTCGACTTTAACGTTGAATTTGCTTCTACCTTGACCAATGGAGTGAAAAAGCTCCTCGAAGACCTTCTGGTCACCTGGAACCTTCTCGGTTGTTCGTCTGACCTAACCTTTTTCCGGAGCAGTTCTCGTAGACAACATCTGCCCAATCTCGCATATTAAATAATTTATTACTTTTTCCCTGGCTGGAATGAATAGAAGAAAACAAGTTAGAACAACAAAGAACTAAAAATAAAAACAAAGTTCATCCGTGCGATTAACTCACCTTCAAGTGATGATGCGGCGCAGTTTTTAATGGCACTGTTACAGTCCTCTTCTTTCACCCAGCTATCAGCTTTGCTCCCTTACCCTTTCCATCTCAACAGTTATTCTTTATCTCCATTGACCGTTCGCACAGCCAAAACTTTCGAAACTTGGTAATACTTCGGCATTTTAGCAAGACAGATGTATCTTTTATGAGTTCGTCGTAAGTGATAATGAATTTGCTTACTGAAACACTCTATTTACCATAAAAATGCTAATTGTTTACCGTAGCGTAAATGCATAAGCCCAGCAAAAACTTAGCACGCGAAAAAACACACCCCTTGATTCGTTAAATGCCGCCTCGCTTGATTGAGAACAAACATAAAGTCCTAACGTCCGCTTTCTACAAAGGGAATATTTGGGAGAACTGTTGATAGCTTTATAATTTTAATAAAGACTGTTAGAATCCGTCGTAAAACTATGTAAGTTCAAGCAAGACCTGTTTTTTTTCTCCGAAAGAGAATATAAAACAAACCAAAAAAAATTTCGCAACTTCCCCATTGTGAGACTTGTGAGTAAAATATTACACCCTCGTCTTGCCGCGCGTTTGATTGAAAACGAGAATAATTCAAAATAGACGTTTTCTCAAAAACTAAGGATTAATTCCTCTATCAGTACATCTTGTGTCATCAACATCGTTGCAAGAATTCTGTGCTTTTGTAAAACAGGAATCCTCCTCTTAGGTAGACTTGTTGGTTCCAGAAAGTAAGCGCCTCATTAGAAAACAGCTGTGCGCCAGCGCCTGCTCTCTGCGACAATTTGGAGAAGCTGTTGACAGCTCCTTACTTTTAACAAAGATTGTTAAAATCCGCTGTAAAACTCTGATAGTTTTTAATGAGAGAGACTTACTTTTAATCAGGACCTGCTTTTTTTGCAAAAGGTAAGTGAAAAAAACTCGCACCTTCTTCATTGTGAGACTTGTGAGAGAAAAACCATCACACCCTCATCTTGCCACGCGTTTGATTGAAAACGAAAATAACTCAAAAACATGCTCTCGCAAAAACTAGAAATCATTGCTTTGTTCAGTATATCTTGTATCATCAACATAGCTACACGAATTCGGCGCTTTTGCAAAGAAGGATCCTCGCGCTAGGTAAACATGTTGGTTCTAAAAATGATGAGCGCCTCGTTTGAAAACAGCTGTGCGCCAGAAACAAGGTCTTTAATCGCCTCGAGGCTCTCCACAGAAAAGCGTCGCTTTCGATTGTATTTAACACCAGTAGTAAGACCAAAAAATATATTTGTACGTTGACAAAACTGACTGGTAAAAACCAGGCGACTTGACTCACATATGGAGAAAGGTGGTTTAAATGAGTCACTGCAATACGGATAAATTTAATTATTTTTGAATTTGCGAGCCTTTGGCTCGATGCGCTAAACAAGGGTTAAGTCTACCCCTGGGTACACCGATGGAGATTGATTTTACTATTGCATGTTTAAACTACCCACTCCCCCAGTGCAGCAAAATTGTCACTCCGATAATTTTCTCGATCAGTTACGGGCTTTTCCGCCTCCCTTCGGCCAAAGTCCCTTAGGACTACCAATTACTCAGGACTTTTGTTTGGAAAAGTTGACCCGGAACAATGGGTCATTTCTTGATACGCGCTGTTTTGATCGTCTTCCGAGAAGCCTAGGCTCGATTACCAGCTGCTGATCACCCTTTTCTCGGGGAGGAGCAAAGAGCCTACGTGAAGCTTATAGTCCCTGGCACAAGCTTCAATCGCGTGGTTGATGTGATATTTTTTCTTTTGACTCTTTCACTTTCAAGATCTCATTGGTAATTCGAAGAAATTCTCTGTACAGTCTGACATACAATTTAAACGATGTTGCTGCGGAGAATTTGGTATGGAATCAAGTAATCCCTTAATTGACATTTCCTTTTACCCTCATGATATTTCTGCTTGTTGTTGTATTGTGACTGTAAGTAGGTTGGGGGGGGGGGGGAAGAGAGAAACTACATCGAATTGGAAGCTTAATTTGTCATGAAACACGAAATTATTTGATGAACAGAGGGTCGGGCCTTTCTCAAAAGTTAGGGATAACGCGCAGTGTAGCCAATAAATTTAGCCATGCTGTTTCCGGTGCCACTTCTCCAAATCCCTCAGCGTCTGTGCTCCGAGAAGTTAGTGCTCATAATTTTTTGTAAATTTACCCTAGAATCGTGAAATTAGCCCTATCGCTAAATAAAATTACCGAATGCCGTTTCGACGCTGAATTGTTGTGGTCGTTGTTGATGTTTGTTTATTTTTTAATGACTCTGACTTAGGCAGATAAAAGGTCTCACTTTTTTCAGCAGTAACTAATTAGATAATTCAAATGAGATCTGACAGACTTGAAAACCAGTCACTCCATGTGCCATTGAAGCATTTTAACGAGGAAATTCTGGTAATTTCTGAAACAAACCGTCCTAAATTGTAATTTTCGGTTGCAGTCATTTTTCAATTATCAATAGACGCTGTGCTAAGTTAAATGCATAATTGTATCGTGAAAAGAAATATAGTCGTTAAACTCCAAAGTTTTCAGGTGAGAACTTCTTATTGTCAGGATGGCGCACACTGGATATTTTGACATAACGTCGAATTATCCAACCAGATCATGACTATCAACCTGTCTTAGTTACAACATATTGAATTTATTACGGACGCCTCAAGAGTTACCAACAGGCATTATGATACAGTCATTCCCTAGAATACAGTTATAGTTCAATACTAACTTTGCGTGCAACAACTCAAGTGAATGTTGTACAGCAATTGCGCGCCATAATAATTAAAGTTTGAAAGTTTAAAACTAGCATCTCCATTCCTACAGAACTTCGAATTAATAAAAGAAAATCTACATCACAGTGGAAATATTGCAGAGACTATTCTCAAGATGAATCTGACGTTTCTCCAGAAGGAGCATCACCAATAGGCTGTTCGTCCTCCTCATTATCACTGTGAGACTTGTTATCACCGGAAGACGGGTCAACATTGGAACACGTGTCATTCCTGGAAAAAGAGTCGTAACTCTGAGACGTCTGGGACGCGTCACTCCCGGAAGCCTCACCAGAAACTTCACCATCGTCATCAGCGTCATTAATAAACTGCTCGTCTTCACTATTTGGTGACTCATCGTCACTAGATGACGTGTCATCACTAGAACACGTTTCACCCGTGGATTCACCACTGCTCGTTTCTCCAGAATAACTGCTATTCCCGGAATTGGAATCGTCATCAAATATATCATCTCTATCATCACGATCGGCACAACCGTCATTTTCCTGATGCCTTGTGACAGAAAGACGGCTTTGAACATGAGAAGGTACATGAGAATAATTGACGGTAATTCCAGACAAGTTCAAGTTCAATGAGATATTCACCGAAAGAGCCCCAGTGAGTGAAACAACTCCAGAATTATCGATCGGATTATCCCCCAAGTCCAAGTTTGTCAATGTGATATTTTTTCTAAGGGCCTTAGAGAGAGATTTAACGCCAGCATTCCCAATGTCATTGTCGCTCAAGTTCAAATCAGTCAAAGTTGAATTGTTTGAAAGAGCTTTAGAAAGGGAATTAGCACCAGTATTCCCAATTTTATTGGTACTCAAGTTCAAATCAGTCAAAGTTGAGTTGTTTGAAAGAGCTTTAGAAAGGGAAGTAGCACCAGTATTCCCAATTTTATTGGCACTCAAGTTCAAATCAGTCAAAGTTGAGTTGTTTGAAAGAGCTTTAGAAAGGGAAGTAGCACCAGTATTCCCAATGTCATTGGCACTCAAGTCTAAATCCGTCAAAGTTGAATTGTTTGAAAGAGCTTTAGAAAGGGAAGTAGCACCAGAGTCAGAAATATGATTGAAACCTAAGTTTAGATTGGTCAATGTCCTGTTTCCTGAAATAGCCTCAGCGAGGGAAGCAGCACCAGGATCACTTATTTCGTTACCTCTCAGGTTCAAAATTGTCAAAGTGGTATTGGCTCTAAGACCTACAGAGAGGAACATGACAGGACGGATAATGCATGCACTGTAAGTACCTCCCGTTGTTCCATACAAAGCCTTAGAAAAGTTTTCTAAGGCTTTGTATGGGACAACGGGAGGTACTTACAGTTCACGCGTTTTTCCGTCCTGTCATGTTAGCACCATCGTGACCAATGTTATTAAAACTCAAGTTTAAATTGGTTATAGCTGAGTTGTCTGAGAGGGACTTAGACAAGGACTCGGCACCGGAGTCACGAATTACAAACTCGCACAGGTTTAAGGTTGTCAGGGTGGCATTGCCTGACAGATTTTCAAGGATAAGATTCAAATGACGAGACTTCTTCAAAGATGAAGGTACGATTTCAAAGTGAGACCCAAATTCACGCAGCAACAGGGGCTGGAGGCTTTTCTTGTACTTGGCACATTCCCTTATGAAAGAACATGCCGACTCCACTCTTCTATTGACTTCTTTGAATCCATCACAAGAAGTATCGAGGCTTAGCGAGTTGGCATGTTCAGTTATATCACGCAAAAGATGTATTGCGCTCTCCTCAGACTTTGAGACTATAATCCCACCCATGAAAAGGAAAACATGCCTCAATTCACGCAAAAATCTTGCGTCAGTTACATCAATTTCCAAATCATTGTCTCCAGCTACAACTTTTGAAGCAAGGTAGAAACCGGCGAAAAATTCTTGAAAACTTTTGTGCAGAAATCCATAGCGGAAGTAACGCTTGCGTCTGCTACCTCCAGTCTGGAGAGAAAGAAACCCAAGCTCGGTTATAACATTTGTATTGCTTCCAGTAACTGCACTTCCTTCAATATATGGCTCACCTTTAAGAAGTGATGTCAACGCCAGCTTCCCCAAGCACAAAAGATCTTCTTCGTAAACTTGCATTAAATCCTCAATTTCGTAGGGACTTGGAGATCCTTTCTTTCCTTTATATCTCCTCAAAACACACTGCGTAATTTCAATGTACAGTTTTGCCTTGCTGGTTGGAAAATCTTTCCTAAAATCCTCACACAGAATGCAAAGCAAAGTTGTGTTAAGAGGATTAGATATCAGTTTGCGCAAATCTGATCTTGACCGAATCTCTGTGAGAAGTCTCTCAGTCAGGTTTTTGTTCTTGCCAAAGTACTTGCGAATGAAACTTTTTGCGTCCTTTTTGGCGAATCCTACTATCTCCCACAGAGTATCACAAAGACGCCTAACTTCCTTACCAGACTCATGTCTAGATGTGAAAAGAACAAGGTAATTTGGAAGCAGTTTACTTTGAGCGAGACTTACGAACAATTCTTGTTTGCTTTGGTCTGCTTCATCCAAGCCATCGAGCACCAACAAAACCTTGGACTGGTTTTCAAGAATAAACTTTTTAAAGTTTGACTTCGATTCTTCATCCATTTCATGGGGAAGAAGTTGGTCTCTGATGGCTTCCCAAATGTCAGATTTGATATCTTGACATCTTAGCAGTAGCAGCAGATCAATTATTGGAAATGACTCGTCCCAGTTTTCTTGAGTAGTTGCCCAGTCATATGCCAGCTTTTGACAATATGTTGTTTTACCCATACCTGGGTCCCCTTCAATAAAAACGGTTCGTGGCTTTTCGCATTCTTCATGTGGTTTGAGGACAGCTGTCATGTTGAAGATCTCGTTTTTCATTTCTCCTCTGGTTTTATCTTTTCCTACAATTCGAAGCCTGGTGAAAATCTCATTCAGCTTGAAACTGAATTCTTCAACCCAAGGAACTGGCCGGAGTCGGTCCTCGTTGGTTTTGTACAGCTGCCGAATCCTCTCAATCACATGGGTTGGCTCACAAATATCTACAAAAAATACTTCTTTGATGTAGAGATTTGACATTTACGTTACTAAAAAATAAAATTTCTACATTTTCCAAAGTAGTGGAATTGGATTAATCTTTTAACACAATTCTACGGTTCTATCATAACTAAGCTGATATAGTCACCATGAACACTACATGCGGAATATTTTGAGTCTGTAAGAGTATTAAAAAGACAAAGAGATGCTGCAATCGGTTTTTGTTAGACAGTGATATAAGAATATGCACACACAACAGGACCCCTCTGTTGGAATACCGCTACTTCCTAAGTTTCTTTTTCTTTTTCCTTTTTTTTTTGGGGAGGGGAAGGGGCAGGGGGCCTGGGGCAGGGGGCCTGACCTTTGAAGTCCGATAAAGAACGCTTATTATCACGCTGTGTGATTACTGTTGTAGACCTGAAGTACCTGAAAGGTGAGTATCTTGACTATGTGTGGATTTCATCTTCTTTGTAGCTTGAGTATTGGATGAAACGGATGATTCTCTGTTTCTTTTTCTCTCCTGTAGAAAAGACGAATCTACAAGAGGAGAGTAAAGAACTTTACTTTGTCAATGCAATTACTCAGTGGTAAAAATGAGAATATTCAAGCTCGTTACTTTTATTATCCAACTGAAGTAATGAAAAGTGCAGTGATAACATGCGACGGTCGCAACCATGAGATTTTTATCCTTTGATGTGTGATAGCGCTGCATATTTTACGACTGATGTGCTGTATTTTAAAAACTTGTCAGACGCACTTCTTACATAAATTTCTTCTCAGTTTAAACTGCTTCCTGTTTCCCGCGGACTACACGCTCTCTCTCTCTCTCTTTTTACTTTTTTCGAATGTTTTTTTATTGTTAGTATTTTAATAAATCGATTCAAATGTGACCAGACTAACGTCGATTACAAGCTAACATGTTCTTTAGTGAATCGAGCCATTAGACGACGAGTAGTCCCTCCTTTTCGGCGCTCGCCGCACTTCTCCGGAAAGGAAGGACTGCTCGTAATCTATCATGCAATAGGTATAATAATCGTACTCGAAACTCCGTTAAACTTGTTTATTTTGTAGGAATTACTCATACATCAATTCGCTCGATCGAAAAACATTGAAACTCTTAAAACGAAATCAGGATATTATTTTAAAAAATGCGCACGTGATCAAACCAGTTAAACAAGAATATGCCGAACAAAACGCAGTGTCCGATGTCACTGATTAATTTAATTATAGAACAGTGTGAACGATTTCTACAATAGGTAAACCCACGAGAACATAAACTGTAGTTAAATTCTCTTGGAAAACCACATTGCTAATGTTAAAACATGTCCATAACTATTGTGGTAATTGTCCTGTTATTCTAAATTTTCCCAACGATTTCTTTTGCCTTTATTTACACTTCTCACCAAAAAAAGAGCAAAATAAATACGTTCTTGACTGACTCTCAGTTCTGGGTATGTTCTTAGAATACTATCAAAATATTGGTTAATGACAGGCTTAATGCTCTTATTAAAAAGTCCACTAACCCTAACCCCAACCCTAAGCAATTACTAAACCCTAGCCCTAACCCTAACCCTAACCCCTATAAAGTACCCTTCTTGTCCACTGCACAATACAAAATGTTATTCGGTATACCAAACCTATAAAAAAATTCAAATTGAGACATCCTATTTCAATTAGATAAATATCATAATGTCAAATTTCGATACCGCAGTCGGGATTGTTACTTTGTTGCTTGAAAATTCAAGTTAGTTCCATTTTAGTTTCTTTACTTGTCATTCAAATCAATACTGCTGTTTATGCGTAATTCGCTTCCAGAATTACAATTTAATCTCCTAGATTTAAATACATTTACTCATTATCATTGATTCTATTTTAATTGTCTATGATCATAGAAATTATTATCATTACCAGCATTATTATTATTGTTATTATTATCATTTTTATTATCATTATCTTAGGGTGATACCTCAGTTTTGCACCACGCATCCTGTATTGCGCATAAAAACACGTAATCAGAGAAATGAGCGCGCGCGCATTCCGAGGACACAGTATTGTTTTTCAATCCATGGACCAGAGGTAGAAATAACATGTGACGATCGCAATCATGTCAATTTTATCCTTTTAAGTGTGGTATCGCTGAGTATTTTTACAACTGAAGTGCAAAATCTTAAGGAGCATTTCAGGTGATCGTAGGAGCAAAACTTGTCAGAGGCACTACTTATACAAATCTCTTTGGCATAGACTGCTTCCTGTCTCCCTACGGACTGCACATTTTTTTTTCATAAATCTCCTTATTATAGGGGGCTGAGGCCGAACGATCTCAATCTTTTTTTCAGATTTGAGCCTGAAAACGTTCTTAACACGTTCTTAAAGCTGTGTGGTATAGTATTTCAAGAAATCAATTTGGACGCCACCAGACTAAGTTCGACTTCAAACTGACATGTCATTTAGTGAATCGTGCCATTAGACTTCGAGCAGTCCCCCCTTTTCGGCGAAGTCCGTCGAAAAGGAAAAAAAGAAAAAAGAAAAAAGTGAGAAAATGATGAACATTTTAGCGCGCCGCGGGGAGCACCTCACTCCTAGACCTCCCGCAGCGTCTTAAAATCAAATTTTACATTTGTTTTACCTTTATTTATACTTCTAACAAAATAAAATTGAGAAAAATAAGGAAGTTCTCTACTGACTCTCAGCCTGGGTATGTTCTCAGTATGTTCTTAAAAAATTGGTTTATTTCAGCCTGTACGCTCTTATTAAAAAAGGTTCTCAAAAAAAAAGGAGGTTATTGTAATGAAGTACCCCCGTATCCACTGCAAAACACAGTATTATTCAGTACACCGAATCTAAACATAAAAATATAGAATGACATCCTATTTTAAAGAAACAGTTACATAAATACTATAATCTCAAATTTGGAAATAGAAATTCTTACTTTAAATTCGTCGTTTTAATTAGGATTAAGGCAGCAGAATTGAAACTGTTGAAAATTAAGGTTAGTTCTATTTTCCTTTCAGTATTTTTCAGTCAATCAATGCTGATTCGCGGCCAGAATTACAATGTACCCCCTGGATCCAAAAAAATTTACCCTTTCTTATTGACACTTTTATAAGCGCTTTGATTATAACAATTATTATCATTACCAAAATTATCATTATTATTATTATTATTATTATTATTATTATTATTATCATTATCATTATCATTATAATTATTATTGTTATTATCATCATCATCATGATTTTAAATGACCTGAAAAATTATGCAAATGATTGGATGTTTTGCTGCATACCATTCACAATGTGGATCATCTTCTCAATAAGAGCTTTACATTGTGTGGACCGGCTGTATTTCTCGTCGTAGGAGGTACGTAGATCTTTAGCCTCCAAAAGTTGGGTCTTCCTTTTTTTCCTCCAGACGTTCTTGATCGCTTCTGCCCATACCTGGGAATCTTCGGAATCAATGACGCAAGAGGCACCAAATGGTACTTCACTCAGGGCTTCACCAAATCCAGAGTTTTTACTAACCAGAACAGGGACACCTGCTGGTAAAGCTTCTAAACCTGTTAGGCCAAATCCTTCTGTTCTGGATGGCACGAGTACAAGATCGACTTCGCAAAACAACTGCTCCACGCTTTCTCGTTCTTGCACAAGGCCTCTAACAGTAAGGCGACTAGCAGGTAAATTGCACTTCAGAAAACTTTGTGCTACGTCTTCTTGTTTCCCCTTTGGAGCGCCAACGAAAACGAGACGGGCGTCTTCAATCTCAGCAACAGCACTGCCCGCAATGTCGAGACCTTTCAACTCAAAGTCATCAGTAAATCCTCGATTAAACACTAGAATGCTGCACGATTTCAAATCTTCTTCAACGTGTGCGATATTCTCAAATTCGTCAAAGACACCAGGGGTGATCTCAAGAATAGCGCTGTCTTTCTTGCACCCACGAAGAAATCTGCGAAAGGACTCGCATAACTTGGGCCCAAAGCCAACAACGAAATCCGCCATTTTGCAAAGTTCCACTTCTGTTTTGTGCTTTTCCTCCCCTGATGAAATGGTACTTTGAGAGGTCTTGAACATTCCAAGCTCCTCCGCGTCTTTGTGGATAACTTGAATCCACTTACAATGGTGCGATTCTCTAATAACCTGGGCTTGGTGCCCAAGCTCCACTCCATGGCCAACAACCACGTCAATTTGCAGCTCATAGGGTGAAAAACTCAGCCATTCCAGTTCATCGTAACCAGGCCGTGCTTTTGCTCGAACGATTTCAATACTGTAACGACGAGCAGTTCTTTTGTCTTCCTCGCTGCATTTTGTTACGAAAAGAGAAACTTCGACTTCGGGAAATTTAGCCAACTGAATAGCTAACTCTCTGGTTAAGGTCGGTAGTTCGCCTTGATCCGATCCCCACTCTGATGCTAGGATTGTAACCTTTAACTTATGAGCGGATAAAGGTGGTTGGCTATTTTCTTCAAGTTCGAGCGACTGTGAAGAAGTCATCCAAGAAACAGGAACAAAATTACTATAGGAAATAAATGATACACAATTTTTCAAAACTGATTTATGAAAAAAACCTTGCAAATATCTAGTTAAGGTTACTTCCCACCTTCAGAAGCCGAAAAAGTCGATTTTTCTTTTATTTGACTAAAGTGACTCAAATATTTGACCCAACGTTTTCCTACAAAAAAATTTTTGAAATCCCTAAAGGCACCCGAGTTATTTACACAAAACGTATTTTCTAATAAAAGTTGGTAAATCGGGATGGCGTCAAACTCTCGTACCCAGGCAAATCCCCGGGGGAATTTTCGCGCAACTGCCAATCTTGGGGCTCGTTGTTCATGTCATTTGCATATTTTGTTAACACCGCATACTTGACAAAATTCACACGCGGAAGCTCTTTGCTTGTGGAAAAATCTTTGCTCATGGGAAAATCAAAAGCGGAATAAAAGTCCCAAAGGCAGGCCCAAAAGAAGAAAGAAAGAGTACCATTCTGTCAAAATAATCCTTTGGGAAAGCGACTGGTGCTGGCGGAGCTCCACGCTGGCGTAAGAAGTCGCGAACGAGGTTTCTTTTATTTACTGCAAGCAAACAACCCTTCGAATCGTAACTTTGTAAGCTGTCTGTCGATTCGTTGTCTTGCTCCTCAGCACATTTTCGGGTTTTTTCCATTTTTCCGTGGGTTTTTCCTTTGCCTTTGGCAACTTTGCTCATTATTGTGTCCTCCTAAACGCTCCACTGAATGATCGAGATGAAAAAATGCAATGGGTCATTTCTCCCGGGAAATCTTTATCTATCGTCATTAGCGCCAGAAGGTCCCGTTGTCCCATTGGTTTGTGGTTTCAGGAGGCAAGATAATCTCCTGGCGTGGTGCGAGATGTTTGCGAACCTCAATGAGCTAAACTCTCGCATTTGATATTGGGAGGAATATAACCACTCTGAGCGAATTTATGGGGTATTTAGATTTGACCGATTTTCGTCAAATTTCGCCAAAACTTTCCGGGAATAAATTACAAACGAAACAATGTCGGGAAATTTTGATTTTTGAAATATTTGCCCCGTGGCGTCCATTTACGCAACACGCCTTGCATATTTTTTGTTACTCCAACTTTAGATGCCGATATCTAGACAACCAATCAGAATATCGAAAAAGCCTGACACATGAAGTTGATGGATGCCTTGTGAATAAGACTGTGCGGCCATTTTGCTCGTGCTGCGACATCCGATGTCCGATAATTTAAATAGAAGCAACCTCGGTCGTTTCGCACCTTACCGGCTCCTGACACTTCCTTAAAGGAAAAGTCGCTTAAATAATATTTTTATCGTAAACTGCAGTTAAAGAACTTTCTCTTGATGTAGAGTTTGCTGGGATTTTAGGAAAACTAACGCGCGTACGAATTTTTCCCGAAGGAAACCCGCGAAGGTGGGAAGTAACCTTTATTGATGGTTAAATACATAAATTACATTGCACCAATGAAATACATAAATTACGTAATAACATAAACTTTTCGTGACTTTCGGATTTCGTAAATCTTTGTATTCAATTTTTGATTTGCTAATCATTCTCATTTGGTGAATGAAATTTTACAGAGTAGCCTTAACCTTATAAAGTTTACTTTCTCTTCTTCACTAAACTTTACTGCATAGCTCGATCTCGATAATTTTAATCAATACGCGAGAGTTAGGGTCAACTTGTGTACTATCGCAGACGAAATTTGCGATATTGTATCCGGCTATTTTCTACCTTTCGGGCATCTCACCAAAATTACGTTGTGAAGATAAATCCCATCATTTTCTATTGTCATGGTACAAGTTTAAGTTTGCAAAGTTTCGAAATGATTTGTATTTGTGTGAGCATCAAGTGATCATCCATTGCAACGATTAAATTGTCACGCTCGTAAAGTTTTCGCCTTATGGGAGGTCAAGCTTGATTTCCAGAGAGATGAAGCGAACCATTCGTACTTCCGATAACATTACTTGCAGAAACGGATAAACAGCAGTACTGAATGAATAAAACCTACAAGAGTTTTATATTAACACAAAAAAATGACGCATTTTTGATGAAATTTAATTCTTTGTACAGTGTAAACTGATCGCGCTTGATAAACTAAGAACGAATTTTACATTTGTCTCGCTAACGGCCTGATTAAACTTCACCCTCACGCAATGTTGATGATTTCTAATAATACAAGCAGCTTAATTAAAATACAATCCCAACAAATCGATAAGCGTCTGCCACAACTGCAAAGTTTGAAAATCAGTTCGTGGATGCATCACCCGCGCACTTGCTAACTGATCCTCATTTAAAGACTTAACTTTGTACTAACTACAGCTGTGAGATCGGCTAAATCACATTTAAAGGAGCCGAGCTTCGCAAAGCAAAACCGTTAGGCCTGGTAGGGTTATCTTCATAATATTTTGGCATAATTATAAAATGAACTCACGCATTTAGAGAACGATGTCGATCAATGTCTATCTACCGGAAGTTGCGATGTCAACAAACAACTTCCAAATAAATCTAACTTACTTATGTTAGCCAAACATTATATCAAGCTGACAGTGTTGACAGTTCATAGCTACAAACCTGCATCAAGAATGCTCCGGTAAAGCATATTCAGCAATTTGGCTTCGTTGTTACTGAAATCGAAAGAGGCAGTTATCTTAACGCGCACATGAGGACGTGTAATGACGTCATCAGGTTAAGTTATTTGTAGTGTAGTTCCAGGACCTTCTCTGTTTACAAGCCAGGCTTAGTTACGCAGTTTAGTAAGATAATTTTGCAGGCTTATATTCGTAGATATTGCGAACTACCCTCAATCCACACGGAATGATTATAACGAAGAAAAGTACTGCGAAGTAAAATTAATTATTTTTCGAAAGAAAAAAAAAAACGTAAGGGAGTAGTAGATAAGGGTAAGGACGTAAGGAGTAAAAGGGGTCTGCTTTTTGTTTGGCAAGTTTGTTGTAGTATTCCTTTTAGGCAGTGGATTTCTAAGATCAAATAGCATCACGAACAAAGGGAGTAGGTTTCTAAAGAAACTGTGGTGCTGCATCGGTGGAGAGTATAACAGGGTTATCTGGTATCATCAACTTTGTTGATAACGTAATTTGGCTACCGTTTAGAGTTTGAAAGCTTACGTTTCGAGTGTTAGCCCTTCGTCAGAGCAATTGGAGGAATAATGGGTTGTGTGTGGGAGCCACGCTATTTGTGGGAATATGACGACGAGAAAACAAGAATAAATTAGTTGAATGAAAAGCGCTCGTTGATACCGTAGGGGATTGAGAGTGTCGATTTGAAAGAAAATTTTGTTCTACAGTTTGCGGGTTTCCGAACTGCCTAGATGTAAGTAAAGGCCGCAAACTGCCGCAGTTCCTGACATAGATCCCTAGTCTCGTGCCCAGATCTTTTACGGTCAAGCGTTAATTGCAGTCTCACTGCAGAATCTAGTTGCGAAATTAACAGACCCCTGGACAGAAGGAAATAAAATAAAGATTAACGCCACAAAAATACCAAATCAACTAAATTCATCTCCTACATATAACTCTTACTTTCTTGTTTGAAAATGGTTGTATTTTTTCCTGTGTGTATTTTGACAATTTTTGCAGTTTTGGGAGAGACCGGAATAAAGCAGTCACTCAACAAACTTCGATGGGGTGGGGGTGGATTGGGAGCATAACAGGTTCTGGGAAGCCATTCGAAATACAAATTTGTTTTCAAGAGGTAAGCACCCCTGGAAGTAGATCTGTCAGTACTATCAAATTTGACTAAAAATCCAGGTTCCAGTAAAAAATTCAATGTTCTCAATAACAGGAGCAGTTCTACCAGGAACTAGTAATAAAGGGGGTAAGTTTCTGAAGAAACTGTGGAGCTGCAACGGTGGGTGAGAATAACAGGGTAATTCAATATTATCAACTGAGTCAATCTCGTAAATTGTCCACTGTAAAGACTTTCAAGCTAATGTTAAAAGCCCCTGGTCCTTTGCTCTAACGAAGGGTTTACAATCCAAACATCAACTTTGAAACTCCCCATGGTGGCCAGTTTACATTTTCAACTCAGTTGATAATATAAAATTAATAGAAACTAGTTTGAGATAGATAACAAAAAAAATCAAGATTGCCTTCAAATCTGGTTAAAGTAAATGCACTTTCCCTGACCTGTTATTCCCTACATGTAGTTGGTTAAGAAATGCATAAAAATGGCCCAGTATTTCTCAAGTTACTGTTTGTATCTACACCAGTCAGTCTGCTTGGGTCACTGATTGTGCCATTCTTCTACCACAGACTGTGACTGGCTTGCTTCTTCTGACATTTACTTTTAGACAGAGCATCTGGGGTATGTTCAAAGGATAACATTAGCTTTTCAAATCAGACCTTCCCACCTAATAATGCAATTGCTGGTTTGCAGCTGACGTCATACATTTATGCAAATTAATCGTCCGCCATGTTGGTGCTCATCTCAGGTGTGAAATTTCATGCAAATATAGTGCCATCTCCATAGTGCCCTCTTTCAAATACTTTGTTCTATGGATACTTCAAGCGAAAAAAATCCAGAATCGCAAGAGAATATTCTTCTCAGGATACCCGTGCTTTCGAGCTATGCGGAGGGCCTAGAAAGCCGTGTTCGAGAGCGATATTTAAAGAAAATTTCTGTGGTCGGTGTCGATCCAGCAGCCATTCCAAAGGAGCAGTTCCACTCAGAATGTTTGCCCCCGATTGAAGTCTCGGACCTTCTTTCCTATTTAGTTCTCGAGACAAGTTACTATACAAATAAGCAGTTTAAAGCTTTCAAAAGTCTTGAAGCGTACAAGCAAGTGGTGTCTGGCTTCGTAAACTCGGTTCAAGGAGCAGAGATTCTCAACAAGATTGTTGTTGTGGCGAAGGTGAAACATTCGCAACGGATGAACGATCCTCTGATAGACATTTGGATCATCGCAGAAAGTGATGGTACCATTCTTTCAGCTCATTGCTTAGGCTGCAAGGCAGGCCTTGCTGAATCCTGCTCGCACGTAGCAAGTGTCCTTTTCTATATCGAAGCAGTGACAAGAATCCAAGGGAAACTCGCATGTACTCAAACTAAGTGCACGTGGATTCTGCCAACGTATGTTAGAGAAGTGCCGTACTCGAAGGTGCGGGATATCGACTTTTCGTCCGCGAAAAAGCTTAAAAAGACGCTGGACCAAATAATCGACTCCCTGCACCCAAATTTCGGGGAACAACAGAAAAACTCAGCGGAGAAGGACGATCTAAGTTCGCCCATCGCGTCTCTATCAGGAGAAGAAATGCAGGCTGTGTATGCGAAGCTAAATGCTTGCAAAATTAAAGCTGCTGTTCTCAGCTTCATCGATCCCTATGCTGACCAGTTTATCGATGAGAGCCGCTCCCTGCCGATTATTCCCGATCTATTTGAAACGGGAAATGTTGATCTTGCTTATCCAGAACTACTAAGAAAATGTGTTGAAGTGACATTGGATATTTCTGATGAGCACGTAAACAAAGTGGAACTCAACACAAGAGATCAAGCCAGTGGGTCGGGATTTTTAGACATCGTGCTGGCAGAATTGGTGCGTCTGAAAGTCACGCAGCATTTCACACAAACATTGCACAGCCCTCTCAGTCTCTGATTAAAACAATTTGTTACCCAAGCCTCTACATAGTTAACACTAAAGCTACCAGGCATGGTAAGAGGCATGAAAGTGATGCTGTAAATGCATACGAAGCTGCTGTAAAAACTGGTCATGTGAACTTAACTGTTAAGAAGTGTGGCTTGTTTATTAACAAAGAACATGAATTTCTCCATGCCACTCCTGATTTCTTAGTTTCATGTGACTGTTGTGGCACTGGATGCGGTGAAGTGAAGTGCCCGATTATAATCAAAGATGGCAACTTTGAGAACTTTGCTCAGCAGAAGAATTCCTGCTTAGAAAAAGTGAATGGACATTTACAGCTTAGAAAAAATCACAGCTACTACTATCAGGTGCAGCAGCAGCTTTTCTCTGTGCCTGGAATCAAGTATTGTGAGTTTGTGGTTTGTGCCATTGATGAGAAAAAGAGCATGAATTTAATAGTGCTGCGCATATATCCAGATGTGCAGCATTGGAACTCTGTACTGCCCAAATTGGAAACATTTTGGAGAATATGTATTCTTCCAGAAATTCTAGGGCGATGGTATACCAGAAGATGTACAGTGCCTCCCAAATTACCAGATAAGGATGGTATTTGTTTTTGCAGGAAAATCAGACATGAGGAAACCATTTCATGCAGTAACAAAAATTGCCCTTACAAAAGGTTTCACCCTTCCTGTCTTTCGCTCACTGCCTTGAGAAAGCCAAAGACTTGGTATTGCCCTCACTGCTCTCGACTTCCCCAGTTCAAGAGAAGAGGTGGTACCAGGACATCAGCACAACCCCCTACAGCATCTATTCAGGCAGCTATGAAATTGGACAGCATCTGCATCTGCAAGACTAAGCCTAGTACAACAGAGAAGGTTGTAGAATGCCATGGAGACAACTGTGAAAATGGAAAATTTTTCCACCTTTCCTGCCTCGGTTTAAACAGAATGCCCAACAATTATCAAACAACCTGGAAATGTTCTGAATGCAATAAAGTTGCCACTGTCCATTCAGCCACCACCCTTACCAAGTATTGTTCTTCATCAGATTCCTCAAGTGGTGAAGAGGAAAGTGATATTTCTATCATTAAAGTCACTCATGGAAGCAGTGACAAGTCTAGTCCTCTGGGAAACCTAACTGACTCCCATTTTGATTTAATTCTTAGTCCCACTGGATGGCTAGACTGTGACATTATTCACCAAGCTCAAGTTTTGCTGCGTGGTGAGAATTCAAGCATAGAAGGCTTTCAGCGACCAACACTTGGCCCAGTTAGAAATTTTGATGTTGTCAGTGGTGAATTCATACAAATTTTGCACACTGGTCACAGTCACTGGGTGTGTGTAAGCTCAATTGGATGTGAGCTGGGACATGTCAATCTTTATGACAGCCTGTATCATGACTCTGTTTTAACCCAAGAGGTTGAAGAACAAACGAATGACTTGTTAGGGGGCTGTTTGGTTGCTCTTAACCCTATGCCAGTGCAGCAGCAAACAAATGGAAGTGACTGTGGGGTTTTTGCAATTGCATTTTCCACCTGCCTGGTCTTTGGAGAAGATCCCACATTCATAAATTTTGATACTCAAAGTATGAGAACTCACTTAGCATCATGTCTAAGTAATGGCAAATTTACTTTGTTCCCTACATTCTAAGTACACTGATTATGCATACAGTCTGAAGTGAAGGATAAAATCCATGTTATTTTGTTTTTAATCAATTTCAGTTCTCAATCTATGTACATTACATGCATGAGAAGATCATTTACTTTGTTCATAAAAGAAAACTAAGTTTTGCAGGGCAATTTTTTTAATCACACTTGCCAGTCAAAGTTGTTTGTACCTCAGTTGTAATTTTCATGGTATTCTTTGCTTTCCCTACTAAGACACACAACAGCCAATGGTAATTGAATGCTAAAATATCTCTTGTTTTAACATAATTATAAATTAAAGATTACAGGGCTGGATGCATTCTTCATCCAATCTGCATGCCAACATTAAGTCAAATCAATGTTTCATTTCTTTTCCTCTCATTTCGACAATGGCACACCCACATAAAGACAATGTCAAACAACCCTCCAGTTTCAAAGGAAGGAATCAACAAGCAATATCTAATTAAAAGGGGACATAAACAAGGGTTTGGTTTCTCTTTCCAAGGCTTTAAATTTTTTTTTAAAGAATGATCAAGGGTTTGAAGTATATTGTTGACACCCTCATGGAGAATTCCTCGATCATCAGATACAATATTATTTCACTATTTACAGTACAACTAAGAAAAAAATGTGAACACCAAAATAAGTCGTGGGTATTAGTCAAGTAGCACAAACCTGATTGGGGTATTCTGGATAGAACACAGTTTGATGAAAAAGTAATAAACAATGTTCACAGTAACAATTCAGGCATATTTCAGTTGTTCACCATTTTTTGAATTGCACTGTAACATCCAAGGTTTACAAATTAAAAAAATGGTAAAGTACATTAAAAATATTTATTGGAATATCCACATTTCTGGAGAGTTCCATGTGTCTTTGTTTCTAAATTTATCTTCAATCGTACACAACATAACTATTTGAAATGGGAGGTTTGCCTAATCGAAAGGTACAATAGGAGGACAGAAGTTAACAAGAGCTGCACAAACTCTTATCATGTGATCCACCAGTGGAGTGTAGCGATCAGAGTTTTCATGATTAGATATAAGATAGTCAGTTGGCAGGGTACCTTCTAGAATCGTAAATTTTCGTCTGAGCAATCCAATCACACGTTCAACATGGATCCTTACATTTGCAATTCCTCTAGTCTGCTCCACATCCACTGGGTCCAGCTGAGATTTTCCCTTTGTAAAAGCTGGGATTACCAGTCTTGCTTGCTTGAGACCAATGCTTTCACTAACGGTAAATCCTCGGTCAGCCATCACCATATCTCCCGGAAGAAGCTTGTCCAGAAAACCACAGTTCTCGGTTACAAATTTATCAGAGACACGACCTCCCCAGGCTTCTGAAACAAAAGAAATCGTTCCTTGGGGGGTTATACCAACAAGAATCTTGATAGTGTTGTGGTGTTTATAACTGGAAAATGTCTGTGCTCTGGCAAGCAAGTTTGATGGTCTTTCAATAAACACCTCAAAACAGTCGATAACAACAGTTGTTTTCCTGCCAAAGGCATACTGGAAACACTGGGGCATTGTCTTCCAAAGTTGATGCCTGTCTGGCCAGTAAACAAAGGGAAACAGTCTCTTGTCCATTACCACAATCCAATGGAAAAATATTCTTGAAATAGTTGAAATCGATACAACAAAACGGTAGGCAAGGTCCTGTAACGGTACATTAAGCCTAAGTTTCATGAGTACAATAATAAACTCTTGGAACCTATCGAGTGACTGAGTTTGCCTTTTTACATGTGAAGCTACATGGTCAAACACAACCATTAGCACTTCCAAGGAAGGTAGACCGGTATAGAAGCGAACCTTCTCGTCAGAGTCAAAGAACTCTTTATCCGGTGCCCGATACGTGCTTTTTTGAAACATGTATTCTAATTCGGTGGTTTGGCATTCCGAATCCTTTAGCTCTGTGTCTGCTTGGCACTCGGCATCTCTCATAATTTGCGTTCTGATTTCATCAGACTCACTGCCTTCATCACATGCCGTAAGGTCACCGGAAAAGGCATCTTCGTTTCCAGTTTTTTCTTCTTCTGTGGAGGTGCTTGGCTGATTAAAGTCGATCTGGGCCACAGGAAGACTGCTTTCGATGAGTTTCTGACGCTTCTCTGCCGCTTCGTGTTCTTGTTGCTCGATGGCGTGTTTCTCTCTTTTCTTCGCTCTTTCTTGCCTCTTTGCTCTCGCTTCATAGTCTATCTCACGGCCATAACTTTTCTTTCCGAGCTCTAAAGTTGGCACCCAATCTACATTGTGCTTGTCCCAGTAAGGAGATGGCTTTCCAGAGACAAAATGCTTGCCGCATACTCGTTCGCTTTTGAGAACGTCTTTTGCTTTTGTGTCGCCCCGACTTATCGCTTGTATCCACTTTTCTCTCCTCTCTGTTGTCAATTCTTCTTCGAAGGTAGACTTATTTTTGACAACTGATGGTATTCGATAAAATCCAATCCCTTTCTCCCGATCGCTTCTACTGCCACAGCCGAAAACTACACAAAGAACCATTTCTACTATCTCACGTTCACCTTACTATAAGCGCATTTGTAACTATTTGTTTGGGCACCAACATGGCGGATAGCAACCGTCGTCAAGACGAAAGTCACGTGGGTGAAAACCAAGAATTAATATTTTTCATACTTTTTACCTACATTATCACAGTTTTATCTGCTCAGCTTCTCAGGAGCGTCCAAATATTCTTAGCTGTATTAGCTCAGATTAATTCAATAAATAAAAAGACACAACAATGGCTTTCACTCCCCCACCCCTCTCCTTATTTTTGACCATTACCACCCCCTTGATACAAATTTCTCTCTCTCCCCAGCCTTCCGCTACCATTAAAATCAAAGTTGGTGGTCATAACTTTTTTTTCAGAAAATACTGACCACTCACTTGCCAAAATTATGCCTGCTCTGCAGGCTACAGAAAAGTTAGTTAGACATAAGCACTGATATCAGACAATAAACAACACTAAACAGAAGGCCAAAACTCACTTCTTGGATTCTCCAATTAGAAGGTTTAGGTTCTCGGGATTACATAATTATAAATAATATCTTTTGAGGGCAAACTTCAAAATAAAAGGCGACAAATTTCTTCCCACAAACGAACTGCAATAAAAGTCATTGCAAAAAAAGGAGTCTGAAAAATTCAGTTGGGAACTACATTAAGTATCAGGAATCTTATTCAGGGACAAAGCTATGATTTATTCTATATATAATTTGTGTGCTAAAATTCACAGTTAAGTGAAAACAACTTCAAGCCGTCACTTCAGCATTAGGGACCCAAGGCATTCCTGGTGACAGTACATCACGATACTAGACTCTGTAAATGATATACCAGGTAAATATCGCTATCAAAGCCCCAAGAACTTTCTGATAAACAGTGTGAAAATAAATTGTGGTGAACACAAGCATGAACTCCCACAAGATTAACAGGAGGCCTGCAAAGAAGGAAAAAACTTCTACCAAAGGTGTTACTAGTCGAGCAATGTTCCGGTGTTGAAATCTATTAATATTTTCAGGACTTGTTTGTACAACAGGTGACATTATTGACGGCCAATAAAGTTTCGGCTGTAGTTCTTCCTTAATAACCAGTGCACTGTAGATTAAAAGAAAAGAGTGTCCCGACATATCAAAACCATTCCAGTAAAATCCCTCTTGATAGCAGCTCCTCTTTGAAATCAATGTTTCTTCTTCGGTCAACTCCTCGATGCAAACAAACAGATTCACCCAGAAATACCATCCCCATGTGGCTACAGCCATCCTACTTAGATGTTTCAGTATCGCAAACGGATTCAAAGAAGTGTACACGGACGAAGTAAAGGATATGAAGGGAATCAGAAGAAGAAGTGTCCAACCCCAGCCAAACTTGACAAAATACACGTTTAAGACATTCCTCTTGTTCGAGAGATAGGACTGAGGAAGCGGTTGAAAATCGTGGATGAATGAACCTACCATAACAACAAACCAATAAAAGGCTAATTTAAAATACGTCGGCAGTAGAACCCAATCGTAGAAATCTTTAGGACGAATGAAATTTTTCAACAAACGCGGCGTGAGTATTCGACCTGAAATACCTGAGTGGTGATTGTCACCACTTTTTGTGGATTTCATCTTCTTTTCGGTTTCAATGTATGACACGGATGCTTCTTTATTTCTTTTTCTCTCCTGATGAAAAGACGAATCTGCAGGACAAGAAAAAAAGAACTTTACTTTATTAATGCGACTCACTTAGCGGTAAAGACAAGCGTATTCAAGCTCGTACGATCTTTATAATTGTGACTATTATTATCCAACTGCGGTGATAAAAAGAGTAAAAATAACATGTGACGATCGTAAACATGTCAATTATATCCTTTTATGTGTAGTATTGCTGGGTGTTTCTACGACTGATGTGCTTTATCTTTAAGAGCATTTCAGGTGATCGTAGGAGCAAAACTTGTCAAGAGGCACTACTTATAAAAATCTCTTTTTGGCAAAAACTACTTTCTATCTCCCTGCGGACTGCACTTTTTTGTTTTCATAAAGTCGCCTTATTATGGGGGGTTGAGGCCGAACTTTCTCAAGTTTTTTTTTTCAGATTTGAGCCTGAAAACGTTTTGACATGTTCTTAAAGTTGTATGTTATAGTATTTCAACAAATCAATTTGGACGCAACCAGATTAAGTTCGACTTCAAACTGACTTATTGTTTAGTAAATCGTGCCATTCGACTAAGAGCAGTCCCTAGTTCTTATTAAAAAAGGTTCTTATAGAAAAACGTGTTTATCATGTCCAGATCTAACCACAGAAATATAAAATGACATCCTATTTTGATGAAAAAATTACATAAATATCATAATCTCAAATTTTGATATTGAAATCGGGCTTCTTACTCAATTTCGTCGTTTTTATTAAGGTTATGACAGCAGAATTGAAATTGCTTAAAAATTAAGTTAGTCCCATTTTGGTTTCAGTACTTTGCAGTCAATTAATGCTGATGTTTATGCGTAATTCGCGGCCATAATTACAACGTACCCTCCCGACTCTAAAAAATCTACCCTTTATTACCAACAATATTATGATTATTATTATTATTATTATTAGTAGTAGTAGTAGCAGTAGTAGTAGTAGTAGTATCATTATTATTGTTATTTTTATTATTATTATTATCATTATCGTCATTATTTTAAATGACCTGAAAAATTATGTAAACGGTTGGATATTTTACTGCATACCACTCAGAATGTGGGTCATCTTGTTAATAAGAGCTTTACATTGTGTGGACCAGCTGTATTTCTCGTCGTAGGAGGTAAGTGGGCCTTTAGCCTCCGAAAGTCGGTTTTTTCTTTCTTTCCTCCATACTTTCTCGATCTCTTCTGCCCATACCTTGGAGTCTTCTGAATCAACGACGCAAGAGGCACCAAACGGTACTTTACTCAGGGCTTCCCCAAATCCAGAGTTCTTACTAACTAGAATAGGGACACCCGCTGATAAAGCTTCTAGACCTGTTAGGCCAAATCCTTCTGTTCTGGATGGCATGAGTAGAAGATCGACTTCGCAAAACAACCGCTTCACGCTTTCTCGTTCTTGCACAAGGCCTCTTACAGTGAGGCGACTAGCAGGTAAATTGCACCTCAGAAAACTTTGTGCTATGTCTTCTTCTTTCCCCTTTGGAGCGCCGGCAAAAATGAGACGGGCGTCTTCAATCTCAGCAACAGCACTGCCTGCAATGTCAAGACCCTTCAACTCAAATTCATTAATAAATCCTCGATCAAACAATAGAATGCTGCACGTTTTCAAATCTCTTTCAACGTGTTTGATATTGTCGAATTCGTCAAAAACACCAGGGGTGAACTCAAGAATAGCGCTGTCTTTCTTACAACCACGAAGACATCTGCGAAAGGACTCGTATAACTTAGGCTCAACGCCAACAACGAAGTCGGCCAGTTTACAAAGTTCCTCTTCTGTTTTGTGCTTTTTCTCTCCTGATGAAACGGTATTTTGAGAGGACTTAAACATTGCAAGCTCCTCTGCGTCTGTGTGGACAACTTGAATCCACTTACACTGGCACAATTCTCTAATAACCTGGGCTTGGCGCCCAAGCTCCACACCGTGGCCAACAACCACGTGAATTTGCAGATCATTGGGTGGAAAACTTAGCAATTCCAGTTCACCGTACCCAGGCCGTGTTTTTGCTCGAACAATTTCAATACTGTAACGACGAGCAGTTCTTTCGTCTTCCTCGCTGCATTTTGGTACGAAGAGAGAAACTTCGACTTCATGAAATTTACCCAACTGAATAGCTAGCGCTCTGTTTAAGTTCGGTAGTTCGCCTTGTTCCGATCCCCATTCTGATGCTAGGATTGTAACCTTTAACTTGTGAGCGGATAAAGGTGGTTGGCTTTTTTCTTCGAGTTCGAGCGATCGTGAAGAAGTCATCGAAGAAACAGGAACAATATTACTGTAGGAAATAAACGATATATTATGTTCCAAAACTGATTCATGGAAAACCTTGCAGCCACTTAATTGATGCTTAAATACATAAACTACCTTGCATTAATGAAATACAAAAATTGCACGATTACATCAACTTTTAATGACTTTGATAGGTTTTCGAGTGAGAATTATTCCTTCTGGTAAAACACTCCGAGTTATCCCTCTCGCACTGAATTTCTATTCCAAGTAAACAAGCTTTTGGACAACCCTCGATTCCCTATTACCTTGATTTTCAGACTTATTACCGAGATTTAAACATTTTGGAAGGATTAAGTCGAATTTGAAGAAGAAAGTAATTTTTAAGTTAAATCCTCTTTTTCATGTTGCCTTGTTTAATTACCCGAAATGTTATTCATTTCCCTTATTCCCTACGATAATCGACGGTGCACTTTTCACTGGAAAATAGGGTGCTAACAATTTAAATCTCGAGCTATAAAGAAACATTTAAAAATTCAAAGTGCTTAAGCTGATTAACAGAATAGAGTAAACAAAATAGATAAGCACGCGAAAGGTAGCCACGCCAGTCGCAAATGATTTCTTGCTGGCGTCAAAATCCATAAGCAGAGGGACCGTTTCTTAAGTAGGGTAATTTGGTTTAATCAACTGCGATGGTAATGTAAATTGCCCACGTAGAGAGAGTTAGACGAGAGGCTAACACACAAAATGTCAGCTTTAGAATCTCTTTACGGTAGCCAATTCACATTGTCAAACCCAGTTCATAAATACCCCCCACCAACGCAACATCACAGTTTTTTTTAAACTTACCCCGCGTTTCTTACGTAGCCATGACAACTGTAGAAAATTCAGCGAGCCTTAAAAATGCTAGTTTGCTGCATTCTTCGAGTCTCATTGTTAACCATGTGGTTCGTTCTCGGATTTCGTAATTCCTTGTATTCAATTTTTGATTTGTTAATCATTCTCACTTGGTGAATGAAATTTTACAGAGTAGCCTTAACCTAGTAAAGCTTACTTTCTACTTCACTCAACTTTTCTGCATACCTCAACCTCGATAATTTTGATCAATACACAAAAGTTAGGGTCAACTTGTGGATTATCGCAGACGAAATTTGCGATATCGTATCCTATTTTCGTTTTGGAGGTAAATCTCATCATTTTATACTGTCATGATACAAGTTGTAACTTTGTAAAGTTTAGTAATGACTTGTATTTGTGTAAGTATCAACTGATCATCCATTGCAACGATTAAATTATCACGACTGTAGACAGAGAGCCATTTTGTCCGTGCATGCGCCAATAGAATTTGTTCAGCGCGTTCGGCGCCATTTTCATATTTTCAGTGCGCTTTCGCGGGTTTTCAACTGGGCGATCGACAACTATTTGTAATATTATTTGGAGAGGGATGAAAGAGTATAATAAGTTTACCAACATTTCTAACTCTGTGGATACTCGTGTTGTTTGCTGGTTCTTCGGATGAAGATATCCTAATGATCAAAGTGCCAAAAAGCGCGAAAAAAGCCCGAAAACTCGAAGTTTAAGATTTGATCTACTGAAGATCAAGATGTGCACATGGGATAACAAACCTCGAAGGTTAGTCTGAAGATTTTGATGTTTTACTTGTAAGAAGCATAAAGTTGTATGTGGAGACGATCGTGAGATATTTGATCCGATGAGAGATGTTAATTTAGAAGGTAGTCTTATTTTATTTCAACTTTGAAGTAAAATTGCATTAAGTTCGAGGTAACCCCCAAGCTTCATATCACTTCAAATAACATCGTATTTTCTTTCTCTTTGTAGTCACATAGGACACAAGACTTAAAAAAAAATTGCCAGCTTTAGGATTGAGTTCTTCTTATCACAACCTTCGGCGAATTCGTTTTTGGAAGGTTGAGGTGGATTTTCCAAGTCATGGCTCACAACCGTCTTTGGCCTTTTTGCTCTCCAATACTGTTGTACATGGTATGTAGGCATGCGTCTTAACAATAGTCATAGTCTTAGCTCAATCATCTCTGGTTTTATCTTATTTTTTTGCTGTGTTTTGGTGGGAATTTTACTAATTGCCTTTTTGAGCTTGAAGAGCTAGCTATAGGATAAACTTCGGTAAAACTTATTTATCACATGGCCCCCAAGTCCCTCACCACCGTCAGTTCATTGTTTATTTATTTAGCTTTTGGTTTAACCAGTTCATTTACCTAAAAAAAATGCGTGGGCTTTGTCTCATGAGTTTAAACTGGTGCCGTTTTCTTCATGTTCATGTGTTACTCGAAACGAATGGCGCCAGCTTCATTCTGTTTTGTTTATTTCAGTAGAATACTTCTGCTATGCGAAATAAATTTTAAGTCGAAGTGTACTATGAAACTCGCAGATTAAAATTATCAAACTTTTTCTGGTTCCTAAAATATGATACGAGTGATACCATATCACTCGTATAGTGGCTGGAACTTCTTGTTTCTTTGGAATGTTTACTACAGTATTTCTGTCGTTTTCAGTTTAAAATTTCTTCAAACCAGTTTGACTTGCATTCCATTTTGCCAGAAATATCTTGATCTTTCAATTTTTATTTCTGATGATGGGAATTAACTTTTATGTTCTCTGCTGTTTAGGGAGAAGTAACCCCATTACATATAGTTGGTACTATTGACAGACTGGATACCTGTGATATTTACTGTGGCAAGCTGGTATTCAAGAGATTGTCATTAGTACTAGAACCTTACTACTGGTTCAAATTATCAATTTTTGGTTTTCTCCACGCAACGTGCCTCGACTAGCTTATTTTATATGCAACAAGTGTCTATACTTTATTGGCAACTGTAAAATTATGGATAAAGTTTTTGAAAGTTTTGTCCAAATTTCATTGGAAAAGAATAGGAGTGATCCGCTGAAATACTGTCATGTTCCTGAGTGTTTTAAGCTTCCAGCTGGGGTCAATTCAATAAAACTTTTACACTTGTATTTTACACGTTGGACCGTTGCTTTTACAAGCGCGCAAAAAATCCAATTCAATAACTGTCTTTACAAGCCAAAGTTACAAGTGTCCGACTTGTAGTTACAGGTGTAGAGCTACACGTGTAGAATGTGAAATTAGGTCAGTTCAAAAAGACGTTTTACAGGAGTCCAACTTGTTTTTGGCCTGCGGTCCACTTGTAAAATACAAGAGCAAATTACAAGTCATAAGTCACTTGTAAACTTCGAGAGCAAATTGTTGTTGGCCTCATTTAAAGAGATAGCATGTCATCTTCGAGTGAAGAAGAAATAGATGAACTTTTGAGAAATAGAATAAGACGACAGCCGAGGAATTTTGAGGAAAGACGGCTTTTCGACGTAGAAAATCCACGCGAATTTCGACAGAAGTTTCGTCTCCCAGTCGATGCATTCGAACATTTACTGGCAGCAGTGGGTCCGCCATTGGAACACAGAATACGGCGCAACAGAGCGTTGACGGCGAGACAACAATTGTTAGTATTTCTCCACTTCCTTGGTACGAACTCGTTTTACCATGTGATGCATTCGTGCCATGGAATTTCAACATTAACGGTTTGGAATGTCATAGACCGCGTTACGCCGGCAATACTAAGTTTACAGCGAGAACTTGTTTGTTGGCCCAAGCAGCCCCTTCGAATCGCTTCAAAGTTTCATGATATAGCTGGGTTTCCTTGTGTTGCTGGTTGCGTGGATGGAACCCATGTTCTGGTAAATCCCCCGGCTGGTGATGAAGATGCATGCGTGAATCGGCATCATACGAAATCCCTCAATGTGGCCATGGTTTGCGGCCCAGATTACTCAATATATTTCTGTAGCAGCCGATGTCCTGGGAGATGGCATGACTCGCGAGTTCTCAAAGAGAGTACTCTGTGGACTGCATTTGAAGAAAATGCTCAGAGGCCATTCCCTGGAGCAGTAATTCTAGGCGACTCTGCCTACTCGTGCAACAGCTGGCTGATTCCTCCTTTCAGTGGAGATGTAGAAGGTGCTCGCCTCAGGTTTAATGAGGCGCACAAGAAAACCAGAAGCACCATAGAGAGAGCCAATGGTGTTATAAAAAAAAGATTCTACACTCTACAAACAGGCTTAAGAGTCAGAAGTATGGAACGAGCTGCTGAACTTATCCAGTGTGCAGCCATACTACACAACATTTGCATACTATTTAACGATGATGGTGCTGATCTTTTGGATGACGAAGATCTGGAAATTGATGAAGGGGAATCTGCCGAGCAAGACGAGGGGCAGGAGGACAGACTACAAGAGCTCTTGGCGC
This sequence comes from Pocillopora damicornis, assembly GCF_964200805.1. NCBI lineage: Eukaryota > Metazoa > Cnidaria > Anthozoa > Scleractinia > Pocilloporidae > Pocillopora > Pocillopora damicornis. The sequence goes on from NC_142672.1 coordinate 14,847,681, forward strand.
ATTTTCTTTGAATTAAAGTGAGACAATGTCGATCGATGTGAAATCAAATTGTTAAGGGCCTTAAAAACATTTAGTTTACATTTCTTATTCGATCTTCATTATTTGCAGATATTGTATTTATAAAACTATAATGATATGCTTAGGACGATCCCCTAGCCCAAATATGAAATTGAAAAGAACAGAAGCTGTCATTGAATTCATTAAACCATGGTCTAACCCTAAACCCTGAAGTCATTTCAATAATTATTGATATCCTCTTGTCCGTTGCCCTCCCTCTAATAATTAAACAAATGATTGCAAACCACCAACCTTCTAAGAATAATTGTTTTTATTAACGGCGTGATTACTTTCTAACAAAGTGATACAATTCTGTAAATTATTGACATTATTAGCTTTCATTCTCTTGATCGCACTTACGCAATTCTCAAACTTAACAGTCAAATTATTTCTATTAATCCATCGCCTCGAAATCTTTCTTCAATATTTTAATCTCCAAGGACAACTTTGAACACTCTAAAAGTAGTTTTCTTTTCCTAATTCGTAATATGTCTTCTTCTAATTCTGCTGTGGAACTGACAGTGGCCTTTTTCAGCCCCTTCTTCGATTTGATGGTAGGCTTTTGGAATACTGATGTCTTGTCTTCTTTGGCTTCCTTTGGTTTGGCTGAAGGTTTTGTTTCATGCTTTGCTTTTGCATCTAAATGAACAAAAGATTGGTAGATACATGAAAATCTCATCTTTAAACTCATCGCGTTTGAACGAAGCTAAGTTGCGATTAAAGTAAGAAAGAAACATTTTCATTTGGGAACGCGATAATCGCGCCTGACCTAGCTTCAAATTGACAACTTGCTCGCAGAGGAACGAAAGAAGGACATTTTGATTTATAAATGTTGTTTCTGGTTATTCTAAATTATCTCACCTTCGGTCTCAGGTGTAGTGCAGACAACCTCTTCACTCTCAAACACAATTGGTGTGTCTTCAACCTTCACAGGCTCCAAGTTTGCGCTCTCTCTTCCAAGTATATCAAGGACTGTATCGTCCAGCTCTGTGAGTTCACTCCCTCCTGCACCGGTCTTTTTCGAGTCACTGACTTTTTTTATCGTACCGCGGCGAATGTTTGCCCAGATAACATCTCTCAGGGTTTTTATGTTGTCGACGTTCGCTCCAACACCATTCAGTTGTCTTAAGATGCTTTCCCACGCCTCCTGTTTCGCCTTTTTCGTTACAGCCGAGGAAAATGGAGCCAAAACAACTGATTTGTTATCCCTCACAAGCTGCGCTAATAGCAATTTCTGAGATTTCGACAACATGCTGAAACGACCATAGGCGGCCCAAGCTCACGTCTCGAGAAAAAGCCAAAGATGAATTCATGAACGCGTCACGCGTTGTGTGACTCGGTGTTAAGTTACGGGAGGAACCGTTGAAAATTTGAACACGTTATAAGGCATAGTATGGGGAACGACATATGGTCGATTTACAACGATAAATATTTCGAAATCTGAATATTTTACACGTAAAATCAATAAAAACTTACTCATGCCCTGTGTATCCGTCGTAGTTTCTAGCGATTTCTGCTGATTTAAGCTTGCTCTACCATCACTGTTATCCATGTCAAAAGACGAAGTCAATTCTGCACACTACGATTTCGACCTTGGTCCACGCGGAGGTGATTTGCGCCCCGAAAATCCTCCCGATCGGCATTTTTCTCAGCCACACTTTACGATCTAAGATCGCTGCACCCTGGGACATGTCTCAATACCAAAACTTCACGCGCATTTCGCTGGAAACGAGTGTTTTCTACCTGAATTTCCAAGTTCGCTTCTTTCTGATTATGCTTTGAACACGAAGACTGGACACGGCCGCGAAAGAGACTTGGGTACGAGGTCAATTTTCTCTCTACCGCGAGTGGTACGGTCGATTAATGTACAATACTTACCCCATCTCCACAGAGGCAACTCGCCTTAACCTATTGTCCTAATCAACCAATCAGACAGCGAGTCGAAAGTAAAACAGATAAACAACGTACAAAATTTGAGAGAGAAAATTGACCTCGTACCCAAGTCTCTTTCGTGGCCGTGTCCAGTCTTCGTGTTCAAAGCATAATCAGAAAGAAGCGAACTTGGAAATTCAGGTAGAAAACACTCGTTTCCAGCGAAATGCGCGTGAAGTTTTGGTATTGAGACATGTCCCAGGGTGCAGCGATCTTAGATCGTAAAGTGTGGCTGAGAAAAATGCCGATCGGGAGGATTTTCGGGGCGCAAATCACCTCCGCGTGGACCAAGGTCGAAATCGGAGTGTGCAGCCTTGACTTCGTCTTTTGACATGGATAACAGTGATGGTAAAGCAAGCTTAAAACAGCAGAAATCGCTAGAAACTACGACGGATACACAGGGCATGAGTAAGTTTTTATTGATTTTACGTGTAAAATATTCAGATTTCGAAATATTTATCGTTGTAAATCGACCATATGTCGTTCCCCATACTATGCCTTATAACGTGTTCAAATTTTCAACGGTTCCTCCCGTAACTTAACACCGAGTCACACAACGCGTGACGCGTTCATGAATTCATCGTTGGCTTTTTCTCGAGACGTGAGCTTGGGCCGCCTATGAAACGACAGGGAAAAAATCGACGCGGTCTACGAAATAAATTTTCCGCACTGAGCTGAAATAATTTGCACTTGTAGTTTACATATCCACTCAGTGCTATTTACAATTGTACGGTTACAATTGTAATTACCACTTGTAGTAAGACTGCTTGTACACGTGTAAATTCCAGTGTTTGAATTTTTTTTATTGAATTCTTGTATTTACAAGTCGGACTTTACATGCGTTTTTTACAACTGTAGAATCTACAAGTGTAATTTCTTTATTGAACTGATCACTGTTTGCAATACAAGTCAGAGAGAAAAATCCATGATTATAATGATATTTTACAGGGTTGGAATACCAAAATTGCACCAAATACAAAAGGGAAAGAGGTTGAACATAAGACTGATCGACCAAGAATGACATAATTGTCCCGCGAAACGCTTAAATAATCCGAAACTTCCGTGATGCCACGCGGACCTCTTTAACGTGCCATCAGAATATTAATTTCTGACTAATTCGTTCCCATGTCACTCAAACGTCAGAAATTACATTTTTTTTTTTCCTCGGGCTGTTGTTAAACAGTTCGTAAATTGACTATTTAATAAACTATTATGAAATAGCGTTCGGAATTTGTCTTTCTTCTTTTGCGTGCAAACCGAGGGAAGCCGAAGTTCTTAAAGCATTTGACAATAATTTAAAGGGGCTCAGTCAGGAGGTCACCTCGCCGCATCGTCGTCAATTATCGCCGGCCAGAGTCGAGACGTGAATGAGTGAAATAATTTTTCAAATGCAATAATAATTGTCGAGAGCGTGAGGAATTTTCTGCGATCAAAGCGTAATGATGTACCGTGATTGATACTTACGGTATCAAACCACTGATTATGACAGGGTAGGCTTAATTTTTCACTCGAGGTCGACGCGAATTCACATTTTTTCTGTTTTTGACGGAACAAATAAGAGAGCATTACTGCACAAACTGAGAAAGTAAAAACTTGTATTTATCTCCCACACGTTTTGTCTGACAATAGCAGACTTCACAAAGGAGTTTTACAAGTAGGGGAAATAAGGTGGAATTTCTTGATGGTGGTAAGTGGAAGCAAGATTTTCCAGTCCCATTTTCTGGAAAAGTAGCGTAGTTTATGAATTTCATGGGGCTAATGATATTTCCTTTCAAACGAGGGGGGCCGAGTGTCCCGTCATCCGTGCGGTCTGGATTAGCCGAAGTTGTTACCCACGTCAAGGGAACTTATAAGTCAACAAGCACGCGACATGTGACGTTAAAATTTCCTCTCCTGTTGTGATCTGTGCGATAATGATAATAAACAATCAAATTATAGACTTATGAATGTTTTGTGCCGTTCAAAAGCTATATTTGCTAATTTTAGCAAATCTCCGCAGAGGGACAAAAGAAGGAAACGCTACGATTTTCCCATCAACATTCCGCCCACCTGCATAACGAGCTGTAAGATGTGGGTTTATTTGCTCAAGTGACCACCCAGAGCAAGAACTGCGAGACAGGTGTGGTTAAGAGAAGCTTGTCATAGTCACAGATTTTAAAAGGCATCCAAGACAAAAATGCAGCAGTGCCCGAGGATTTTTTGATGGTATTCAGAGATGAAGTGATGAATTATAAAGGGGAATTAAGAATTAGTGTTGTAGCTTTCTGGCAAGGGTGATATATGACATCCAAGTTATCTAATATTTGGATGGATCGAAAAGTCGGCTCTTACTTGGTGTAGAAGACACAGTATACGTCACGCTATTGTTTTCATTGTTTTCTTATTTCCGGTTCTGATGAAATTCTATTGTAACGTATACTGTTTCTTCTACACCAAGTAACAGCCGAAAAGTCTAAAAACACGGTCATTTATTTGCCTCTCTTGATTGACAAGCCTATTTTGAAGCGATTTCCATGGTGAAAACCAAGAAAAACCAGGGGAGGTCTATTTCCCTCGAAAATAACCAAAACAGGAACCAGTTTGCCTTTTTGAGTTTTGGGATAGACCCTTCAAACTGGCAAAGTTTAATTGAAATCGGTGAGATGGCATGTAGCGCGACCCTTAAAACCTCAACCCAACAGACGTGGATAGGGCATCAGAAGTGTTTTACCATAAGTGTTGTATCCATAGTTTGAAATGGATTTTATTAATATAAGCACTTCTTGACCGTGCGATAGGAGCCTATATATAATACAACACGATTGCAAAGTTTGTTGTAGAGTGCTTACTTGTACCGATACAAATTAATCGAGAAGAATTTTAATTACACTCTTCTCTTAAACAAATGATAATACATTGCAAAGACCCAGAGTTTATACCCAGTCTCTTAGCTTAATATTACAATAATATTCTGATAAACTTAGTGATTAATCAATCCCTTCATCCCTTAATCAAATAATTCGTTTGAAAAAAACCAAGAATTAACGAAACCTTACACTTTCGACATTACCAAAAACAGCTAAAACTTGTCAATTATGATTACAGAAAGAATTGGACTCCACTCGGTCCTATTACCGTTATTTATAAAACACTACACCATGTGCTAAAGTAACCCCAGTTTTTGAAACGTTCAACTATTACGCTAACTGATTTTTGACTGGTGAACAGAAAGATGTTATAAAAAACCTTGATGCGTTTAGATTGAGCTCGAAGATATCCTAAATTGCATATTTTTCGGCCACGACTGTTATAGCAGGACTGTACTTGTCAAATCAACCTTCCAAACTAAACGAATGAAAAGTATATTTTAGCAAAATAAAAGCCAGAAATCAAAGAGACTCTTTTGCTAATTTTTCTATTCTGAGAAGTACGCGGTCCCTTTCTTGCATTAGTTGCGAGTAATTGTGAAAGACCGTCAATAAATTCCAGTAACTTTTTTCTTTTAGAACAAAATGTAGTTTCGGAAAATATTGTCTTCCAGAAACCGATTTTATCCAGACCAAGAAGGAAGCAGTTCCGGTAACCACTGCAAGACCAAATGGTGGGACTATGAAAACAAATTACACAATTATTAGATAAAATTAACCTTTTTCCAAATCCAGTTTTGAAATTTCTGCTTGCTTGTTTCTTTGTTCGTACTTTTTTCCCCTGTAATCACTATATGCAGTTTAGTCGTATAGGGGTAAAATTTAGTCTGTGTTATCAATAAAGAATTTTTAATTTCAGAAAAGTTTATCCTAGTTGTTACTCTACTCTCACAAATAAACTTTTTATTAAGTCCAAAACGATACAGTCCCAGGGGGTTACTTTAGCGTCTTTAATTTAAGAGCTAACTACCAGAGAATTTCTCTTCTGGAATGTGAGGGGATGCTTTCTACATTTTAATCCTCTTATGTTCTGAAACTTTTGTCTAACAATCATGTCAAGGAGCTTTTAACTGGTAAAGGGGTAATTACTCTAACGCTTCCTTCACTTTTTTCAAATTCTTATTGAATTTCTCTGCTTGGGCGTTATACTCTGTTTCTGCACTCCGCAAATCAGCCTTGACACCTGAAAGCTTTTCATAGAGCTTTTTGTCGTAGAAATCTATGTAGCAATAAATAGAAACGGCTAAAACTGTTGATGCAAGCCCACCTCCGATCATAAATGTACTGAGTTCAGCTGGTCCCAACTTACCTAGAAGTTCATTAAACTTCTGAACGGCTCCCATTTGGCTTGCAATCGGTAAACTCACATGTAACACAACTAGGAAGTAATAAAATAAAGTTAAATCAATTTGAAAATATTAAAGAAAAAACATAGAATGCTCAAAATGAAGGAGGAATCTGAGCAAGGGATGCTCAAAATCATTTTTGTGATTAACAAATAAATTCCGTGTTGGCGGGCGTCTGCCGTGTTGTTTGAGAAGCAAAAACCAGGCAATGATGACATCATTAATGTGTCTGTCCTTCAATGGATAGTAAGTTTGAGCCAATCAAAATGTGCACTTAATTCAGCTTACTATACAAAGTAAAAGTTAATGGTTTGCAGCGCGATGAAGCAGATTCCAAGTTACAACAAAAGGACAACCAATAAAACCTCTAGAAACGAAACATGGAAAATGATAAAACATAAATAAATAAATAAGTAGAAGTAGATAAAAATAAATAGATGAATAAATAAAAAATACGTACAGGTGAACTGCACAGCATTTTTAATGTCGTCATGAATTATTGATTTAAAATATTTTTTTGAGCGCCCGCTCTATCACGTAACATAAACCTTTATAATAGTAAATCTTTTGGAGTGACAAGGCTTTGGTTCACTCTGAAGTTTTATTCGCTCGAACTCCAGACAGTAAGTCCGAATATAAGCCATAATTCCTGAAGAATTTGTGTTTATCTGGCAAATTCGGGCCTCCAATATCATTTCACAATTCTAGCTGCCAAGACATATTTTAAAACGGCCGTAAGATCAAGAACTAGAGAAAACTTTAGACCTTGGAGAGATGAATGGCACCACGCACAGGCTTAGAAAAACAAAAGATTTTAAGTCCAGTACGTAGTTCATTAGAAATTATGCATGTACTAACCTCCACCAATCGTTATGGCGATGGCAAGACATCCAGCTGCAATGGTAACAACCTTAACTTTGTCGTTCCACTTTTTTTCTGCATCTATATCTGACTTGAGCTCGTTGAATGCCTCCCGAGAACTCTTCAAGTATATCTCACTCGCTTCTAGGTCGCCTTCCAGATTTTCAAGAGCCGTTTGCAAAGTACGAATATCTTTATCAGCGATTCCCTCGAAATTATCGTTTTTTGCCTTACACACCTGTAGGATAGTTAAAAGTGTCAACATTCACAAGTGATCCCGTACCTAAAACGTAGTTGAAATGACCTGAGGCTAATATCAAAGTCAACAACTATGCTTGCGAAAATCTACACCTTCACTATAGGAACCATATGCTATAATGAGCGTCAGCCGTGTGGGTAAAATTTTTTGTGTTCATAACCATATCATTGAAACACACTCTGCCCCGCCTACACACGTTCAAGTTATCACAAATTTTGAACCACAGATTCTATAGCTTGCCGGTTTTTTTCTCTCGATTGGACTGGCTTGAACTGATGAGCAGCCATAACACAAGTGAGATAATTGTGGTTTTGTTGCTTGACAAGATCGGAAGAATGCAAATGTATACCAGATGCTATTATCAGCCTTAATATTGCTGTTAACAGAGCAAAGAGAACGCTCGTTAACGTTGATTCGTATATTCTGGCTTAAAAAAGAAAAAGCAAGTTATGGACTTGCATATGAATGTGCGTAAAAAATATTTATACAACTGGTCCTTTAATTCTTCTCTTATACCTCTAGATGGTATTGATTTCAATTCAGCACAGATCACGGATTTCTTAAGATAGGAAAATTGTTTACCTTTGTGGGTTAAGCTAAATTCGCAGATTTGGAGCTCGCAAATGTACACGGGTCCGCGAATAAGCCGAATTCAAGTAGATTTTTAGGGTGTACCCCATGGATCCGAGAGTGGGTGAAATAAACTAAGAATAGAAATCATTAATGGAGTAAATTGGTTACATTCTAAAAGGAATGGAGAAATAGGAATTAGGCCCGATGGTATAGAACATTCAGAGACAATAAAAATGATTATTGAATATGACCCCAACAGTAATTAAGTGAATTCTCACTTTTTCTATTAGGGAATGCATTATTTCGTCGGTCCTCTCCAAAATTTCTTGGCATCTTTTCGAGTATTTCGTTATCTCGTCGACCTTTTTCTGCATGTGTGATGGAAGTTTAATTGTTTCATCAGCTCTCTGTTGGGTTTCGACCCCATTGAGAAAACTTGAGTGACAAGCCATTGTCATAATCAACTTCGTCCAACCACCAAACAGAAGTCTTTTGCAAAGGTTTCTCATTGACTCTAGCCACTTCTGGTTGACTTTTACCTCTTCATCTTGGATCGAGCTGGATAAAATTAGCGCGACTTCGTTAAGTCTTTCCAGTCGCTGATTTACTTCTGGAGTATTAGCGTTGGCTTCTTCCAGAAACTGTTTTACAGATTCTAAGCTTTCCTGGCAAATCTTTGAAAAGTCAGCCATCGTATCAAAACTTCCCTACCTATTGAGAGACCACAAAGCAAGTTGAGGTAGGTAACAAGTCCCTTTCGTGAAGTGAATTTGCAGCCCATTACGCCTAAATACTAATCAACTTAAGGCTCTCAATAACACCTAAACAGAACACAAAGTAAATCCGTAAGAATAGAATCTCTAGTGGTAGAAATATATAGGATAATATGGATATTTATCACATGACTTGTTCGGTCCCGCTCGCCACTATTTTTTTGTTGTATGTTTTTTCCATGCGAATGGAAAAGCTGATGCCGAGAACAGCAAATTTTGCGCCTAATGATGGTACAAGTAAAAGTAATTTAAGTGTGAGTTAAAAATGTTCGGGAACAACCCTTCCATCATAATCTCCCGTTAAGCGAGAATAATGAAAATTAGTCGAATGACAGACTAAGAATGAGCCAGTAACAAAGTAAGGTAACTCGAAGTGGGAACTGTGGTAAGATTTGCCAGCTGTTGATGTAGTTTAATCTGTTTAAGGCCAAAATTTGAACTGAAAGTTCACATGATCTACACTACACGCATAGCAGCTTACCGGAATGTTTGATAGATTCCTTTAATCGTCGATACAAATCGGCACAACATGATTGTGCCCGGCCTTCAGGCCCAAAAGCCGTAGATGGTACGATTCTTAGTCTACCTGAGATTCTTACATGGTAAGTTTCGCTTTGGGCTTAATAGGAATATTTTCTTAAAATGGTAACGTTTAATCTCTTAAAAAAACGCTATTCTTTAGACCACAATTAATAGACTCCAAGGGCTGGAAAGCTGCATCATGTTTTCTGCCATAAAGAAATTTAAAACCAGAATCAGTTTAGACAGGCTTCATTTCTTCAACTCTTCAAACAGGTACCTCGGTCACATACAATTCACAAACAGCCTCTGCCAAGAAACTTATTATCTTTCGAAAACTCAAAATAGAGAAAGGTGTTTCTTCGTCTTGTCACAGGCCGAGGATAATAAAAATTTCCACGGGTGCGCATGAGGAATCGAACTTCAAACCTTCGGACTCCGCTCTCCGAAGCTCCATCACTGAGGCACAGAAACTCTTCGAAGAGTTTGGCCCATACTTGGTTTATCGATTCGATTTATGTCATTTAGGTGACCACTTTCTTTTCCATTGGAACCAAACAGAACTTCTCATATGATTCGTTAAAAAGATGCATCATTCGTTACCGTCCTCTTTTTAATGGCGTAACTTTATTCTCCACGAACAACACAGACACAGTCCCTCAGTGTAGGCCAACGCCCTAAATATATTCAAATTTTCCCCAAATAGAGTTATCGGCCTTCATATCTGAAGTTGGGAATTGTTAACAGCGACTGGTTTGACATGGAAGTTATAATTTGCGAAAAAAATCAACCGTCATTAACCGTATTAATCAAAAGAAGTTTGCGCTTTGAAGAACTTTTACTTCAACAAGAGAAAATACGATCTGCTCTGCTCTTCCTTTGATCATTTCTCTCCATCAAGGAGTCGAAGTAATCTTGCACAATGTATGGCTCTCTCGAGTTAATTAATTTTTAATGAGCTCTGCAAGAAAAAAAAAGCTTTTACCGAGAAATTCCTTTTTTTAAACTAAGATCTGCTCAGTTTAGAGTGAAAAAGTTCCTTGAAGCCAGCTGAAAACGTGACAAAAAATCAAAAATTAGTTCAACGTTTCCTTATACGAAGAATTTACCCTTCAACAGGTTGCAAACCTACATCAACTTTTGCGAAAGAGCTATTTTACAAAGAGAAAAGCAAGCAGTAGTCGTCGAATCGAAAAAATAATGAAATGTTATGTACAATTGCTATTTTCCGAAAAACGTTGTTGGATACCAATGCTCTACTTTATCACTTCAATGCCGTGATATCATCCAAACGTATAAACATAAGTGGGAAAGGTCCCAAAAAGTAAAAGTCTCGCAAAATAAATTTTTGTCAAACTCGACAGCTCTCAGGGATGTTGTTTGGCCGTTTCTCTCCCTGTTGGAGTTCAAGTTATTGCATAATAATGTTTATAATTTTTTGACAGCTTTCCCAAAGTTTCGAGCCTATGTATACGAGTAACACTCGAAAATATAAGACAAATGAGGTGGCTAGTAAAAGTCTCGCACAGAAAAATACTCAATAAATGTTACAGATCTTAGAATCGTTTTTTGACCATTTCTCTTCCTCGGAATTTAAGTTAGTACATAACACTATTTTTATCGTCATTTAACAGGTTGTGCCGAGCTTCTGCTAAGCTGCGCAGTTTCGTAACACTGCTCAGGCCTGAGTAAACAGCATGCACTGTAGTCAATGTTGAGTTCCTTTGATCCGAGAATGGACAACAGCGCAGCAAGGAACCACACCGAAGTCCACACTTCGAACCTAACCTCCAGCCTTCGAGCCTTCAGCCTTCGAGCCTTCAGCCTAGCTTTTTCAGTCCTTTTTGCACGTTCATCTAAAGGTGCTTGACTCGATAGGAAGATTTTTGTTCTATTTCTTGGCCATTTATGATATGGATTTTGCTAAATTATGCTCGCGTCGAGTGTAGATGCGCGATGATAGTATTTGAAATAATGTAACACATATGCTAAACTTGTCGGAACCAATCGAAATTTCCTCACACTGAGCATTAAAAGATTAAGATTTGTAAATCTTTACATTTAAAAGAAACAAGCGGTCGATTTAAATCGTGTCAGCAACAGAGAAACCTAAGTCGAACAGCGAAGAGAGTTAGGTTGTGCTGGCTAGTAATCGATGTGTAGTGCTGAAAGCCAACGACACGAACAAAAACTCGGCCTTCTGAACGATTAGATGCTCTGGAGGACATTAGAATGACTTACCAGAAATCACACAAAGGCAGGCGAATTCGAAGGAAAGCTGAATAAACTTTGAACAGCTAGGAAATAAACTTCCACCTTCAAAGCAAACTAAAGTGTTTAGTTGTTCTATTTGGAGGCCTTATCTTTCCGCAGCTGTCTCAGTCTGAAGACTCCCAGAATCCAACAATAAGGGTAATTTTCTTCCAATCAGACTCGTTGTGACTTCAATTTAGAGACCATGCACGTGATCGCATAGTGATTGTAGAAAGTCATTAGGGTGTGACTTGTGTGGGAAAGGTCCAAAGGTAAGCATTAATTAAGCCTACCTCAAACTAGTCGAGACGATCAATCAGTGAGAGTTAAGTAGCTTTTTGAAGTTGTTTTCCGAGAGAATAAACATTTCGAAGTTTCCTACCTTTAATGCCTTTAAAAGTTGATCTTAAGTTACCGCAGTGTTTTCTGCTTGATCATCTGTCGTAAGATTACAAGGAAGAATCAAAACAATCTGATCGGCATCCAGGTTCCAAAGCTGTAGATCTTACAATATACCGTCTGTAATTCTTATTTTTAAATCTACCTGTAATTTCGAAAGTGGCAGCTTTCGCTTTGACCTTAATTAAAATATCTCCTTAACCTTCAAGTTCTCAAAAACGTTATTTATTAACGAGATTCTGGAGCTTTCAAGTTGTTTTCCGAGAGAAAAAACATGCTGAGTTTCCTATTTTAATGCCTTCAAAAGTTGACCTTAAGTTACAGTAGTGTTTCCTTCTTGGCCATCCGTCGCTAGATTATCTCAGGAGACTCAGAAAATCTGATCGGCATCCAGGTTCCAAAGCCATAGATCTTACAATATACTGTCAGTAATTCGGTTTTTTAAGTCTACTTGTAATTTCGAAAGTAGCAGCTTTCACTTTGGCCTTAATTAAAATATCTCCTTAACGTCCAAGTTCTCAAAAACACCATTCATTATTCATTAACAAGATGGAGTCAGCAAACTAACTCCAATGCCCGGAAAAGATTCACAATGTTTATTTTCTCAGAACCAAACTAAACGATGTGATTATTATTTCTTCTCTTGTCTTAACGGAATTTCAAAGCAGAAAAACTTAGTAGGATCTCCGTTTCTCTAGGCTCATCTAAATGGCATCTCAGTGGCACGCAAATGATTCGCAAACAGTCTCTTCCAAGAAACGTATTTTGTTTTAAAAAGTTGATTAATGTCTCCAGTTCATTCCTGTTGAGTTTCTTTATGGACCATTATTGTTATTTCAAAAGACTCGATTAAAGGAAACAAAACAGTGCATGGCTTGATATAGTCTTTTCTTGAGATGACCCTGATCGTGTTAGAAATCAAACATATCATCTACGCGGAATTGAGTCCAAGTCAGCTGCAACTATTGATAAAATTTCAGTTGAAGATGTCTGGCTTTCAAGAAAAATATTGAACAAAGCAAATGAGTGATGTATTGACTGTATTTGAGTGCGAAAGTGCGATATGGATAATAAAGCTGTACGACGGTCTTTGGCGCGGCACATCGGGCCATAAATATTTGATATGAACCTGCAGAACTAGAGGTGTCCCGATTCGTAGCATATTTGTTTCGAACGGCACTTACTGATGTGAACTGTTTAGTCCTCCTTTGCAGGTTGTGATCAAATTCCTTTGCAAAGTTATTAAGGTTAGCGTGTTAACGAGCTATGTTAATGTGTTAACGAATTATGAAATCTGAAAACAGCTTTTTCCGAGAAAATTCTGTCTTTAAAAAATATACTCACTTTTTAATAAAAAGTTTATAGTAACTATCTGAGCTCAGAGGCCTCAAAAACATATGCAACCATAACGCAAGAACTCTTTTTTTCATTCGCTTTGCGCTCAGTCTAAATACGACGAAAATACTTAATTTATTATTCATTGAAAAATTCTAAGTCCTAAGTCCAATACCTAGGAAGGTACCTAATGTTATGTTGCTCAGAACGAAACCGAACGATGCGATTATCACTTCTTATTTGTTTTAACCACATTTTAAAGCAACAAACTTTCTTTCGATCTCATCAAAATGGTGTCTCAGTCGCTCGAAACTGGTTCGCAAACACCCTTTTCTAAGAAATGCTTTGTGTTTTGATAATTTAATTCGTTTCCTCAGTTCACTGGTGAGGATATTTTTTCTGATCACCGCTGTTACGAAAAAAAACTTCCGATTGAAGGACAGAAAAAATTTGAAAGCTTGGTCTGGTCTTTCCTTAAAAGATGGCCCTGATCGTGGTAGAAAAGCTGATATTTTTTGAAGGTGTAATGAGTTGAAGTCAGGTGCAACAGTTTATGACATTGCACCTGGAGTTGTGGAGCCTTTATAAAAAATATTGAGCAAAACAAATGAGTGATGTACTGACTGTATTTGAATGCGAAAGCGCGATATGGATGGTAAAGCTGTTCGACGGTCTTCTGCACGGCACATCGGATGACAAATATTTGAGTTGAACCTGCAGAACTGACAAGTCACAAATTACAATAACGGCACCTCCAAAGGATTTGCTCGCTTCCAACGTTCGGCTTCTGTGTTTTGGATTTCCGGTTTATTGGAAACCAGATTTCCCAATCGAAAGCACTCTTTTTTTGAACACTTTTTATCGCTCTACGCAGAAAACAACGTGAAATCATCAACCTATCCATACTATCAAAAAAACCTGACGGCAATGTGGTCACGTTTTCTTGCACCATTAGAAACAGTTATTGGAATGAGGCGCTGTTAAAATTCTCAGGAGGAATGAAAGTTCATCTTTTAGGTAGCGTTTTTGAAGTATTGCCGTCTTAAGATCACCTTAGACGTTTAGTTTTGCTAAATTCTTCTCGCCTCAAGTACAAATACGTCATGAAAGTTTTTATAAACCTTAATTGTTGACACAAACGTCAGGAAATGATCAATCAAAGTGCTCTGTGAGCAAACTCGTGAATTGACACGTGATTTTTTAGATTATGTTTAATGTTATCTGGTTTAGGGAATTTTGTGGTTGATTGTCATATCTAGAGTACTAGCAGTAGTTCAGTGTTCGCTAATGTAGCAAAGAAACAAAGTAACGTTGGGATAAGAAGGCATTACAATTGAAATGATCATGCTATTACATTTGACAAGGTGGATGATGTCATGTGTTTTAAACGTCTATCATTTTTGTTTCTGGTTCAAAAGAAAAGGTTGGAAGTAAATGTGGGTGAAAAGTGAAATTTACTGTCTTTCGTTGTAAATATTAGAAAATCAAGGCAATACTGTCTTAATGAAAACATTAACGATTCCCTCTTTATCAAATGAGACAAACGGGAACGAGTTTTGAGTGATATAACTAAGCCAAGCCTGCCACCGTCATTTTGGATCTCCGCCTGGGTAGATTTAGGTCACGTGCTAGGCAACGTATGATCAATAACAAGATAGAATTTCATTTCAGGCCTATTTATCAATTTTGTGGTGTGTAACTTTCGCATTTTAGTACGTTGTTTGTATGTTGAATCTTCAAATTGTCTTGAAACTTAAAAGAAAATTGTTCTTTAAAAATTCACTGAAAATCGGTAGCTAAAATTGTTTGTTTAGGTGTTATCTGATTTTCGTGTTAACTTGTTATTTCGTCAGTCGCCGGCATCTTTTGTTGCTTCTCACAGGAAAAACACACGCGACGAAACGTAATGATCAATTTTGTCCTCAATCTCACGCTATAACAGAAAAAGCTTTTGAACATCTGTAAACTCCGAGCGCTTCGCAGTAAGTGATATTTTCAATGAATCTTCGGATTGTTTTCAAGTTCAAGGACTGTAAATTATAATTTTATGAAAAACGAAGGTTGTTCTGTTATTTCAGTGTGAATCCTTGCATGCCTGCCAGTCGCTGGCGCCGCTTGTTGAAACTAAAACGAAAAAAAAAAACTCTTTTAAGATTATCATTGGCTTCTTTTTCACCCCACCACTATTCTTAGCAACAAAGGTCGCCATTTCCTCTGTTTATTGCTCGCCAAAAACTATAAAATGCACTCAAAAGCCTAAAATCTAAAAAAAGTTTACAGGAATCGACCAATCGAGCGAGCGAGCGAATGGCATTCCCCACATCGTATCTATAACTCGCTCTTGCGCATGCGCGCAATTCACGAGTTAAAAACGATCTCTTTTAAAGCAAAATTTGTCGACGCAAATGAAAATTAGGTATGTAATGAGAGAGAAGTTTGAAACAGATATCGGCCGTTTGAAAGACAAAGGCAAAGCATGGCATAAGACTTCTCCTGTGGTAAATAAACAGAAAATTTGGTCAAAATTGACCTACTTACGCATTCGCGAAGTCCGGCAGCGGTGTTTTGTAACCTCTCCGACAAACAGCCATTCAGTGCTGTTTTCAAAACAAATCACACTATTTTTGCTTATTGTCGCTCTCGGTCATCACACTTAATATCTCATAAAATAATATACAATGAAATGCTTCTAACGCGGTAAACAAATTTGAGATCATTGATAATCGCATTTGAAATACTGACTAGAAAAACCAAAAGGTTTCGCTTCATGCAAACATATTTGCCACGTTGTATCAATAGAGAAGAAATAGAAGGATAAATGTCGTTTTAGTGAGAACATTTTTTCACGAACAAGTAAAGCGCCATCAATTGACTTTTTCTCTTATCATTTATTTAAAACATACAATTCATGTCCAGTCACCCAAGAGAGACCATAAAGCAAGCTAAGGTAAATAACAAGTCCCTTCCTTGAAGTAAAGTTGCAGCCCATTTCGCCGAAATACTAGTCAACTTAAAGCTCTCAATTACACCGCTCAATTACTGTAAGTGCCCCTAAGGCACGGGTTTATCCCTTGTTTTGATTTAGTAATCGTTTAATTAATAATCTGTAAAAGTCACACTAGGTGCCTCGTCACGCGTTCCGTAAGTGGTATCGCATTTCCAAACAGAACGGATCTATTGTGCAATTCAATAATTCGATCGATTTCGCAAGCACTCGTGGTTTAATAGAAAGAAATTGTCTGTCGTTTTTATCGAAGGAAGGAAAGGTCTTTTTTGTGTCAACTCTCGCCAGATCCGGCAACAATGTAAGTTTAATTTACCTCGAGTGTTTCTATAGCTAATTCATTACAGAATCGCGCTCATTGAAAAACGTCGCACGGGAAAATGCAAATAAGCTAGAAAAGAGAAAGAGAGCATGCGTAACTTCACGCAGGCCTGTCAATCCGACTGTCAATCATGTAATCTCCCGTGTAAGCAGTGTTCGAAAGTACTGTTTCTTGTGCAGACAACCGAAACGTAGCGCTTTTATCTTGATTAGGTTATATTGTTTAAAAATCGGTCAGATGTAAAATTAAATTACCTTTCAAATGCCGGGTTTTCAATTTGTGTTAAGACTCAAATGCGGCAGATTTGCGAGGTTCGACCATCAACTTCGCCAAGAAAGCAAAACATCACAGAAATATTCCTTTTAGTAAAATTTCCGTACTGCCCCATACTATCGTAAAACAAATCTGTTTTCCCAATGGTAAAGTATTGTTTTTGTCACTCTATCCAAGAACTGAACCTATAATGTAGTGTGGGGCTGTGCGGAATTTTACCTTCCTTTTTGGCCCGTTATTGCCGTCAGTTTCAGATAACACCTCGGTAGTCTAATTACTTTTCGAAAAGCTTAAGTATACGTTGTAGATTCCCGCTCCACGTAGGTGCACGCTCACGCTCATAAGCTTACGGATGAACACTTCACGCTCTTTTGATATGCAAACGCGGCCCTCGCTCTTTACCGACGAAAAGAGCATTTCGTCACTTTGAAACAATGCTAATTGCTCCAATTGTATCTCCATTGTCTCTAAACGGACGCAAAGCGAAATTTCACAACTCCCGTTTGGGAATTTGTCAATTCAGATCAAAAGCGACCGAAGTTGGCGGTGAGCGTTTGCAACCTCATTCCTAGGTCTGAAGTGATAATTAAAGTGCTGTGAAGTTTATATGAAATAATTCATATTTGTACTGCGGTTGTAGATGAAAGTGAAATGTGATCATCGCAGTAAATTTTCCAATTTAAGCAATTGGAAAGAAGAAGCCTGAAAAAAATCAGGGCTTCAACGGGATTCGAACCCGTGACCTCCGCGATACCGGTGCGATGCTCTACCAACTGAGCTATGAAGCCACACATTGGGAGCGAGGTCAATTTATTGAGTTCATATCTTCCCGTGCAGTGAAATGATGTGAAGTTTATATGAAATAATTCATATTTGTACTGCGGTTGTAGATGAAAGTGAAATGTGATCATCGCAGTAAATTTTCCAATTTAAGCAATTGGAAAGAAGAAGCCTGAAAAAAATCAGGGCTTCAACGGGATTCGAACCCGTGACCTCCGCGATACCGGTGCGATGCTCTACCAACTGAGCTATGAAGCCACACATTGGGAGCGAGGTCAATTTATTGAGTTCATATCTTCCCGTGCAGTGAAATGATGTGAAGTTTATATGAAATAATTCATATTTGTACTGCGGTTGTAGATGAAAGTGAAATGTGAAGCACAAATGGTGAAACAGAGAATTAACTCTGACACTTCAGAGTTAATTCTCTGTTTCACCATTTGTGTTCCCAGTGCTACGCGGCACAACATTCATATGTACCCTTACTTTCTCTTCGCCGCGATTCACCATCCTAAATCGTCCCCGACTTTCTCTGTGCGACCTCGTAGCTCAGTCGGCAGAGTAACGGTAGATCTAATCCGGAGGTCGTGGGTTCGATTCCCACCGAGGTCAAAAGATTTTTTCTTTGCCTCGTGTGGTTCCCTGTTTCCCTTTATTAGGGCTAACGCTCAATGGGTTATTCATGGGTTTAAATAACACTTCAGAGTTAATTCTCTGTTTCACCATTTGTGTTCCCAGTGCTACGCGGCACAACATTCATTCCTAGGTCATTGCGCCCGCAAAGCATCATGGGTACCCCACTTTTCTCGGGCGACGCTTTTCAATGGGCGCGATTCCGTTATGTTCTTGTCGCTAATTTTGTGAATCAATTATTTTTAGCTTCACGGTCAAATACGACATTTAATAAAGGAGGCGTTCCATGAAAGAAATTGGGGCGATATTTGTTGTGTCGATCAGTGAGATTCGTACGGTCCAGCTAGCGGCGATCAAGCGTCGCTATAGTGAAGATTGGAGGAATTCAAGATATTAGCGGGAGTTTGTCGACTGCATACAATAGCCATGGCGCAGGCAAATCCTACGATGGAAGAAGTCACGAGCGAACAGAACGAAGACCATCAAGAGCTTGGGCTCTCAATTTTAGGGTCAAAGTCAAAGAGGTCAAAGTCTAAAACCTCAGTTCAGCGAACTGAGGTCCCAGACTTTGAACATGCACTGCGAGCCTGAACTGAGAACATAAATTGCGAGCATAAACTCAAAACATGAAAATTACCTTCATTATCAATGAGCTATGAATTTAGCAATAATTGATTGTGTTAGCATGTTTTATCGAGATACGAAGCACGAAACTAGGGTTTTTTTAATTTCGAAGCATTGTCCTTTATTCACGAAGAAAGAGGGAAATACTTAACACGAGCACTCAAAGGAAAAGCGAAAACATTGAACGATAAGTAGGCAAGAACGGGGAACAAAACTTACCACTACAAAATGACGCGGAAACCTGATCTCACCACTGCAACGACGCGGAAAACGAGACTTGCAAAGCAACGAGCCGATAAACTGTTTAAAGGAGCCGGATTTGCATATAGCGCGAAATAAAAGCGTGCAAAATTCAAATCACTGACGTGTGGAGTTATGTAAAAAACAAAATTTCAATGAAAAGGTGACCTTATATGGCATTGCTTACAGCAAATTCTGGTCCCTTCACGTGTCACTAATTTGGATTTCCATGATAAAATTGACACATGAGATTTGACATACCTGCATACTGATTCGCAAATGTTTCGAGTATACCACGAAGAAGCCCAAGTCGCGGTAAAAAAATTAGATGAAAATGAAATAAATTTGGAAAACCACGCAAGAGAAGTAAGATGGGGAATGGCTAACACTATGCAACGTTTTATTAAGATTAAGTTCAAATTTAAAAGGTATTTATTGACTCATGAAAGTGGATTTTGAGGTCTTCCAAATGTCCAGATTTAGATGAGCCGTATATAAATTAAAATTAAGTTGAAATCAGAACTTCTTGAGTTTAATTAGTTTTAATCAATGACACTCAGCCAGTTTGGATTAAAACGCTTTGTTTCGAAGGCGCGCTAAAAAAGGGGATAAATTCCATTCGCTTATTTGGAATTCAGCGGGTACTCATAATGGCGGACAAAGTGAGGCACAATGGTAATCGCGATCAAAGAGCTGTTCTGATGGCACTCGAGTGAATTCTACTAAAATAAAACCAATGAAATTAATAAATGATAAGTAAAATGAATAGGAACCTTAAAGAGAACTGGTCGAAATTCTGCCCTCAAACGAGTCCAAGGTTGTCGAATTCGATCAGCGCACCATTTTGATGCCTTGTCTTGCGCAAATAGGCCTTCTGAGCCTTCAGGTAATTTAGTGTTAACAACTGGGTTGAAAACGTAAATTAGCCACCGTAAAGAGTAAAAAAGCTGACGTTTCGAGCGTTAGCCCTTCGTCAGAGCGAAGGCACGCTGGTCGATTGAAGTTTCAGTTTGATTGATGAACACGCTGGTTCTATTGATTGCTGAACTCGCTGGTTCAAATCAGTAGCGAACACGCTGGTTCTATTGATCTCTCTACCACTGTATAACACGCTAGTGCTATTGGTCTCTCGACCACTGTATATTCTGAGCAAAGTGAGAGGAAACAAGCTACTTCGATCGATGAACTTTCAGTTTGATACGCTAGTTCGATTGATGAACACGCTCGTTCAATTCTGTGGTGAACACGCTGGTTCGATTTCGTATCTCAAACGGTGAATTTGAACTCTGGATTTGCTCTTACTAGTTTCATCAGTTTTCCTCGATATTCAAATTAGATGAAGAGTTTTGTAAAGGAACGCTGGTCGATTGAAGTTTTAGTTTAATTGATGAACACGCTGGTCCTATTGATTGCTAAACTCGCTGGTTCAAGTCAGTAGCGAACACGCTGGTTCTATTGATCTCTCAACCGCTGTATAACACGCTAGTGCTATTGGTCTCTTGACCGCTGTATATTCTGAGCCTATGAAATTCTTTACAATTCAATAACGACCACAACAAAGAAAACACTCACCTTCTACAACAAGATCGAGCTGCTTGCACTTCAAACCAAACGAAGAGACGCTTCCACAAACAAGCTCATCAAACAACCACGCGATAGTGTCTAGATGTACCGCCTCTTGATTGGTTAAAAACTACAATGTAACACGTCTTTTCATTGGCTTGAATAGTTCCTTCCTTGCAATTGGCTTAAACTGAGACATTCTTACATCTTACACCTTACACCCCATTCACACCAGCAAAACATGTTTTGTTAAACTGGTTTTCATTGAATGAAAATTATAAACAGAGAACTGAAAAACTTGATTTTCCATTGGATTCAAGTACTAGCTAACTTGTGTTTCCAATGTGCTACATTCAAATCAAAAATATTCGGTTAAATAGTTTCTATGAAGAAAAAAAAATTAAACTGTGTTTAACAAAACAACTTTTAAACATGTTTAAGCTTTGGTGTGAATGGGGCATTACACTTACACTTTTCAACGCCGATCGAGAATTTTTTCGCATACACCATTCTTCGCGCGGCACTATCCTCTGCCGCCTCGCCAGCCGAGTGTCTTCGCTCGGCTGGCTCGTTGGCAATAAAAACTATTGGTATATTAAATCCAGCAAAGTAATACCACATTTGCCTTACCAAAATAAACTTTATTTTTTTCCAAAATCAAATTATAAAGTGATAATCTCCTTCTTTCAGTTAAAACAGATCTGTAAGTCAAGAAAAAAACTGAATAAAGCTGTAACCAATAAAACATATTTTATGCACAGTTTGTAGCTTCTTGAATTTAGTTTTATAAACCAAACAAAAGGTTTGCACTTAAACTGTCACTTATACTTGTAATCACTTTTCAAGATATATATATTTGATTAATAACATCAACTTAATTTCATATGGAAGATTAGCTAAACTATACCCATAATGGTAACTTAGTAAACATGTCCTTATTTCAGAAACTGTCAAAAACTGTCTAATGACTTTGAATTTGTGCTCAATCTATTTTCTCAGCATTTTCTTCCTCATCACTTGAAAATGGCTTACTAGGTGGCTTACCAAAGAAGACACTTAAGCTCTTGTTGCTTTTAATTCCTGTTCTTTTAACACAATTGTAATTTAACTCTTGTGCAGGGTCCCTTGGAACAACATACTGTTGCTTTGACAATTGCTTCGCTGTTCAACATGCCAATTCATATTTACCCATTCCTCATGTTTTGACTTTCAGATGTTTTTCTAGAGGATTAAGATTCCTATTAATAGATGAGTAGTCAAAGGAATTAACACTGAATGCAACTAACAAAACAACTTTGGCTGCTGTTTTTGAGATTTTATCAATGTTGCGCTCCACATCCTGCTCTGTTTCAGTATCAACTTAATTTCAAATTTCAACTTAATTTGATATAAAGATGAGTTAAACTATACCCATAATGGTAACTTGGTCAACATGTCCTTATTTCAGAAACTATCAGAAACTGTCTAATGACTTTGAGTTTGGGTTAAAACCATATTCTCATCATTTTCTTCCTCATCACTTGAAGATGGCTTAGGTGACTTATCAAATAAGAAATTTAAGCTCTTGTTGCTTTTAATTTCTGTTGTTTTAATACAATTGTAATTTAACTCTTGTGCAGGGTCCCTTGGAACAATATACTGTTGCTTTAACAATTGCTTCGCTATTGAACATGCCATTTCATAATTACCCATTCCCCGTGTTTTGACTTTCAGATGTTTTGCTAGAGGATTAAGATTCCTATTAATAGATAAGTAGTTAAAGGAATTAACACTGAATGCAACTAACAAAACAACTTTGGCTGCTGTCTTTGAGATTTTCTCAATGTCACGTTCCACATCCTGCTCTGCTTCAGTATCTCCTGATTCCAATGTTTCTGTATCTCCACCTGAAAGTAGATTGAATTGAAAAAATGTCACTGACAAAACTGTACCATATATCACTTGACACTTGACAAATGAAGGACAAAAAAACATGCATAAAAAGACAAGCCTGATTCATTTCAGTCATATACACTGCGGTAAAGGTTTGCACAAATCATAATTCAAAGCCAAGTCTTGTAAGAATGTTCTGAGCAAGTGTACTAGTATAAGACCACATATAGTTAACCTCTCTTCAAAACAACTTGGCCACCAGTTTTCTTTCAAGTTAGACTTTGGTGAAAGTAAGCATACAGAGAAAATTATGGGACTTTTCTAGATTTCTGAGGGTAAAAAGGTGCCTCTTACTGACTGTAAAAAAGCACACAATTAAAAGTAACTTGTCTAACTGTTTGTAAGCAACAAGTTTGGAAGGTTTGCTTACTATTGTCAGTGCCACTAGTACTTGTGCTTGGTGGGCTTTCCATGCCTGACTTTTTTGCCCTCTTAGCACGTGTATGTTCAACCTAAAAAGTTGAAGTAACAAAATTTTGATCTAATTGTGTTCCATCTTTATAGGCTATGGGGAAGACTGGGAAAAACGGGAAGAACTTTTTAAAGGGGATAAGAGAAGGAAGTATAAATGGGGCTCAAGTTAAAGACACTACTCATTTGATTTTCTTTCTTCACTAGATGTACTCCTCATAAGAGGAAGCCTGTTCACAGGCATATTAACACATGATATGAAGAAAATGCTATTTGAGCATACACTATACCTCAAAATCATAGCCATCAGCTATTCTGCGGTTTTTTTCTTGAGACCACTGGAGGATATGTGATCGAATGGCTTCTAGAAAAAGGAAAGGAATAAATCATCAGGATGTTTAAAGACTTGAGGAATACACATATTTAAAAGCTATATAAGTCTTTCTGATTTTCTAAACTGTATAATGAGAAGTTCTTTAGGAGAGCTACAAAGTGTAGATACAGTTTATATTTTGACCTTTAAGAACTTCCTTGACTTGCTGTTATTTTTTTTTTCTATAATTTACTCACACAGAGAATCAGCTACATAAATTTTATTACCTCGTCCAAATCCAATCTCAGGTATGGAGCAAGTATCAGCTAGTCTTGATGCTAGCTCTTCCAACTTCAGTAGGTTGGCCTGGTTTTGTTTGAAGTAGATTTTCTGATTTCCTGGCCAAATCTTGCCTACTTCTCTTCCTACAACAGCAATCCTATTATATCAGGTCAATCAAAGTTATTCATTTTCTAGCCTTGTTGTAAGTAAAAGAATCTAATTGTGATAGTATTAAGTGTTGGTTTTCTACCTACTTTGTACGATATAAGTTCTTGTTACACTCTGACCATTTACGCTGGTCTGATTTCTTCACTTTCTTTTTCCACTGATTGTTGAACGTCGAAACGTTGAAAGTTGAGGTTCCTGCTTCTTGATCCCTGTCAGCACACATTTGTTCAGTGCCTGGCATTATTAATGAAAGAAATTATTTTGAAAGAAATTAAATTAAAATCTGACCTAAATAAAGACTAAAACATGGAGATCATTTGCATCACTACTACTGGTCATTTTGCTTCTTTCCTACTAATTAATGAAAACATGGTAGGCACAAAAGTTATACAGAGTGTGCCTCATATTCAGTTAATTTAAAATTTGCACTGTCAGGACTACATTATTTTATCCAGAAGGAGCAAAGAAATCCAAAATGGACTATTGCAAAGTAACTGAATTAACTTGATCAATTTCTGGCTCTCGGAGAAATGCAATTAACTTCCCAAATATCCCGCTGGTAGAAAAGTTAAAACCTCACAGTTATTTTACAGTACTGCTCAAGACAAAGGCTTACTTGCTGGTTGAATTACTTCCTGAAACGCTTGGATAATTTCCAGCTGTCTCCCAACACTCGTTATGCCAATATCTTTTAACACTTGGCGGTCCACCATTGGTAACGACTTTCCGGAAATTTCGGCTCCTGTCAAAGTGCAACGTAAAACTGAACTGGATCAAAGCTTAATTTTTAGCTCAGTTATATCAGGGTCCACTTATCACAAAATTTGCTGCATATCAAGTTCCAATATTGCGGCAGCACATACCTTTTATAAGCGAAATTTCTTCCTTTTTAAATTTGTCAGTGTCTGTCATCCACTGTGTTAGATCAGAACAACTCCATTCTGAGAATAAAGATTTAAGAAAAATATGCTTGTGCACAACCAGCTACAGTACGGCGGTAGGTTTATAAAGCAGTGCGAACTATTTACCTCTGAAATCCTCCGGCAGAGCAACACCTTCATCCATATTAACGCTGCTTTCTTCCGTATTTACACTTGTCGACATATTTGGGCGGCTAAAAGAAAAATAAAACTCTTTCCTACACTACAAAACCCGGAAAAAAGTGCCAAACACCTTCGCATCACTGACAAATGGCGTAAAACTCGGGCGCAAAATGGCGGGAGAATTTTCGTTCTATCGCGCATGCGTAAAGCCATGAACCGCTGGTCACCATGACGTCGCCTCCGGGATGGAAGATTTGTCGCGGGAAAAAATGGCGTGCAAAAAATTAGACGAAGAAACTTGCCCTTCCGTTTGCTTTTGTACAGTGAACCAAGAAGCGATAAACATAAATTTAAAATCAAATGGTCATGTTCATTGTCCTTGTGAGGTGTGCACAGGCGAGCCAGTCTATCCTACAACAGCATGGAGACACCTTCAGCGATCGAAGAAAGCCAAGTTTTCGAATAACGAAGTTCAAGATGAAGTTGATTGCTGTTTCACGGCAGAACCGGTGAACATTGAAAGTCGTACGGGAGAAAGTGTTGACAATTGTGAGCAAATTACAGCTTACGCGTGTGGATTTTATTCAGAAGACACTCCTGATGAATTTTGTAACTTTGCTGAAAACGTAAACGATGTTGACGAAATGAACTCCATAAGCAGCGACGGAAGTTCAAGTTACAGTGAGTTTAATGGAATGGATAACTGGGAAGAAATTGATACCGCCGGGCCTGATGATGATGTTTATGATCATGATGTTGATAATGGAAACGATGAAGAAGGGGATGATGTTGATAAGTTCATTTTTGATGCAATTTTACGAGTTGTTGAAATGAAGGATCAAATGGCAATCTCTATAAAGAATTTTGAAGACCTCTTAGACTGGGGAAAGAAACTGTATTCCAGAAACAACAATAGAGTTGATGAGGCGAACACTATCTGGCCTTCCAAATGGGATGAAGTATGTTCTCTGCCTGAGACCATTGGATACAGCACCCCAAAACTGTACTGGGTATGCTTAGACTCAAGCCACCCTTGTCAGTATGGTTTGCTTCAAAATAAAGAAGAATGTTGCCCTTATTGTGGAAAACATGGAAACATACCTTATTATTACCTAAGCATCATAAGCAAGGTTAAAAGGTGGTGTTCCTCTTCTTCAATGTGCATGAAAATGACTTCTCATTGGCAACAAAGGGCCCACTGGTTGCCACCTGATAAAAAAATAGGCTGGGGTCAGGGCCTCAAAAAGGAGTTCTGGGATGAAAAACGTTTTGCTGAATTGTCATACTTTTGGAATGAGGATGAAGAGTGGATTCTCCCTGTTAAATGTCCACAACTTGACTGCAAGACTGTTATTTCTGCTGAGGTTATCACAAGCTCACCTAAACTTGCTGGTAGTGTTAATGAGTGTGAAATAGAGTGCCATGAATGTTTTCATACTTTCATATACAAGATCCAAACAACTAGAGGAGATCCAAGGAATATTGCATATGATGGTTAGTACAATGTTCATTTGTTAACAATCCATTTCCCCATTTTTTGTTCAATTTTTCAACATTTCCCCAGTATTTACATGTATCATAGAAGCAAGCTGACATTAAGCGTACACAAATAATAGATATATCTGGGCACATTTTAAAATATCAGTTAACAAACATATAGTCCTATTATTCATATGCCCTTTTATTTTTTACACAAAGCTTAAATAACAAGAAACTCTGTGGGTTCATAGACGGGTCTTGAAACTATTTCCATATCTGAACTGAAGGACTCAATGAACATTCTGATTAGAACTGAACAAGGCTAATAAATTTGGTTTATAAAAGATGAGAGTGTTAAAATATATAAAAAATTAATAATTACTTCACTACTTCTCTTGTTCAAAAAGTATTGCATTATCCTATAGTGTGGTGACTGTCACACTATAGGACAATGTAATACTTTTTGAAGAGGTACCAGTTACTCGCTGGCTCCCATAATCGATCTCCAGGGTCATTTGCCTGATGAGCCACAAATCTGCATTCATTTCAAAAGTCACATTGGCATCTTTGAAATTGAAATTCTGCATCAGTTCTTGGTCAGTGCTTCATTCAGCCCATTGAAAATATACTGTAAAATACTGTATATCTGTAGGGTGCAACATGTAAATTCGTAACATTCCAGCCCTTCCTTTAAGCAGGGAATGTTCATATAAACTGCTGAGCAACATCTGTCATCACCTAAACTCATGGCTGATGAAAGATGACCTGTTCTGAGCGAATGAAAATACGTAGCCTTGAATAACATCCCTGGAATAAAATCCTGAATCAGAGCATGAGATGGGCGTGGCCGCAGGTGGCCTGGGCCCATCTTATTAGATCATTAACATTTCTTAGACAGCTGGGTAAACCAAGTTATTACAGAAACCAGTCTTATTGCTTACAGTTGAAGCTTGAGATCGATAAGCCACTCAGAATTACACTTATCCATGCCTTTTGCCTAATAAACAAACTTTTTCTTTTTTTCAGCACATTGGGATGGATGGCAACCATTTAGTTCATCACTCCATGGTTGTGGAGCAATTGAGATCACTATAGCAACAATGTCAAAGGTAGAAAGGTGCAAAGCTGAAGAGGTGTACATGGTAGGATTTGTACCGTCACATATGCTTCCAAAGAAAAGACCAATTTCCTTAGATCCTTTTTTGGAACCACTTATAGCGGATATAGAGGACGGCTTCATCAATGGCATCCAAGTCAATTATAATCTAGCAACTTGTGGTAAACCTGCTGGAAGAACAACCATAAGACATTTAATTTTGTGTTTTTCAGGGGATCACTGTGGCTTGTGCGAAGTTGGGAAATTTACTAAGATGGGGAAATCAGGTTGCCGGCGTTGCAAACCTGAAAGTGTGTATGTTGCAGAAACACTCCACTACTATTACCCCAACTTCCGTAAACAGGGACGCTATCCTGCAGAAAAGAAAAGTATTCTTGACAACTTGGAATTGTTAAGTGAAATAGCCACAGAGGAAAGAAGCAGTGTAAGACAGGGACTCTCCAAAGAGAGTGGTTACACTGGACTGTCAATCTTGCATAGACTGCATAATCTTTATGGCTTTTTGTATGATAGAGACTTGGTTTTTGATGAGATGCATACGATTCATCTTAACATTGTCAAGAATGCTATTCTTAAGTTGAAAGAAGATGAGGACAATGCAGTTGACTGGGCTAAAGCAGATGAACGCTTAAATGATTTTCCATGGACCACAGAATTCAAAAGTTCACGCATCCCAAGGGGTATAGAGAAACGTCTTGGCTACTGGAAAGCTGATGATTTGAACAAGTTTGCTTTTCCAGCATCTGAGATTGTGTTCAACGGACTTCTTTCACAAGATCAACAAGAAGAATGGCTATGCATTGCGCGAATGGTGGAGTTTCTCCAGAACCATGCAAGGCATGGGTGGACAGAAAATGATGCCGAAACTTTCTGGCAAATGGCATTAAGGTTTGCCATTTTACTTGAAGACCGAAAAGGTCCAACAGCTTGCACAATGATTGTTCATAATCTTCTTCATTTTAAAGAAGATACAGTGAATTTCAGTGGACAAGACAATTACTCTTGCTGGAACAAGGAGAGAGCAGTTAGGAGATACGTACGTCAGCCCAATAACCACAAAAACATTGAATGTACTTTTGCATCCAATGAAGAACGGCGTGAAGTTCTTAAGTTTAGAAAAGATCCCAGAGAAGAAGTACCAAACCCAGCAAAAACTGATCCAAACAAATTATGGGCAAAATCTATTGAACAGGCCAAGAAAATGTACTTTGCCAACGAACAGGTTCACTGTCAAGCTGATGTAACAGGCATTCTTGTTGGGGGCGCAAACCCATTTCCGGTGAGTGGAATGATACAGCAAGCCATTGCTAATGAACACTCTGTACCTATTGCAAGTGTTGAAGAAGATGGCATATGTTGCCGTAGTGCTTGGTTTCCAACCCATGGCTATGATGGCTTACTTTTTAGAGAAAAGGAAGATGCCATCGTCATAGCTCAAGATGGAGAGGTGACTGTTAAGCTTTTCAATTTTTTCTGTGCATTTGTCGTTAACAAATGGCAACACTTTTTCAGAGCAAAGAAATTTGATGAACAGGGGTTAAGTGACAATGGTATGAAGGTTGTTTCTGAAACTGACATTGACATAGTTTTACCACTTCAAAATGTAAGCAGGAAAGTTATGCTCGTTCCTCATGCAGATGAGGCTGCTAGAGGCAGAGAACTGTGACTGTTCAATTTTTTGTAAAACATAGTGGCACAATATGGATACCAGAGAATTCACCAGCCCAAGATGTTCATCTGAATAGTGTTCTTGGAATTGACTTAATGGGAGAATGGGCCACTTGTTACACTCGCTGGGAGGAATTTGAGCTTTAAGCACAAATATTATTGTACATGTGTAAACCTTTAGTAAACAAGTCTATTTCCAAGCCCCAAAATGCTACCCTACTTCATAGTTACTACAATAATTATAAGTTGTGTATAAAGCAGAAATAAGAATTAACACTTCTAAACATTAAATTTGTATGCGCAAGAGTAATTTGTTAATTCAGGTTTATTTCAAGGTATTTATTGCTAAGAACATGCTGTTTGGCATGTAATGGCCTGCTTCATGCACCATGATTTAATCATTTATTTCAATGTGATGGTTGCAAAGTTAGCTAGCAGTGATATCTTAGAGCATTTCCATTAATTAGTCAATTAAGGTCTGGAGATGACTCTCATGCTGGTATTTCACAAACAATAACTTGCTTTTTTTCCAACATTGGGACATCTACCACACCTTTACTTTTATTGACAATGTACCAGTTTTATTCCAAGTTTGCAGAATTAATTGAAGAAAGAAACCACCAGTGAATTCCCTGGAAAATCACAAATTTCCATATTTTGTTATCATTGTTATCATTGGATTGTTAAAGTTAGAAGTTTATATTCTTCCATTATTACTCCAACTTAGGAATATAATTGTTTACTTGATTAACAATCCAGTCAATTTCCTGAAATACACCTATGTTGGTATCACAAAGCCTTGACTATTTACCACTATTTACCAGTATCAATGGCATCTTTCAGAAAACAGATATTACTATACCAGGAATTCACAAAGCTAGGAGTATTAAATGCTTAATATACCAGTAATTTTCGTTAAATATCCCCATGTTGGTACACCTTGTAATTGACTATTTTGCCAACATTGGGCTAATAATGGAAGGTTTTAATCACAAAATTATAGATTCCATTGTTATTCCAAGCCTGGAGTATAATATTATAATGATACCAGTATGTTCCCTGTAATCTTCCAATGTTGGTATGCTGTTATAGTAATTAATTTCCCATTTTTGGATTATCATTGTTAAGGACATTATTGGAAAATCAAACATACCAATTTTATTCCCAGATTGGATTTTAAACATATCAATTTACCTACAAATTTCCAAGAAAACTCCAATGATCATTTAGTATGTGTTTCCCAAGTTTACCGATGTTGGATTTATATTGGTATCATCAATATTTGCCAATAATATTCCAATAATGGTATCTTAAATTAGCTATTTACCAATGATTTTCCAGTTTGGTATCTCTATTTTTTTCCTGTGTTTCTGAAATTGGTCAAAAGTACTCCTTCTTTCTTGGTTGATATTGCTCAAGTCCAGACCAGACCACTGGAAACTCCGCTTGATTTCTACTAATAAGATGTTTGGCAGCAGAAAAATATAAAAACATCTTGCACTTATTAATTTTCTTCGCCGTGGTGACTTCAAACTTTTTTTTACTGATTTTGCTAGCGTAACAGCCGATTATGCAAATTAGTTCATTGAGCAAACTCCGACCGTTTTCTAATATATAGATTTAGCCAAGCCTAAAAGCGGAGCTCGCATAAGTAGCCCAGTAAATCTTAGATTTTGACCATTTTAAGTTGAAAATATAGTAGGACAGAGCTCTTAGACCACACAGATTGATACTTTTAGCATTTTAAAAGGCCAAAATTTGACAAACTTCACTATCTTGTGACGAAAGACGTCAACAACAACGTATCGAATATCATAATTTGATTAGCGCTCAGTCAACCCCCTTTAATAGTAATCTATTTTTTTAAATAATTGGCTTCTGCTATTTCATATTTGACCTCTGACAGCTTATGCTATTCAACCTGTAGGAACATTCCAGAATCAAACTACAGGATTTTATTGAGTGTAACCGGCGATAACAGCGCACATTAAAATACACCGTGACCAGTGACTCTGTCACGTAATTCAATTGTGTAATCATCTTTAATTACTTCTACTATCTAAATAAATCAGCGATAACATCGTCTTTTGGCTCAGAATTCTAGTCGGCAGGAATAAGAGAAAATTTTGTCCTCACACCTGTCTTTATGACAGTTCTATTCAGAAATTTAGAGAGTTCTTAGGGAAAGGGACCCCGCGTTTTTAACGAAAATAAATTATTTCGTAACGTGTCACCTCATTTTTCCAACAATTAGCCATATCTATGTTGTAAAGCGCGTAATCTCATTAGCTGTAATCCAATTACCTCTTTCGGTACTGGTTTGCTCTGATTAACAACACTAAATTCATGAAGTAGTATTCGCAATAAGATGTCCAGCTTTCTGTCGCATTCCTTAGAAAGCTCGTGCGGAGACTCACGATGAGTTTCCGGTTTGTTTAACTTACTTCAGTGTACTGACTCAGTAGAAAGTCATCTCTCCTTAATCCATTTGTTAAAAGAGAGTGTCGCGGAAGGAGAGCTTATCCTAGCAAGGGCTGGCCTGTTCGATGTACAAGACTCAGTTATGGCAAAAATGTTGGTCTGCGCAAAGCATAGGCACACCTATGGGAAGTTCTGGCGCCAAAGATTAGCGTGCCAGTATCCGACACACCCTGGTAGCGATTCCAAGGGGGCAAAGGCCATTTCTAAGATGTATGTCGTTCTCGTTCACGTAGGTTCAGGTAGGAACAAGTGATTTAAAATAAGTGGCTGATTTCAACCAATCTCTCCCGTTTTTTCCCCAATCGCTCGTTCGTATATTAATCCACTTTTTCCTACGTCCAGTTATTTGTATCAACTGCCGCAACAAGCACAATGCTCCTGTGCAAAAAAAAAAGGCTTGGGTCTCTTTGGAATCCACAGAGAAAGAAGCCAGTGATTCCTGCGTTTATGTGAGGTAAAAGAGTTTGTGCGAATAAATAGAGTTTGATATTGATGCATGCTGTTGTGTACATAAGCTGAGATACATAACCTTTTTCCAAAATGAAAATGCTCTACGGACGGTAAATGTTAATAAATAACTTTAGTAATTTATCAAGGCTTACTAGAGCCTTGTCTGTATCAAGGATCTCAAGGTAGTTGCCTTTTGGTTACGTTAATTGCAAGACACACTGAAAGATACCTCTGTTTGTATCGATTCAGTTTTTGTAGATATTTTGTAAACTACAAAAGAGATGTTCCTAGTGCTAAAATAGTTAACCTGCGTACAAGGCTCTCGGCGAAAAGCCTTTAGCAAGCATCTGAGAGAACAGACGCCATGTCTTTCTCTCGCGTGACTTCTCACTTGTGCGTGCTAGGTTTAATCACTCGCGCCCACTTGACTTTGAAAGCATGTTACCTAGTTAAGTGTAAACATTCATCTAAAACTTCATATCTTTTATCGAAGGCCAAGCAAAGATACTGCTCTAGAGAAATTCAAACTAGCCATGAGCTCACCTATTACCAAGTTCTTCCAGGCTATCCCACAGTATCAATGATGAAATGTGGACTCCTTCAGCCGTGTTGGCGCTTGACGAAAGCGTAGAAATACAGGATTTCAGACCAGCGAGAGGAAGTGTCCAAGATCCAATTCAAGTCTTCAGTGCGTGCATTGATAGCCTCGCTGATGCTGTAAAAGAAGCCCAGGATTACACATTTGGAATCCCAAGTAGATCGTTGGGAAAAATGCTCCTTTCCTAAAAAATCTGAATTTTTTCAAAAAGCTGAGGAAGCGTACCAGCTTGTGTGCGATGTCATGCCTCCAAGAGATGGTAAAGCGTTATACCAAGCGGTCGTAGACCATGAACAGAAGTGCAAGACAGCTATTGATATTGGCCTTCAAATCCTTATATTCGCCTATCAGAACACTCCCACAAAATCACTTAAGACTCAAATAATGAGTATTTATGCTGATAGATTCTCAGCCAACGAGCGTAAACGCATACATCAGCAATTTGAAAACCTCTCTGATAGACAAATAAAGAAGGCAAGAGCACAGGCGAAGAGTGAGGGGCCTGGAGCGCCTATTGAAAAAATCCCGCGTCATAGAATCCATGTACAACAGCGTCAGCTAAATCACTTCTAAGAGTTCACTATGAGGCTATATTACTATCAAGACGTAACCTACGATACTCGCACCATAAAACTTGGGAACGGTGAAGAGTTTGTCATACCTAACGTGGTGCGAACAGTGGCCGAGTGCACCATCATTAATCAATAAATGGATCATCGAAAAGAAACTAGATTTCAGCCGATAAGTAAATCTACGATGTGGAGAGTGCTAGAAGTTCAAGGGGCCACACAGAGGAAATCATTGCGGGGTCTACACAATACTGCAGCTGAGGGAGCGGATGGTTTTAAAGGGCATGTAAACCCATAGAACGTTCATTTTCTTTTCACATAGATGTTTAGTAAATATATCAAGTACACCAAAGATACCATTCGTTTTTTCTCAAAAGTCCATTTTCACTTCGTAAAATCTCTTCCAAATTCGAAACATTCGCCATCTTTCCTGTGACGTTACGGGTGGAACCTCCAAAGTTTCGTTTCATAATCGCGTGAGACACATAGGAGTCTTCTCCACAGCCGTTGTTTGCCGGTCTTGTCATGATTTTTTTACTTATAGTTTGCTTGAATATATTCAATTTTTTCATTATGGTGAAGAGCTGTGTCGTCCAGTTTTGTACTGATTAAAACAAAACTGGGCATACAATGCAAAGATTTCCAAATGACGCATATTTGTGGCGGCAATTTGTGAAATTTGTTCAAGTGAAAATAGCCGATTTCGTCGAACCGTGCGAACATTCTGTTGTTTGTGGTATTCATTTTTCTTCCTGGTGCTGTACCAACGATTCAGGCCCTACCAGAAGAAAATTATTCAGAAGTATAAAAACGACCGATACAGTCGGTAGACGACGAGGATTTGGAAGTGGCCAACCGAACTGAGAAAGGAGTTGAGCTCTTCAAAAGTTAGAGGTCAACAGAGAAAGTACAAAATAGATTTAACTGGAGACCTTTCGTTAATTGAACAACAAAAGCTTGATTGGTTCTCTAAAGACATAATTTTTCTCATCTAATGAAAGATTATGGGGAAGCCAGTTGTTCGCAGGCGCGTAGCGTGGTCATTTTTTCAAGTGCGCACAAGTACATATGATCTAGAAACCTGAGTAAACTGAGTGAAAAATACTGCGTTCTTTATTTCTTGTTCAAAATAGTTGTGTGAATACAAGAAAAGAACAAAGCGTCTTGCCCTTATTTTGAGCAAACTTGGCGCAAACACAACATTGTTTTGGCTGTGGATCCTCGAGCATGCGCTCAGCAGCGCTTTTCGTTTTATAGTACAGTTATCATTTATAAGTAAAGAGCGAGGCGTCTTTCTTTGTGCTGTGCACACTGGTCGAGCACACTCTCAATACCGATTTCTTTTTCCTGTGGATGTGAAATATTTCTAACGATGAAAAGCGATGGTCGGCCATCGTGTTTCGTAGTGGAGTCTCCAACCTTTTCATCGAACTAAAGCTGCGCTCAGCAGCGCATGCCGACACAGGATACGTCAAGAGCGTGTTTACTGATACATAGATTCCTGGGTAGAATGCAGCATTAGCTACATCTAGAGTTTCTACCAACGTCTGTGGGAGAGGATCGGTTGGCTCCCTGATAGACTAGCGGTACCTTCATCTGTTCACTTCGAGTGTGAATTCTTCCTAATCGATGGCCATATCACCTCCGTAGTGCACATGGATCGGCTTCGATTTTTCCTCCGTCAACTGGCCAAGCTTTCCTATAACAGTAATCTGTGATTTATGTGCTAAACCACTGAGTGGTCAAATGAACATGATCCAAAAATTATTGTAGCCAATACAATGTCATTTACCTGGGATAAGTAGCTGAGCCTGGAAACCTGGTAGTGGCACCACAAGCTTTTCATTGATCTCTGTAACGAGGTGATCTAGGTGATCGCTCTCAACCATTGGCTTCCTAGTTCAGTTGAAAGTAGTGCCCGATTAATAGGGAACTTGAGCAAATCACGACGACGACGGCAACGAAGACGTGACAAAACAAAAGATCTAATGGGCAGAACAATAGCTCAGCACGTGTGTTTTAAAACTTTGTACATTCCTTGGCTGTCCTCTACAAAACAACAACGTGAAATTATCAAAATTTAGAGAAGGCAAGTAATTTCAGTAATTTGGGAATTAACAGGTGTTGAGGTAGATTGCAAAATAATTCTTACTCTTATGAGAGCTAAAATTTTTCCTATGAATGCAAGCCACGTTCAAACAAAACACCAGAAACAGCAATTTACATTCAAGTTCTTTAAAAAATCAAATTTGTTAGTCCTGGGTTTTTGCTCTGCAGGAGTCTGGGACGAGGCCTCCCATGATACATTGTAATCAGAAATCAATATGGCGTCTATATTGGAGAATTTTTGAAAGTTGAGCTTCGAAGATGTTTCCATGGAAAAACGTATGCACCATTTTACCAAAAGGTATTCCCTTAAGAGTTATCATCTTAAGACAGAGCTCTTCTGCTCCTCTGGTCTTTCGGAAGCAGGATCTCATCAAATATGGAGTCGGACGAGAAGACATGTTCACGTGCTCTAGTGCATTTCCAAGACCTCGACGTAGATTCTTCTCCGCGAAATCATCGCAAGATAAGAAAGAAAGTTCCGTTTTTCAAGAGTTAGTCGAATCACAAGAGCAGCCGCAAACACAGCTGACAGTTGGTGCTAAAGGTTAGCTCAAAATTTTAATCAACGTCAAAATGTTGTTGCCTTGAAGTATAATTCTCTCCATTCCGCACCTCTTTCCCAACCCCCTCGTCTAAAAGGAGCGATCAAGGTAATAATCTTTATTTCAGAAAAAGGATTTCAAAGGAATCCATCAATTCCATTTTTGAGGCTGGATTTTGGCTTTTGGCGGAGTACCTTGGCCTAGAGGCTCTCAATATCATATCGTCATAACATAATTCTGTAGTATTGCCTCGGTAGTCAGGATAAAAATAACAGTTATAGAAATCCATACTTCTCTGTTAAAAAGTTTAACCACTACTAGGGACAATCCAAGGGTCTCTAAATACAAGAGAAATCTCTCAATCTCCTGTCTAGGTCATAAAATCTCCCAAAGGGAAGTAAATTTGATCATCCTTTTCTGAAAAATAGTTCACTTTTACACCAGTTACTCCAGAAGACTTAGGCAGTCTAAAAAAAAATTTAGGTGAGGATAAGGGGATCAAAATTAAATACCCCCTGATCTCAGATATCAAGAAGTTGGCATCTTTTGAACAGTCAGAAGCTTTTCCAAGTCTATTTTGAAAATTACAATTATGCAACAATAAACATACAATGTAACTGTAGAGAAACAGAAGAAATATTCCTCATAACTGGCTTTTGAGCTGCACCCTCTAGAGGGGAAAAAGGAAGAGGATGCATGTTTAAGAGAAAAGACAAGTATTTGGGGGAAGGGGGTCTGCCTATTTGAACGGAATGTGTACTCTTACTAGTGAAATTTTTTTTTGAAAAATTAGTAAGCTAAAATGTCTCTAATAAGAGACTGCACTCTCTTCTGTCATTCATTCTACATTCCCTTGTGTTCCTGTGTGTGATAGTAAAATTAGATTTACTTTATTTATTATTTATTTAATGTTCTTTCTTCTCTTTTGCTCCAGTTGTACAGGCTGGAAAAGATGTCAGCTACTTTGGTATTATTCTCATTGGATTTGCCATCACAGGTAGCTGTCAGTATAATCTGATTATCACTTTTACTCAGTAGTTTATCCAGACCTAAGGGAAATATAAAGGGTAAAGCTGTTGCTGTGGAATTAATAGTTGAACATCTAGACTTGAAGATTGTGCCTTTTGCTTATGCTCTTCCTATCTTATTAAACTTGCTAGAACTTTTCCCCTTCTAAATTTGTATTCAGTACAATACATCAGCTGGTCTTCAAGGTTAAGATGCAAGCTTTATGACTGAATCCTAATTGACAACAATATTTCTGCAAGCGAGTGTTCAAAATACAGGAGGGGGTGAAAGGGGGGGGGGGGATTATGAAAAATACCTTCATCCTCAGTTATTGTCCTTTTAACCCTTTAACCCCTAAGAGTGACTGGCATCTAATCTCTCCTTACAGTATCACCCCTGAATCAAATATTAAGGTCAGGAGAATAAAGGAACTGATCACATGTGAAAAAAGCTCTTGATTGTTCAACAAATTCTCCTTTTCAGCACCTTAGGAAATGTTTAGAGAATGTTAAAGAGGATATGTATACTGATGTTAGGGTGGAAAGGGTTAAAAAGATGGGTTTGTGCTGTGGGGAGCTTAAACACAATGCATATTCTTTTTTCAGGTATTTTAATTTGGTTTGTGGTGAGTGAGTTGTTTTTTGGCTTCAGTGCAAATAAAGTTTACGCTAAAGCCCTTAAGAAGGTCAAAGCAAGTGCAGAGGTGAGGAATGAAAAACTTGACTTGAGTGAACTGTACATAACTTAAAAACCACAGTTAAGAAACATAGACCCTTTATCAGCATCTTCAAATCTTCTATACATTTCTCAGTTAGAACAATTATTATGTCACCATATTATTCTAAGGGGGTTTAATGTTTTGGGCATAACCACTAGAAAAAATAGTAGTTATTTTCCTCCATTCTGGAGTTCAGGGGAATTGGTGGTCATTCCTGTCATAACCTACTTAGGACTCAAGACAACTTAAAATTGATTGCTAGCTTTTTTAGTTCTGTTGGTTCATGGGTCCTAATTTTCAGATAATTATTGATCTTATGGCCTCTCAATACAGGTAATTGAAGCAATTGGAGAACCAATAATGGCACATGGAGAAACAAGTTCAAGAGGAAGAAGAAGGCATGTTAGGTACTTATTGTATTCTGTCAGATACTTTGAGCTCAGAATGACGAAAATACAAAATTTTGAAATGGGATTTGAATCGGCAGGAGATTCACAAAAATATTTCCAGTGTGGTTTTGCAGGAAGACAGTATTTGCATAAGCAGCAATGTGCATTTGCTGGAGCATCAGATAACCAGTGACCACTCACTGATAGCTTTTATCCACCCAGCCTATGTATTGTGTGCATGTTCACATAAGTAGAAACTGGTCAAGACTAAAACATGGTTCTTTCTTGAACTCTTATACCTCCCTTTCACTCTGATGTTGGGTTGGTTGACTGATTTTCCTTCGTAACAGTAGGAAAATACTGTACAGTGGCCTTAGGATTAGCACACTGGATTCTGTTTCAAAACTTCTAAGTTTAAGCCATGGTAGGGGTAATTTTTTCAAGTTCAAGGGCACAGCACTTTATGGTCCTACTTCCTCTATCTACTCAGGAGTATTACAAGATGTTGGTAAATGGTCTGGGAAACCTTAAAAATCACTTGCAATGGGTAATTTGTGATGGACTCATATTCATCCACCCATCCACGGCTAGTTGCAATACTTCGAGTTTCTGTTAGCTTCAGGCACAGGGCAATACTCTGACAGCTTTGTGAGTCAGTCAGTTTTTACTCTTGTTATACTTTCACATTGTTTTTTTTACAGCTACCAAGAATATTTAGTGGATGGTGAGAACTACATGAGAGTAAAGTTTTATGTGTCGGGACCCAAACGGAAAGGAACTGTTCATGTTGATGTGAAAGAGGTAACTTGAATTTCTAGTTTTGAGAAGTAGGTGGCTGAGTTTTGAAAGCAGAATTGCAGAACTCTTGCTTCTGTGAGGTCATACTCTATGATTGGTCAAGGAGTCAGTGTCCTGGCAGGTGCTGTGGTGGACTCTTTATCATAGGTCTGGGTTTAAACCTTAGCGTGTTGTTTTGTGGTGTTCTTGAGGAAGAGTGTTTCCTCTCACAGTACCTCTCTCCACCCAGGGGTGTAAGTGAGTAATAGAAAACTTCTAGGGAAAAGTAACACATTTCCAAGAAGTTAACTGCGGCGAAGAACAAACATCCTTTCAAGGATTATTTACAGTAATCCAAGTTGTTTGATGCTCATGAAACCAGAGTAATGTTAACCGGATTGGTCAATGTTCTAACTTTTGGTGTTGGGTTTACAATCCTCAAGTAGAGAGCGCTCAAGCGATAATAGCAGTTTTAAATGGCAGATTCTGACCATCAGAATCAGTTACACGCATCAACTCATCGTCTGCCCCTTTCCCTTGTAACCTGAGCATGTAAAATGCACTCAACATGTAGTTAGCAATGGCCTGTTCCACTAGGCTCTCAGTCAACGGAGAGATGTGAAAGAGTGGCAAGTGACATACAGTGGTTATGTTTGTCAGGGAAAAGGTTACTTCTTCTTTGCGTGATCCCCGACATTTTTCGCACGCTTGCTTTTTGGCTTGTTTCTGTTGACTGAGATCTTGGCACAGTTTAAGTTTTCACATGAACGGATATAGGTGTTCATTTTCATCTTTTTCGGTTCCAGGGATCACGAGGGGGCTTCGACTATCGCTTCATCTTCGTTGAACTCTCTGGATCACCTGGTGAGACTATCATAGTGTTGGATAATCGATGAGGTGTTCCCTGCAAAAAAGCCAACATATCCAAGTGTGTGACGACAACCAACAAATTGAGCAACTTATGGTAAATCATCTTTAGCCGGCTGAGTGATACGTGGGCCGTGACGTATGTAATGTTGGTCAACGTCATGGAACTAAACAGACTTCCAATCATATTAGACGTGCTGGTTTCTTTCATTTATTTTTGTATGACGTCCACGAATAGCAAAAACGGATAAACATGAAAAAATGATAAGCGTTTTCCCCTTTTAAATAAGCTATAAACGCCGAAGTAAAAAACTAAAGCAAAAAAATAGATAAATAAACGAATGAAAGTGTGAGCAAAGTGGGACAGGTAGCAAGCCTAGAACGGCCATGAGATCAACCATCACCAACAGTTTATCACCAGTCTCCTTTCGTTTCTAGTGAATTGCACTCGTCCTTTCCGTGTTAGTATTGCTCTCAACACCAAGCTGGAGTCCGGCTCTAGGACTACTTATATTTGTATCCGGTCGTTTCCTGCCCATTGGTTTCGTACCCAAACTCAGTCGATTCGAACCCAAATTCAAGTCGGTTCGAACAAAAACCGCTGATCGATTCGTACATTTATTTTTTTACTCGTGTATGTCTAATATTTTTTCTCCAGTTGCCAACATGAAAAACATACTTTATTAGTTTGGGTATGAAACGACCGAGCTGGGTGCGGAACGACTTAACTGACTGGAGCACTTGTTTCTGTTCTTGTCGTTATTTTTTCTTCATCGATGATTACTTTTTTAGATCAATAGTATAACCAACGCACCGGCGATAAATTTAAAAGGAGTTTATTTCCACCCCATTACCGGTGGTTTCTAAATAAAGTATTACGAACATATGAATAAAGGGGTAAGTTTGTAAAGAAACTGTGGTGCTGCGTCGGTGGGAGAGTATAGCAGGTAATTTAGTGTTAACAACTAAGTTGAAAGCGTAAATTGGCCTCCGTAAAGGGTAAAAAAGCTGACGTTTCGAGCGTTAGCCCTTCGTCAGAGCGATGGACGAAGGGCTAACGCTCGAAACGTCAGCTTTTGTACCCTTTACGGTGGCCAATTTACGCTTTCAACCCAGTTGTTAACACTAAATTACCTGCTATTACGAACATAGTACATCAAGATCCGAACGTCTAATTACAAGATCGGAAGTAACATAGGAAATACAAATAACAAGAAATATGTTCAAAGGCAATACTAATAACACAAGGAACACGGGAAACTCGACGAAAGGGTAATTTACCAGACAATTTTTGAAATACGGCTGAAAAACGTACTTGCGAATACCTTGACGCGAGTTCACACCTCTCTTATATGCAAGATCCGCGCGAAAATTCAAAGTTAAATAGATGGCTTCGCGGCCTGGGGCTATGGGGGGATTGATTTCTACAAATAGGATAGTTTATTACTCGCAGATCAGAATATCTTTTCTACTCTTTTCCACGATTTTAATCAAATTCGTCAAGCGAAATCAGCATGGCGGAATTGACTATTTTGACGAATTCTTGTCGAATTCTAGTCGAATTCGTCAAAGTAAAATCAGCTTGGCGGATGTGACGGTTTTGACGAATTTTCGCCATTTTCTTTGATGCATACATTTCTGGACATGCCTCCGCGGTGGTGGAACAGCCACAGTTTAGAGCGTAATGAATTATTCTTTTCCTTGGTGAACGAATCCTTTTGCAACAGGAATACAAGCTTCCCGGTGAGAGAAATCAAACAGGACATTATTTGTATGCCAAGCTTTACAGTATCGATGCAAACCTTTCGTCAGTTAAGTCCCAGATGAACTGATAATGAAATAAAGTCTTAGGTTGGTATAAACGACTGAGATGATTAGTTGGTGAAGAGCAACGAAATCATACCCCGAAGGTGCTCTGTAAATATGTACAATTCCTTTAATACGGGAACCCTACAACAATAATAAAAATCGCTTGTCCAAATTGCGATAGCTTCAGTTCCCGGCTTAGTTTTAGTCGAATTAAAAGGCAGTTGCGCTTGCTAGGAAAACGGCTGCAAAACCGAACATTGTCAACAGCGTGTTTTTGCTTTTGTTGTCTTGTCTTTCCTTTTTCGCATAAGAAAAAGAAGAGCATAAGGACGATCGTGCAGCCCATTGGACAGCCTCCGCGCCGAAGAACATTCGCCTCGCATTTTTTCTTTTCCTGACTCCGTTGTTTTTCACTCGCCGGATCAGCTTAAAGTTAATCAGGCTTTGTTTAACGATTAACAATGACCGTATATGGCTACTTTGGAACAATGGCGGAAACAGCTTTAAAATATACGCGGGATTTGTCAAAATTTCCGAGCGGCAGATTTAAACCATCGGCAAAACTGATGATGAGACAAATCCTCCCCGTGGGGGTGATTCTGGTAGATTTTTTAGAATGCAAATAGTTACGGTGAGGTGGATGGTGGGGTGACTGTAGCTTTCGTATCTGAAGTAAAGAGATGCCACCGTTTTTTCCTTTATATTGCATTAAACTGGCGAAAGACATATTCAATTAGAGGCTCACGTTGCAAAGGTGATGAGAGCATGTGTAACCGGTATTAACGTCCGAAGCCTACCACGCCGTTGAATCATGTAGAAGACTATCGTCATTTGCTCCATTGTTTAATGTGCGTGTATTTAAATTTCGCGTTGCGTGAATGAGATTTCGTTCCTGATGTGCACAAAAAGGTTCATATTCTCCTTCCTCTAGCGTGTGATTTAAACCTAGTAATAACGTCCGAAGCCTCACGCGTCGTTAATTCATGTAGTTTTACGGGTATAATTCTCTTTTCGTATTTCAATTCAACGAAAGGAGTTAAAAAAAACAATGGCGAGTGGAAGTAGTCGCACACGCTCGTCAATTTCTCCCATTCGACTCGACTGTTAAATCCGAGCATATTTAAATTTCGCGCTTCGTAAACAAGAAAAACTGAATTATCTCCTCCCACAATTATTTTGTGTTTACACAAACCGACATCTAATTGATATCTATTCACCCTTTTGTGTGATAGCAGGAGGTGAGATTTTTTTTCGCATAGTCATGTTCTGCTAGTTTCTTTCTTTTTTTTTTGCTCAACAGGTTACGTGTATTCAATCACATCACTGACGCTGTCAGATTCATATACCAAATTTTTGGGCAATCAAATTTCGCGCTACGTAGGCTATCCTATTTTCTTAGTTTAAATAAAGCGCTGCGCAATCGCCTCCCATAATTTGCTTCCGCACTATAAACCGCCTCCTAACAGAAACTCAATTGAAATCCTATCGTGACAATTTAACGTTGAGGCGCTTTAAAAACACTAGACAAAATTAAAAACAGGTAATTAAGTGTTAACAACTGAGTTGAAAATGTAAACTGGCCACCGTAAAGAGTAAAAAAGCTGACGTTTCGAGTGTTAGCCCTTCGTCAATTATCAGCATTAACATAAGATGAGGGCAGCCTTACATTAGGGATTTGGTTGACTAAGTATTGCGACAATCCTATAAAAGACCTAGCAGAAGAACAGATGATTAGTTCACGCTTATCTAGGCGAGAGAAATGTTCTCAAAGTTTAAGGTTATGTCCGTGTCCAGCGCGTTTACAACGCACTTACCACTTATTCAAGTGTACGAAGCTGAAATCAGGAGACTGAGAGGCCAAAATGAGTTTTTAAGACATCAGAACAACTCGTTGGTCGTCCAGCTAAATGACGCCCTTTCCCAAGAACGCAAAAAGGCATCGTTTAATGCTTCGCAAAAGCGATTCTTCGAGTTGACAAAGGCAGCCAGAAACAACAAAAAGAGGAGGATAAAAAACCTTGTGGTGCAATCGCTAAAAGGACTCCAAGAGTCTGTTCCCATCGAGGTATGTTCGTTTTTACCTTATTTCATATTCTTTGTTGCTACACCGTTGGAGTTACTGATTGATTTTATTTATTTTATTTTTAATACGGTTACCTCCGCAAATAATTATCAAGCCACCGTTTCATCACGCTTGCATTCCCTCAGGTAGCCGGGTGCCACTCTACAAAAATTTGTTTTCTCTTGAATATACATATTTCGACGAATTTTTGACTTAAACTAGTATTTAGATTAGTATTGAAAACCGATTTTATGAGACTTGAAACCGCAGAAGAGTGCACACGGATGACGACGGATATCTGAAAATCTTAACTCCGGGTAGGATTGTTAATAGTTAACTTATAAGTACTTGGTCTAAACTTATCATTTGAGTGTATGGAATGAGTGCACAAGACAGTTTTTAACTTGTAAAATTCCCTCTCAATACTGTTTATGAACACATCCTTTGATCTGTTTCAGATCAAGTTAAACGTACAAGGAGAGGAAATTGTTATTCCCCTTGGTTCTGTTGAGGATGAAATACACCATCCTCTGGTAGAGACAGCGCAGCATGTGCATGTTTACTGCAATAACTTAGGTTAAATATGTGGTGGTACGGATGGCTCGCTCTGACCACCCAACAGGTAGTATGTGGTCGAGGTCCTCGACTTTAACGTTGAATTTGCTTCTACCTTGACCAATGGAGTGAAAAAGCTCCTCAAAGACCTTCTGGTCAACTGGAACTTTCCCGGTTGTTCGTCTGACGTAACCTTTTTCCGGAGAAGTTCTCGTAGACAACTTCTGCCCGATCTCACATACCAGATAATTTACTACTTTTTCCCTAGCTGGAATGAATAGAAGAGAACAAGTTTGAACAACAAAGAACTAAAAATAAAAACAAAGTTCATCCGTGCGATCAACTCACCTTCAAGTGATGATGCGGCGCAGTTTTTAATGGCACTGTTACAGTCCTCTTCTTTAACCAAGCTACCAGCTTTGCTCCCGTACCCTTTCCAAATCAACAGATATTCTTTATCTCTATTGACCGTTCGCACAGCCAAAACTTTCGAAACTTGGTGATACTTCGGCATTTTAGCAAGACAGATGTATCTTTCATGAGTTCGTCGTAAGTGATAATGAATTTGCTTACTGAAACACTCTATTTACCATACAAATGCTAATTGTTTACCGTAGCGTAAATGCATAGGCCCAGCAAAAACTTAACACGCGAAAAAATCACACCCCTTGATTCGTTAAATGCCGCCTCGCTTGATTGAGAACAAACATAAAGTCCTAACGTCTGCTTTCTACAAAGGGAATATTTGGGAAAACTGTTGATAGCTTTATAATTTTAATAAAGACTGTTAGAATCCGTCGTAAAACTATGGAAGTTCAAGCAAGACCTGTTTTTTTTTCTCCGAAAGAGAATATAAAACAAACCAAAAAAGAAAAAAACTCGTAACTTCTCCATTGTGAGACTTGTGAGTAAAATATCACACTCTCGT
This sequence comes from Pocillopora damicornis, assembly GCF_964200805.1. Lineage (NCBI taxonomy): Eukaryota > Metazoa > Cnidaria > Anthozoa > Scleractinia > Pocilloporidae > Pocillopora > Pocillopora damicornis. The sequence goes on from NC_142672.1 coordinate 14,892,608, forward strand.
CTTGCGGCGCGTTTGACTGAAAACGATAATAACTCAAAATAGATGTTCTCTAAAAAACTAGAGATAATTTCCTCGATCAGTACATCTTGTGTCATCAACATCGTTGCAAGAATTCTGTGCTTTTGTAAAACAGGAATCCACTTCTTAGGTAGACTTGTTGGTTCCAGAAAGTAAGCGCCTCATTAGAAAACAGCTGTGCGCCAGCGCCCGCTCTCTGCGAAAATTTGGAGGAGCTGTTGACAGCTCCTTACCATTAACAAAGATTGTTAAAATCCGCTGTAAAACTCTGATAGTTTTTAATGAGAGAGACTTAATTTTAAGCAGGACCTGCTTTTTTTGCAAAAGATAAATAAAAAAAACTCACACCTTCTTCATTGTGAGACTTGTGAGAGAAAAACATCACACCCTCATCTTGCCACGCGTTTGATTGAAAACGAAAATAACTCAAAGACATGCTCTCGCAAAAACTAGAAATCATTGCTTTGATCAGTATATCTTGTATCATCAACATAGTTTCACGAATTCGGCGCTTTTGCAAAGAAGGATCCTCGTGTTAGGTAAACATGTTGGTTCTAAAAATCATAAGCGCCTCGTTTGAAAACAGCTGTGCGCCAGAAACAAGGTCTTTAATCGCCTCGAGGCTCTCCACAGAAAACCGTCACTTTCGATTGTATTTAACACCAGTAGTAAGATCAAAAATATATTTGTACGTTGACAAAACTGACTGGTAAAAACCAGGCGACTTGACTTACATATGGAGAGAGGTGGTTTAAATGAGTCACTGCAATTTCCGCTTCCCTTCGGCTAAAGTCCCTCAGGACTACCAATTACTCAGGACTTTTGTTTGGAAAAGTTGATCCGGAACGATGGGCCATTTCTTGATACGTGCTGTTTTTCTCGTCTTCCGAGTAGCCTAGGCTCGATTACCAGCCGCTGATCACCCTTCTCTCGGGGAGGAGCAAAGAGCCTACGTGAAGCTTATTGTCCCTGGCACAAGCTTCAATCGCGTGGTTGATGTGACATTTTTGCTTTTGACTCTTTCACTTTCAAGATCTCATTGGTAATTCGAAGAAATTCTCTGCTCTACAGTCTGACATACAATTTAAACGATGTTGCTGCGGAGAATTTGGTATGGAATAAAGTAATCCCTTAATTGACATTTCCTTTTACCCTCATGATATTTCTGCTTGTTGTTGTATTGTGACTGTAAAGAGGTTGGAGGGGGGGGGGGGAGAGAGAAACTACATCGAATTGGAAGCTTAATTTGTCTTTAAACACGAAATTATTAGATGAACAGAGGGTCGGGCCTTTCTCAAAAGTTAGGGATAACGCGCAGTGTAGCCAATAAATTTAGCCATGCTGTTTCCGGTGCCACTTCTCCAAATCCCTCAGCTTCTGTGCTCCGAGAAGTTAGTGCTCATAATTTTTTGTAAATTTACCCTAGAATCGTGAAATTAGTCCTATCGTTAAATGAAATTACCGAATGCCATTTTCACGCTGAATTGTTGTGGTCGTTGTTGATGTTTGTTTGTTTTTTAATAACTCTGACTTTCAAGAACCTTTGACAGATAAAAAGGTTTCACCTTTTTCTGCAATAACTAATTACAGAATTAAAATGAGATCTGACAGACTTGAAAACCAGTCACTCCATGTGCCATTGAACATTTTATCGAGGAAATTCTGGTAATTTCTGAAACAAACCGTCCTAAATTGAAATTTTCGGTTGCAGTCATTTTTCAATTATCAACAGACGCTGTGCTCAGTTAAATGAATAATTGAATACATGTTTTTAATTGTGAAAATAAATATAGTCGTTAAACTCCAAAGTTTTCAGGTGAGAACTTCTTATTGGCACGATGGCGCACACTAAATATATTGACATAACGTCGAATTATCCAACCAGATCATGACTATTAACCTGTCTTAGTTACAACATATTGAAGTTATTACGGACGCCTTATGAGTTACCAAAAGAGATTATGATACAGTCATTCCCTAGAATAAAGTTATAGTTCCATACTAACTTTGTGTGCAACAACTCAAGTGAATATTGTACAGCAATTGCGCGCCATAATAATTAAGTTTGAAAGTTTAAAACTAGCCTTTCCTACACAACTTCGAATTAATAAAAGAAAATCTACATCACAGAGGAAATATTACAGAGGCTATTCTCAAGATGAATCTGACGTTTCTCTAGAAGGAGCATCACCAATAGGCTGCTCGTCCTCCTCATTATCACTGTGAGACTTGTTATCACCGGAAGACGGGTCAACATTGGAACACGTGTCACTCCTGGAAAAAGAGTCGTAACTCTGAGACGTCTGAGACGCGTCGCTCCCGGAAGCCTCACCAGAAACTTCACCATCGTCATCAGCGTCATTAATAAACTGCTCGTCTTCACTATTTGGTGACTCATCGTCACTAGATGACGTGTCACCACTAGAACAAGTTTCACCCGTGGATTCATCACTGCAAGACTCGTTTCCACCAGAATAAATGCTATTCCCGGAATTGGAATCGTCATCAAATATCTCATCTCCATCATCACGATCGGCACAACCGTCATTTTCCTGATGCCTTGAAACAGAAAGACGGCTTTGAACATGAGGAGGTACATGAGAATAATTGAAGGTAATTCCAGACAAGTTCAAGTCCAATGAGATATTCACCGAAAGAGCCCCAGTGAGTGAAACAACTCCAGAATAATCAATCGCATCATCCCCTAAGTCCAAGTTTGTCAATGAGGTATTTTTTCTAAGGGCCTTAGAGAGAGAATTAGCACCAGTATTCCCAATGTCATTGTCACTCAAGTTCAAATCAGTCAAAGTTGAGTTGTCTAAAAGAGCTTTAGAAAGGGAAGTAGCACCAGTATTCCCAATGTCATTGTCACTCAAGTTCAAATCAGTCAAAGTTGAATTGTTTGAAAGAGCTTTGGAAAGAGAAGTAGCAGAAGTAATCCCAATGTTATTGGCACTCAAGTCTAAATCCGTCAAAGTTGAATTGTCTGAAAGAACTTTGGAAAGGGAAGGAGCACCAGTAATCCCAATGTCATTGGCACTCAAGTCTAAATTCGTCAAAGTTGAATTGTTTGAAAGAGCTTTAGAAAGGGAAGTAGCACCAGAGTCAGAAATACAATTGAAACCTAAGTTTAGATTGGTTAATGTCCTATTGCCTGAAATAGCCTCAGCGAGGGAAGCAGCACCAGGATCACTTATTTCGTTACCTAAATAGTCAAAGTGGTATTGGCTCTAAGACCTACAGAGAGGAACTTAGCACCATCATGACCAATGTTATTAAGACTCAGGTTTAAATTGTTTATACCTGAGTTGTCTGAGAGAGACTTAGACAAGGACTCGGCACCGGTGTCACAAATTACAAAGTTGCATAGGTTTAAGGTTGTCAGGGTGGTATTGCCTGAGAGATTTTCAAGAATAAGATTCAAGTGACGAGACCTCTTCAAAGATGAAGGTACAATTTCAAAGTGAGACCCAAATTCACGCAGCAACAGGGGCTGGAGGCTTTTCTTGTACTTGGCACATTCCCTTATGAAATAACATGCCGACTCCACTCTTCTATTGACTTCTTTGAATCCATCAGAAGAAGTATCGAGGCTTAGTTAGCATGTTAGGTATAGCACGCAAAAGATATATTGCGCTCTCCTCAGACTTTGAGACTATAATCCCACCCATGAAAAGGAAAACATGCCTTAGTTCTCGCAAAAATCTTGCGTCAGTTACATCAATGTCCAAATCAGTGTCTCCAACTACGAATTTAGAAGCAAGGTAGAAACCGGCGAAAAATTCTTGAAAACTTTTGTGCGGAAATCCATAACGGAAGCAAGGCTTACGTCTGCTACCTCCGGCCTGGACAGAAAGAAACCCAAGCTTGGTTAGAACCATTGTATTACTTCCCGTAACTGCACTTCCTTCAATATATGGCTCGCCTTTAAGAAGTGATGTTAACGCCAGCTTCCCCAAGCACAAAAGATCTTCTTCGTACACTTGTATTAAATCTTCACTTTCGTAGGGACTTAGAGATCCTTTCTTTCCTTAATATCTCCTCAAAACACACTGCGTAATTTTAATGTACAATTTTTCCCTGCTGGTTGGAAAATCTTCTCTAAAATCCTCACACAGAATGCAAAGCAAAGGTTTTGGATTGGATATCAGTTTGCGCGAATCTGATCTTGACCGAATCTCTGTGACAAGTTTCTCAGCCAGGTCTTCGTCCTTGCCAAAGTACTAGCGAATGAAACTTTCTGCGTCGTTTTTGGTGAATCCCACTATCTCCCACAGAGTATCGCAGAGGCGCCTAACTTCCCTACCAGACTCATGTCGAGATGTGAAAAGAACGAGGCAATTTGGAAGCAGTTTACTTTGAGCGAGTCTTACGAACAATTCTTGTTTGCTTTGGTCTGCTTCATCCAAGCCATCGAGCACTAACAAAACCTTGAACTGGTTTTCAAGAATAAACTCATATAAGTTTGATTTCGATTTTTCATCCATTTTATCATGAAGAAGTTGGTCACTGATGACTTCCCAAATGTCAGATTTGATATCTTGACATCTTAGCACTAGCAGCAGAACAATCATTGGAAATGACTCGTCCCAGTTTTCTTGAGTAGTTGCCCAGTCATATGCCAGCTTTCGACAATATGTTGTTTTACCCGTACCTGGGTCCCCTTCAATAAAAAACGGTTCGTGGCTTTTCGCATTCTTCATGTGGTTTGAGGACAGCTGTCATGTTGAAGATGTCGTTTTTCATTTCTCCTCTGGTTTTATCTTTTCCTACAATTCGGAGCCTGGTGAAAATCTCATTCAGCTTGAAACTGAATTCTTCACACCAAGGAACTGGCCAGAGTCGGCCTTCGTGGATTTTGTACAGCTGCCGAATCCTCTCAATCACATTGGTTGGCTCACAAATATCTACGAAAAGATATTTCTTTAAAGTGGAGATTTGACATTTACGTTACTAAAGAATATAATTTCTACATTTTCCAAAATGGTGGAATTGGATTCATCTTTTAACACAATTTTACGGTTCTATCATTATTAAGCTGATATAGTAACCATGAACACTACATGCGGAATATTTTGAGTCTGTAAGAGTATTTAAAAGACAAAGCGATGCTGCAATCGGTTTTTGTTAGACAGTGATATAAGAATATTGCACACACAAAAGAACCCCTCTGTAAGAGTACCGGTACTTCATAGCACTTCCAAGTTTCTTTTTCTTTTTCCCTTTTTTTTTGGGAGGGGGGAGGGGAGGGGGGGAGGGGGTTTGAGCTTTGAAGTCCGATAAAGAACGTTTATTTACACGCTGTGTGGTTACTGTTTTAGACCTGAAGTACCTGAAAGGTGAGTATCTTGACTATGTATGGATTTCATCTTCTTTGTAGCTTGAGTATTGGATGAAAAGGATGATTCTCTGTTTCTTTTTCTCTCCTGGAGAAAAGACGAATTTACAAGAGGAGAATAACGAACTTTACTTTGTCAATGCAATTACTCAGTGATAAAAATTGGCATATTCAAGCTCGTCACTATTATTATCCAACTGAAGTAATGAAAAGTGTAGAGATAAAATGTGACGGTCGCAACCATGAGAATTTTATCCTTTGATGTGTGATAGCGCTGCATATTTTACGACTGGTGTGCTGTATTTTAATGAGCATTTCAGGTGATCGTTGGAACAAAACTTGTCAGAGGCACTTGAGACATAAATTTCTTCTCAGTATAAACTGCTTCCCGTAACCCCGCGGACTACACGCTCTCTGTCTCTCTTTTGTTACTTGTTACTATTTTTTTAAATGTTTTTTATTGTTAGTATTTTAATAAATCGATTCGAATGTGACCAGACTAACGTCGACTACAAACTAACACGTTCTTTAGTGAATCGTGCCATTAGACAACGAGTAGTACTTCCTTTTCAGCGCGCGCCGGACTTCGCCGGAAAGGAGGGACTGCTCGTAATCTATCGTGCAATAAGTAAACCCTCGAGAATATAAACTGCACTTTAAATTCTCTTGGAAAACCACATTCCTAATGTTAAAACATATCCATAACTATTGAGGTAATTGTCCTGTTACACCAAATTTTCACGACGATTTCTTTTGCCTTTATTTACACTTCTAAAAAAAAAAGAGCAAAATAAAGACGTTCTTGACTGACTCTCAGCCCGGGTATGTTCTTAGAATACTATTAAAATATTGGTTAATGTCAGGCTGAATGTTCTCATAAAAAAGTCCACTTACCCTAACCCCAACCCTAAGCAATTACTATACCCTAGCCCTAACCCTAAATCCTATAAAGTACCCTTCTTGTCCACTGCACAATACAAAATGTTATTCGGTATACCAAACCTATACAAAAATTCAAATTGTGACATCCTATTTCAATTAAATAAATATCATAATGTCAAATTTCGATACTGCACTCGGGCTTGTTACTTTGTTGCTTGAAAATTCAAGTTAGTTCCATTTTAGTTTCTTTACTTGTCATTCATTTAATCAATGCTACTGTTTAGGCGTAATTCGCTTCCAAATTACAATTAACTCTCCTAGATCCAAATATATTTACTCATTATCATTGATACTATTGTAATTATCTATGATCATAGCAATTATCATCATTACTAGCATTATTATTAATGTTATAATTATCATTTTTAATATCATTATCTTAGGGTGATTCCTCAGTTTTGCACCACGCTCCTTCTATTGTGCATAAAAATCACGTAATCAGAGAAATGAGCACGCGCGCATTCCGAGAACACAGTTTTGCTTTTTCAATCAACGGACCAGAGGTACAAATAACATGTGACGATCGCAACCATGTCAATTTTATCCTATTAAGTGTGGTCTCGCTGAGTATTTTTACAACTGAAGTGCAAAATCTTAAGGAGCATTTCAAATGATCGTAAGAGCAAAACTTGTCAGAGGCACTACTTATACAATCTCTTTTGGCATAGACTGCTTCCTGCCTCCTTGCGGACTGCACTCTTTTTTCTTTCTTTTTTTTTCATACAATCTCCTTATTATGGGGGCCGAGGCCGAAAGATCTCAAATTTTTTTTTCAGATTTGAGCCTGAAAACGTTCTTAACACGTTCTTAAAGCTGTGTGGTATAGTATTTCAAGAAATAAGTTTGGACGCCACCAGACTAAGTTCGACTTCAAACTGACATTTCGTTTAGTGAATCGTGCCACTAGACTACGAGTAGTCCCTCCTTTTCGGCGAAGTCCTTCGAGGAAGTTAAAAAAAAAAAATAAGAAGAAAGAAAAAGTGAAAAAATAATTAACAGGTTAGCGCGCCGCGGGGAGCGCCTCACTCCTAGACCTTCCTGCAGCGTCTTAAAATCAAATTTTACATTTGTTTTACCTTATTTATACTTCTCAAAAAATAAAATTAAGAAAAATAAGGACGTTGTCGACTGACTCTCAGCCTGGGTATGTTCTCAGTATGTTCTCAAAAAATTGGTTAATTTCAGCCTGTACGCTCTTATTAAAAAAGGTTCTTATAGAAAAAAGTGGTTATTGTAATGAGGTACCCCCGTGTCCACTACAAAACACAGTGTTATTCGGTACACCAAATCTAAACATAAAAATATAAAATGATATCCTATTTTGATAAAACAATTACATAAATACTATAATCTCAAATTTCGAAATCGAAATTCTTACTTTAAATTCTTCGTTTAAGGAAGCAGAATTGAAACTGTTTGAAAATTAAAGTTAGTTCTATTTTCGTTTCCGTACTTTTTAGTCAATCAATGCTAATGTTTACGCGTAATTCGCGGCCAGAATTACAATGTACCCTCCTGGATCCAAAAAAAATTTACCCTTTATTATTGACACTTTTATAAGCGCTTTGATTATAACAATTATTATCATTGTCAACATTATTATTATCATTATTATTATTATTACAATTATTATCATTATTATCATCATCATCATCATCATCATCATTTCAAATGACGTGAACAATTTATTATGTAAAAGGTGGGATGTTTTACTGCATACCATTCACAATGTGGATCATCTTCTTAATAAGAGCTTTACATTGTGCGGACCAACTGTATTTCTCGTCGTAGGAGCTACGTAGGTCTTTAGCCTCCAAAAGTCAGGTCTTTCTTTTTTTCCTCCGGACGTTCTTGATCGCTTCTGCCCATACCTTGGAATCTTCGGAATCAATGACGCAAGAGGCACCAAACGGTACTTCACTTAGGGCTTCACCAAATCCAGCATGCCAAAGGCAGGCAATAGAAAAAAGAAAGAGTACCATTCCGTCAAGAAAAAAATAATCCTTTGGGAAAGCGACTGGTGCTGGTGGAGCTCCACGCTGGCGTAAGAAGTCGCGAACGAGGTTCTTTTATTTATTGCAAGTAAACAGTCCCTTCGAATCGTAACTTTGAAAGCTGTCTGTCGATTTGTTGTCTTGCTTCTTAGCACATTTTCCGGTTTTTTCCATTTTTGCCGTGGGTTTTTCCTTTGCCTTTGGCAACTTTGCCCATCATTGTGTTGTCCTCCTAAACGCTCCACTGAATGACTGAGATGAAAAAATGGGTCTGCAATGGGTTATTTTTCCTGGGAAATCTTGATCTATCGTTATTAACGCCAGAAGGTCCCGTTGTCCCATTGGTTTGTGGTTTCAGGAGGCGAGATAATCTCCTTGCGTGGTGCGAGATGTTTGCGAACCTTAATGAGCTAAACTCTCGCATTTGATATTGAGAGGAATACAACCACTCTGAGGAATTCATAGGGTATTTAGATTTGACCGATTTTCGTCAAATTTCGCCAAAACTTTCCAGGAATAATGAAAAACTAAAGAATGTCGGGAAATTGTGATATTTGAAATATTTGTTCCGTGGCGTCCATTTATGCAACACGCCTTGCATATTTTTAGTTACTCCAACTTTAGATACCGATATCTAGACAACCAATCAGAATATTGAAAAAGCCTGACACATGAAGTTGATGGATGCCTTGTGAAAAAGACGGTGGAGCCATTTTGCTCGTGCTGCGACATCCGATCTCTGATAGTTTAAATAGAAGCACTCTCGGCCGTTTCACACCTTACCGGCTCCTGACACTTCTTTAAAGGAAAAGTCGTTTAAATAATATTTTTATCGTAAACTGCAGTTAAAGAGCTTTCTTTTGATGTATAGTTCGCTGGGATTTTAGGAAAACTAGCGCGCGTACGAATTTTTCCCCGAAGGAAACCCGCGAAGGTGGGAAGTAACCTTTATTGATGGTTAAATACATAAATTTCATTGCATCAATTCATAAACTACATTGCATCAATTAAATACATAAATTACGTAATAACATCAACTTTTAATGACTTTGATGGGTTTTCGAGTGAGAATTATTCTTTCTGGTAAAATGCTTCGAGTTATCCCTCTCGCACTGAATTTCCATTCTAAGTAAACAAGCTTTTGGACAGCCCTCGATTCCTTACCACCTTGATTTTAAGGCTTGCTACTGAGATTCAAATCATGACGAGCTCTGCTCAAGAAAAGAATTCTCACCAGGGATGCGTAAAATGATCCATAGGCTTGTCAAAGTAAAGCGAGAGGGCTCAATTAGCAAGTGAAAGCGAGGTGTTTGGCTTCGAGCGTGAAATTAATTGAAGTTAACAATTTAAATGTAAACAGGCGCGAGGATCCGCGCGGCTTGCGCGTTAGGAGTGCTACGTAAATTTAGGACTCTTTTGCACAATTTTCTCTTTGGAGATAACTACGCATTCATGGCGTGAATGGCAATTTTCATAACTGTAGAATGATTCAGCGACAAGAACGGCTTAGCTAAGCCGTAGTGTGTCATGGCATTTGAGGATAGCCTGGTTGTAGTGCGTGACATGACTATCAAGTAACAGTTATTGTACCCAGCATGTTTTGTTCGTGATCTACAGATTTATTGGTTTGTGACGCAAAGAGCGATTATCTATTCTGTCACGACAATACCAAAATTAAATTGTGTTAGCCTACTTATATTTCACTCTGATCAGACCTTTGACCCTAAGTCAACATGGAAGCCGGTGAGCCGCTCGGTAAGGACCTTGTTTTCAAGAGAGATTTCGACTGCAGTATGTTCTGGAGATACAAGAGTATCATTTAACACTTGAAACGATTGGGTAGATATTTTGATAATACTTTTCTGGCGTCCATACTGAGGAGCTCTTTCAGTATGAAATATCATTTTAGTAAGTCCCAATCATCAGGTAAGCGCGGGAACTTATCCCGCGAAAATTCTGTGCGAAGGTACGAGTATATTCGGCGGTATCTGCGAAAAGGGGCCATCGTTCTTTCCTCAAGGTAAGGTCTTAACTGTGTAAAACTTCGCGAGGAAGAAATTCTACTCGCTGGCCTGTCCAATTTGGCTTTTAGATAAGGTTGTATGCCTGATAATATCTGTCTAGAGCTATATGATGACGCGCGATAAATCTCGCTGCTTAATAACCTTTGAGCGGAAAATGATGATGCCCAAACCATTTAATCAGCAAAGCAAGGTTTACCTTTATTTCTGTGCTTTCGAAGCAAGAGAAGGAATTATTTCTGTGATAGTTCGGTGACAGATGCTTAAAATCACATGGTGTATTATCAAACTGTTGAAACCTAACATAAGCAAGATGAACTAATTATGGAATGAACCCTGACATCACAGCTCAAATATTCCTTCCCTGTAAGATGACGCGCTCTTGGCAGGTTAGTGTGTTTTCTTACTAATCGCACTGTACTATTTCGCAGTTTCGAAAGCAGAATCCTGAAGATACTCTCGTTCTTTTGTTATTTCTTACCCACTCTCTCGTGTAATCAGACTTATCTCCGTGAGGGAAGAACCTTCATTTTTTAATTTTTTTCCCGGTTTTGTCAATCGTATGTGAGCTGTTGTTATCTGAAGGCAGAACCTTTCCTTTTTTTTTTCACCTGGTTCTGTCTCTCTTGGGTAGTCAGTCCTGTTTGGGCTGTTGTTATCTGAAGGCAGAACCTTTCCCTTTTTTTCACCTGGTTCTGTCTCTCTTGGGTAGTCAGTCCTGTTTGGGCTGTTGTTATCTGAAGGCAGAACCTTTCCCTTTTTTTCACCTGGTTCTGTCTCTCTTGGGTAGTCAGTCCTGTTTGGGCTGTTGTTATCTGAAGGCAGAACCTTTCCCTTTTTTTCACCTGGTTCTGTCTCTCTTGGGTAGTCAGTCCTGTTTGGGCTGTTGCTATCTGAAGGCAGAACCTTTCCTTTTTTTCACCTGGTTCTGTCTCTCTTGGGTAGTCAGTCCTATTTGGGCTGTTGTTATCTGTAGGCAGAACCTTTCCTTTTTTTCCACCTGGCTCTGTCTCTCTTGGGTAGTCAGTCCTATTTGGGCTGTTGTTATCTGAAGGCAGAACCTTTCCTTTTTTTTTCACCTGGTTCTGTCCCTCTTGGGTAGTCAGTCCTATTTGGGCTGTTGTTATCTGAAGGCAGAACCTTTCCCTTTTTTTCACCTGGTTCTGTCCTTCTTGGGTAGTCAGTCCTGTTTGGGCTGTTGTTATCTGAAGGCAGAACCTTTCCCTTTTTTTCAACTGGCTCTGTCTCTCTTGGGTAGTCAGTCCTATTTGGGCTGTTGTTATCTGAAAGCAGAACCTTTCCCTTTTTTTCACCTGGTTCTGTCTCTCTTGGGTAGTCAGTCCTATTTGGGCTGTTGTTATCTGAAGGCAGAACCTTTCCCTTTTTTTTAACCTGGTTCTGTCTCTCTTGGGTAGTCAGTCCTATTTGGGCTGTTGTTATCTGAAGGCAAAATCTTTCCTTTTTTTTTATTTGGTTCTGTCTCTCTCTTATGACAAACTAATTTTGAATTGCGACATAATTAAATTTACTTGTCTTGATTTTTTTCCTTTGCAGATTTAATTGAACGTTAACCACGAAAAGCCGTGATGAAAAAGCAATCATTATTTTAATAGAAAAAGATAGTTTTCCTGTTTAGATGACCAACCAACCTTAACTTAATTACACATCATAAGTGCACGTTCCGTTGACTGGTAATTTTTACGTCGATGTTGTGTTTGCCTTGGTGGTGTCTGTCCTCAAATCCCGTGATTTTTCACTTAAAAATAAATAACGAATTTAGGAATAAAATTACCAACGAGTAAAATACCTCTTCTCGTAACGTATTAAATTGCATTTACATTTCCAACTCTTGCTTCAGACACGAGATGTAAAATCGGTCATAGATTGTAAAAGAGATTTGTGAGTAAAGAACTTTTTCTACTTGTCTTTGTTTATTTTCTCGCAGCCTTATACATGAGGTTCGCTGTGTTCGCAGTGGCGCGCCAGGAAACCCCCGCAGGAAAAATTTTTCTAAAGATTTTACTCCTTTAATGATCTCTTTAAAGTATATTGCTTCCTTAGCATTTAGCCAATTATACGGTGCCGGCGGAGGGTACAAAATAACTCCATTATATATTTCTTTACAGGCCAATATTATCGGGAAAAACCCAAACAAACAAACAAAATGAGTTCTGTTGCGCTGTGTGATCCATGAGTGTTCTCATCGCGGTTAGGGCTTGCTGTTGTTTGCGGTATTATTTTCCGGAGTGGACATACCATTACTACATTTTTGTTAGCGTTTAAAAATCGGAAACAAATGGTTTTGGTAAAAAAACTTCATCTTTTTCAACTCTTAACGACTGTCGAGTTGTGTGTATCAATAGAGTGGGTCAGCAAATTTGCATTCTATGTTGCGCAAGGGGCAAGAGAAAATGGTTGACTCCCCGCGAGTGAAGCTGACGCTCTAGGTCGATGTCGATCCATTATTATCCTTTGTAAACAAAATTTCGATCATGGAGTTAAATTATAAAATTACTTTGGCTTACATTGTGCGCTTTGAAGTAAACTTGAGTTGTTAGATCCACGCGAGGGTTTAACCTTGAAAAATGCAATCACGCGAGTGGAGCTGACATTAACGCGTGTCCCTATCTGGAAAACATTCGTATTGTGACAAGAAGGGTCTGCTTTAAGGTTTTGGGTTACTCTCGCCATGCAATTTGGACGCCGAAAAGTGCCAAAAAAGTAATTACTGAAAATTCATCCGCAACACCTCGGTCGTTCTGTGGGCGCGAAGTCAGTTCTTCTCTTACAGTTAATAATTGCCAGGCGGATCTCAGATCCGCCTCAGCCTCATTTGCATAAATTCTTTTGGTGAGCAAAGCTCGTCATGATTTGGAAGAATTAAGTCAAAATTGAAGAAGAAAGTAAGTTTTAATTCAAATCATCTTTTTATGTTGTATTGTTTAATTGCCCGAAATGTATTTCGTTCCCCTTATTCCCTACGATAATCGACAATGTACTTTCCCCGGTAAATAGGGTGCTACCAATTAAAATCTCGAGCTACGAAGAAACGTGTGAAAAAATCAAATTTCTATAACTGATCAACAGAATAGAGAAAACAAAATAGATAAGCACACGAAAAGTAGCCGCGCCAGCCGCAAATGATTTCTTGCTGGCGTCAAACTCTTCAAGCAGAGCGACCGTTTCTTCAGTAGCATAATTTGGCTCAATCATCTGAGATGGTAATGTAAATTGGCCATGGTAGAGGGAGGTAGACGAGAGGCTAACACTCAAAATGTCATTTTTAGAATCTCTTTACGATAGCCAATTCACATTATCAAACACAGTTAATAAATCTTGTAAATACCCCCACCGACGCAATACCAGGTTTTTTTTTTTAAAACTTACCCCGCTTTTCTTACAAAGCCATGGCAACTGTCAAAACTTCCGCGAGCCTTAAAAATGCTAATTTGCTGCATTGCTCGAGTCTCATTGATAACCATGTGGTTCCGCCTCTGATTTCGTGAATCTTTGTATTAAATTTTTGATTTGCTAATCATTCTCACTTGGTGAATGAAATTTTACAGAGTAGCCTTAACCTTATAAAGCTTACTTTCTTCTTCTTCTTCTTCACTCAATTTTACTGCATACCTCGATCTCGATAATTTTGATCAATACGCAAGAGTTAGGGTCAACTTGTGGATTATCGCAGACGAAATTTTCTATATTGTATCCGCCTATTTACTATCTTTCGGGTATCTCACCAAAATTACATTTTGAAGGTAAATCCCATCATTTTCTTTTGTCATGGTACAAGTTGTAAGTTTATTAAGTTTCGAAATGACTTGTATTTGTGTAAGCATCAAGTGATCATCCATTGCAACAATTAAATTATCACGCTCGTAAAGTTTTTGCCATGTGAGAAGTCAAGCTTGATTTCCAGAGAGATGAAGTGAAATATTCGTTACTTCCGATAACATTACTTGCAGAAACGGATAAGCAGCAGTACTGAATGAATAAAACTTACAAGAGTTTTATCTTTTACACAAAAACATGATGCACTTATGATGAAATTCAATTCTTTGTACGGTGTAAACTGATCGCGCTTGCTAAACTAAGAACAAACTTTAAGACACTTGTCTCGCGAACAACCTGATTAAACTTCACCCTTACGCAATTTTGATGATTTCCAATAATACAAGCAGCTTAATGAAAATACAATCCCAACACATCAATAACTGTCTGCCAAAACTGCAAAGTTCGAAAATCAGTTTGTTGATGCATCACCCGCGCACTCGCTAACCGATCCTCATTTGAAGACTTAACTTTGTACTAACTGCAGCTCTGAGATCGGCTAAATCACATTTAAAGGAGCCGAGCCTCGCAAAGCAAAACCGTGAGATCTGTTAGGTTATCTTCATAATATTTTGGTAAAATTATAAAGTGAACTCACGCACGTGGAGAACGATGTCTATCAATGTCGATCCACCAGAAGTTGCGATATCAACAGGCAACTTACAAATAAATCTAACTTACTTATGTTAGCCAAACATGATTCCTATTAAGCTGAAAGTGTTGAAAGTTCATAGCTACAAACCTGCATTAAGAATGCTCCGGTGAACCATATTCAGCAACTTGGCTTCATTGTTACCGAAATCGAAAGAGGCAGTTATATTGTGGGGCGCCCACAGGTACGTGTAATGACGTCATCAGATTAAGTTATTTGTAGTGTAGCTCCAGGACAGGACTTCTCTGTTTACAAGCCAGGCTTAGTTACGCAGTAAAGTAAGATAATTTTGCGGGCTTATTTTCGCAGATATTGCGTATTGCCCTCAATCCACAAGGAAGAAATACAATAAAGAAAAACACCTATTATAATTCATTAAATATTTTATTGCTTTTCGGAAAAAAACGCAAGGGAGTAGTAGATAAGGGTAAGGGCGTAGGGGGTAAAGGGGTCCGCTTTTTGTTTGGAAAGTTTGTTGTAATGGCCCTTTTAGGCAGTGGAATTCTAAGATCAAATAGTATCACGAGAAAAGGGAGTAGGTTTCTAAAGAATCTGTGGTGCTGCATCGGTGGGAGAGTATAACAAGGTTATCTGGTATTATCAACTGTGTTGATAATGTAATTTGGCCCCCGTTTGGAGTTTGTAAGCTTACGTTTCGAGTGTTAGCCCTTCGTCAGAGCAATTGGAGGAATAATGGGTTATGTGTGGGAGCCACGCTATTTGTGGGAATATGGCGACGAGAAAACAAGAATAAATCAGTTGAATGAAAAGCGCTCGTTGATACCGTAGGGGATTAAGATTGTCGATTTGAAAGAAAATTTTGTTCTACAGTTTGCGGGTTTCCGAACTGCCTAGATGTAAGGAAAGGCCGCAAACTGCCATATGCTGCTTAGAATGATTAGGGAGATCCTGTTAGAGTATCTAGCGACTGGTTTGGATGCGTCCTTGTCATTTCTTTCTAAGTGGCGAAGGTTTTCTCGGATTCGGTCATCTAGTCGTCTTCCTGTTTCACCAATGTATAACTTGTTGCAATAAGTGCAAGTTATGCAGTCGATGACATTGGCGGAGGTGCAGTAAAGTGATCCGTGATCTCAATGGATCTCTTGGCCCGAAATTTTCTCTACGTTATAGATGAAAGGACAGGTTTTGCATTGTTAGCGAGCGCATTTGAAAGTTCCAGGTTGGTCATTGGTTTGCAATGAACTTCTGACCAAAAAGTTGCCTATGTTTTCGTCACGTTTGAATTAAATTACTAGAGGTTACGAAAAGGTAGCACCAGTCTCTGAATCGTTTTGAAGTAATTTAACGTTCAAGTCAAGAATGATTGATTTAACTGCGTGGTTGTGAGGGTGAAACGAGGGAGTGAATGGAATGCGACTAGTATTTTCCTTCTCAGCCGTTTGTAGTGCCGACTGTCGATCGATTTCTTGGGCGCGTAGGTGGCCCGCTTGAACGACAGAAACAAGATAGCCACTTTTATCGAAAATCTGACACATAGCCCCTGATTGTTCGAAAAAATCAGAGTGGTCACTAAAAACTACTACAAACTACAGTTCCTGACATAGATCCCTAGTCTCGTATCCAGATCTTTTAATTACAGTCTCACTGCAGAATCTAGGTGCGAAATTAACAGACCCCTGGACAGAAGGAAACAAAATAAAGACTAACGCTACAAAAATACCATATCAACTAAATTCATCTCCTACATACAACTCTTACTTTCTTGTTTGAAAATGGTTGTATTTTTTCCTGTGTGTATTTTGACAGTTTTTGCATTTTTGGGAGAGACTGGAATAAAGCAGTCACTCAACAAACTTAGATGGGGGTGGATTGGGAGCATAATAGGTTCTGGGAAGCCATCCGAAATACAAATTTGTTTCCAAGAGGTAAGCACCCCTGGAAGTAGACCTGTCAGTACTATCAAATTCGACTAAAAATCCAGGTTCCAGTAAAAAATTCAATGTTCTCAATAACAGGAGCAGTTCTACCAGGAAATAGTAATAAAGGGGGTAAGTTTCTGAAGAAACTGTGGTGCTGCAACGGTGGGTGAGAATAAGAGGGTAATTCAGTATTATCAACTGAGTCAATCTCGTAAATTGTCCACCGTAAAGACTTTCAAGCTAATGTTAAAAGCCCCAGGTCCTTTGCTCTAACGAAGGGCTTACAATCCAAACATCAACTTTGAAACTCCCCATGGTGGCCAGTTTACATTTTCAACTCAGTTGATAACATAAAATTAATAGAAACTAGTTTGAGATAGATAACAAAAAAAATCAAGATTGGCTATAAATCTGGTTAAAGTAAATGCACTTTCCCTGACCTGTTATTCCCTATATGTAGTTGGTTAAGAAATGCATAAAAATGGCCCAGCATTTCTCAAGTTACTGTTTGTATCTACACCAGTCAGTCTGCTTGGGTCACTGATTGTGCCATTCTTCTACCACAGACTGTGATTGGCTTGCTTCTTCTGACATTTACTTTTAGACAGAGCATCTGGGGTATGTTCAAAGGATAACATTAGCTTTTCAAATCAGACCTTCCCACCTAATAATGCAATCAATATTTTTCATACTTTTTACCTACATTATCAAAGTTTTATCTGCTCAGCTTCTCAGGAGCGTCCAAATATTCTTAGCTGTATTAGCTCAGATTAATTCAATAAATAAAAAGACACAACAATGGCTTTCACTCCCCCACCCCTCTCCTTATTTTTGACCATTACCACCCCCTTGATACAAATTTCTTTCTCTCCCCAGCCTTCCGCTACCTTTAAAATCAAAGTTGGTGGTCATAACTTTTTTTTCAGAAAATACTGACCACTCACTTGCCAAAATTATGCCTGCTCTGCAGGCTACAGAAAAGTTAGTTAGACATAAGCACTGATATCAGACAATAAACAACACTAAACAGAAGGCCAAAACTCACTTCTTGGATTCTCCAATTAGAAGGTTTAGGTTCTTGGGATTACATAATTATTAATAATATCTTTTGAGGGCAAACTTCAAAATAAAAGGCGACAAATTTCTTCCCACAAACGAACTGCAATAAAAGTCATTGCAAAAAAAGGAGTCTGAAAAATTCAGTTGGGAACTACATAAAGTATCAGGAATCTTATTCAGGAACAAAGCTATGATTTATTCTATATATAATTTGTGTGCTAAAATTCACAGTTAAGTGAAAACAACTTCAAGCAGTCACTTCAGCACTAGGGACCCAAGGCATTCCTAGTGACAGTGCATCATGATACCAGACTCTGTAAGTGATATACCAGGTAAATATCGCTATCAAAGCTCCAAGAACTTTCTGATAAAAAGTGTGAAAATAAATTGTGGTGAACACAAGCATGAACTCCCACAAGATTAACAGGAGGCCTGCAAAGAAGGAAAAAACTTCTACCAAAGGTGTTACTAGTCGAGCAATGTTCCGGTGTTGAAAGCCATTAATATTTTCAGGATTTGTTTGTACAACAGGCGACGTTATTGACGCCAATGAAGTTTGGGTTGTAGTTCTTCACTAATAACCAGTGCACCGTAAGTTAGAAGAAAACAGTGTCCCGATATATCAAAACCATTCCAGTAAAATCCCTCTTGATAGCAGCTCCTCTTTGAAATCAATTTTTCTTCTCCTTCGCAAAAGCCGGTCAACTCCTCGATGTAAACAAACAGATTCACCCAGAAATACCATCCACACGTGGCTACAACCATCCTACTTAGATGTTTCAGTATCGCAAACGGATTCAAAGAAGTGTATACGGACGAAGTAAAGGATATGAAGGGAATTAAAACAAGAAGTGTCCAACCCCAGCCAAACTTGACAAAATACACGTTTAAGACATTTCTCTTGTTCGAGAGATAGGACTGAGGAAGCGGTTGAAAACCGTGGAGGAATGAACCTACCACAACAACAAACAAATAAAAGGCTACTTTTAAATGCGTCGGCATTAGAACCCAATCGTAGAAATCTCTAGGACGCATGAAATTTTTCAACAAACGCGGCGTGAGTATTCGACCTGAAGTACCTGAGTGGTGATTGTCACCACTTTTTGTGGATTTCACCTTCTTTTCGGTTTCAATGTATGACACGGATGCTTCTTTATTTCTTTTTCTCTCCTGATGAAAAGACGAATCTGCAGGACTAGAAAAAAAGAACTTTACTTTATTAGTGCGACTCACTTAGCGGTAAAGACAAGCGTATTCAAGCTCGTACGATCTTTATAATTGTGACTATTATTATCCAACAGCGGTGATGAAAAGAGTAAAAATAACATGTGACGATCGTAAACATGTCAATTATATCCTTTTATGTGTAGTATTGCTGGGTATTTCTACGACTGATGTGCTTTATCTTAAGAGCATTTCAGGTGATCGTAGGAGCAAACCTTATCGAGGCATTACTTATAAAAATCTCTTTTTGGCAAAAACTGCTTTCTGTCTCCTGCGGACTGCACATATTTTTTTTTCATAAAATCGCCTTATTATGGGGGGCTGGGGCCGAACGTTCCCAATTCTATTTCAGATTCGAGCCTAAAAACGTTCTTAACATGTTCTTAAAGTTGTGTGGTATAATATTTCAATCAACAATTTGGATGCAACCAGATTAAGTTCGACTTCAAGCTGACATGTTGTTTAGTTAATCGTGCCATTAGACTACGAGCAGTCCCTCCTTTTCGGCGAAGTCAGTCGAGGAAGCGAAAAAAAAAACAACAACAACAACAATTAGTAAGACAAAATTGACGTTAGCGCGCCGCGGGGAGCGCTTCACTCCTAGACCTCCCCGCGGCCTCTTAAAATCAAATTTTTTAAATTTCT
Source organism: Pocillopora damicornis (assembly GCF_964200805.1). Taxonomy (NCBI): domain Eukaryota; kingdom Metazoa; phylum Cnidaria; class Anthozoa; order Scleractinia; family Pocilloporidae; genus Pocillopora; species Pocillopora damicornis. The sequence continues at coordinate 14,912,215 of NC_142672.1, forward strand.
TATACCCTTATTAATACTTCTATTCCTTTATACAAAGACAGTAAGTAGCAAACGTCTCTCCAACGGATACAATTATTTGTAAGACATCATGTCTTACTGAGCATCAATGCAGTGTTACGAAGGGTTGTGCTTTAAAACTTCAATAATTTTCCATATTTTCACCTCGGTTTATTTAGAAACTTACCTCCTTTAATCATAAAACCTGAAAACGTACAATTTGATACCCGAATTTTTTTTTACCGTCATGAACACTGGCAAATATAACTACGAGTGGTTTGTCCAATGTGAGCCACCAGTGAACGTAAGAAGCAATTGACAAGAAGGTGACAGCGTACCTGTTAATTTGTCAAGGGCCTCTGGCTTAGGGCCACTTTCATCTTCTGTAAAGAGAGCAAAGTTTTAACATGCTTCGTTAGAAGACCACCCGTATTTAAATACACGTAAAAAAATATAGAGCAGAATGAAAACAATACCATTTACATGGAACTTAAAAACAAACAAACAAGCAAAAACAGACAAATAAACAAAAACAACAAAACAACAAAACAACAACATCAACAGCACTAAGAAGAACTTCAGTTTCAGCAACGAGTTTGTGTGGATTTTCTTTATCAAAAAGCTCATTCTCCCTATAGGTCTTATATTAATTTCATTCTCGATAAAACCAAATTCATTTCCGTTCGCACCATAAGATGGCTTGTATTCTTTCGACTGCTTCTTGTTGGGGCGTTCAGGATTCACCTCCACACCTTCTAGAACATCTGATCAAATAGAAAACGGACACAAACAAAGATAATTCACGAATCATCGACAAAAAAAGTGCATGAAAAGATCTTGAAAGGAGAGCCTCACTCCAGTCGTATAATAACTCAGATTATACCTGTCGCAAGACAAGGAAAAAATCATAAACAGCAAACGAGTTTTGGTTGCTCGTCGTAATGAATTACGGCCCTACAGTTGTCTTAGGAAAAAGTCATGGAAAAACACGCAGAATATTCCAAGTCTACCGCAGTATTTTAAATTTTGAGTGAGCGTAAGTTAAGAGCACAAAAGGACCCCTTTGTTGATGTACTGTTACTTTGTAAGAGTTCGAATTTGAGTTTCCGAATTTTTTTTTTAGGGGGAAGGTGTGTGTAGGTGGAGTGTAAAGAGAGAGATATAATATAAGGCGGGATAACGTCGAGTCAGTGAACTCACTTGTTGAATATCTGCTGAAAACAGTAGTACCTGACTGGTGATTGTCACCACTTTTTGTGGATTTCATCTTCTTTTCGGTTTCAATGTATGACACGGATGCTTCTTTATTTCTTTTTCTCTCCTGATGAAAAGACGAATCTGCAGGACAAGAAAAAAAGAACTTTACTTTATTAATGCGACTCACTTAGCGGTAAAGACAAGCGTATTCAAGCTCGTACGATCTTTATAATTGTGACTATTATTATCCAACTGCGGTGATAAAAAGAGTAAAAATAACATGTGACGATCGTAAACATGTCAATTATATCCTTTTATGTGTAGTATTGCTGGGTATTTCTACGACTGATGTGCTTTATCTTAAGAGCATTTCAGGTGATCGTAGGAGCAAAACTTGTCAAGAGGCACTACTTATAAAAATCTCTTCTTGGCAAAAACTACTTTCTATCTCCCTGCGGACTGCACTTTTTTGTTTTCATAAAGTCGCCTTATTATGGGGGGTTGAGGCCGAACTTTCTCAAGTTTTTTTTTCAGATTTGAGCCTGAAAACGTTTTGACATGTTCTTAAAGTTGTATGTTATAGTATTTCAACAAATCAATTTGGACGCAACCAGATTAAGTTCGACTTCAAACTGACTTATTGTTTAGTAAATCGTGCCATTAGACTAAGAGCAGTCCCTAGTTCTTATTAAAAAAGGTTCTTATAGAAAAACGTGTTTATTATGTCCAAATCTAACCATAGAAATATAAAATAACATCCTATTTTGATGAAAAAATTACATAAATATCATAATCTCAAATTTTGATATTGAAATCGGGCTTCTTACTCAATTTCGTCGTTTTTATTAAGGTTATGGCAGCAGAATTGAAATTGCTTAAAAATTAAGTTAGTCCCATTTTGGTTTCAGTACTTTTCAGTCAATCAATGCTAATGTTTATGCGTAATTCGCGGCCAGAATTACAACGTACCCTCCCGACTCCAAAAAATGCACCCTTTATTATAGACACTATTATAAGCGCTTTGATTATAACAGTTATTACATTACCAACATTATTATTATTAGTAGTAGTAGTAGTAGGAGAAGTAGTATTATCATTATTATTGTTATTTTTATTATTATTATTATTATTATTATCATTATCGTCATTATTTTAAATGACCTGAAAAATTATGTAAACGGTTGGATATTTTACTGCATACCACTCAGAATGTGGATCATCTTGTTAATAAGAGCTTTACATTGTGTGGACCAGCTGTATTTCTCGTCGTAGGAGGTACGTAGGTCTTTAGCCTCCGAAAGTCGGGTCTTCCTTTTTTTCCTCCAGACGGTCTTGATCTCTTCTGCCCATACCTTGGAGTCTTCTGAATCAACGACGCAAGAGGCACCAAACGGTACTTTACTCAGGGCTTCCCCAAATCCAGAGTTCTTACTAACTAGAATAGGGACACCCGCTGATAAAGCTTCTAGACCTGTTAGGCCAAATCCTTCTGTTCTGGATGGCATGAGTAGAAGATCGACTTCGCAAAACAACTGCTTCACGCTTTCTCGTTCTTGCACAAGGCCTCTTACAGTAAGGCGACTAGCAGGTAAATTGCACCTCAGAAAACTCTGTGCTATGTCTTCTTGTTTCCCCTTTGGAGCGCCGACGAAAATAAGACGGGCGTCTTCAATCTCAGCAACAGCACTGCCTGCAATGTCAAGACCCTTCAACTCAAAGTCATCAATAAATCCTCGATCAAACAATAGAATGCTACACGATTTCAAATCTTCTTCAACGTGTTTGACATTCTCAAATTCGTCAAAAACACCAGGGGTGAACTCAAGAATAGCGCTGTCTTTCTTGCACCCACGAAGACATCTGCGAATTGACTCGTATAACTTGGGCCCAACGCCAACAACGAAGTCCGCCAGTTTACAAAGTTCCACTTCTGTTTTGTGCTTTTTCTCCCCTGATGAAATGGTATTTTGAGAGGACTTAAACATTGCAAGTTCCTCCGCGTCTGTGTGGACAACTTGAATCCACTTACACTGGCACGATTCTCTAATAACCTGGGCTTGGCGCCCAAGCTCCACACCATGGCCAACAACCACGTGAATTTGCAGATCATTGGGTGGAAAACTTAGCAATTCCATTTCACCGTATCCGGGCCGTGCTTTTGCTCGAACAATTTCAATACTGTAACGACGAGCAGTTCTTTCGTCTTCCTCGCTGCATTTTGGCACGAAGAGAGAAACTTCGACTTCATGAAATTTAGCCAACTGAATTGCTAGCTCTCTGTTTAAGGTAGGTAGTTCGCCTTGATCCGATCCCCACTCTGATGCTAGGATTGTAACTTTTAACTTGTGAGCGGATAAAGGGTGTTGGCTTTTTTCTTCAAGTCCGAGCGATCGTGAAGAAGTCATCGAAGAAACAGGAACAATATAACTGTAGGAAATAAACGATATATTATGTTCCAAAACTGATTCATGGAAAACCTTGTAGTTATCTACTTAATTGATGCTTAGATACATAAATAAAATTTTTCATGTTGCCTTGTTTAATTACCCGAAATGCGATTCATTTCTCTTATTCCCTACGATAATCGACGGTGCACTTTTCATTGGGAAATAGGGTGCTAACAATTTGAAGCAGAGGGACCGTTTCTTAAGTTGGGTAATTTGGTTTAATCAACTGCGATGGTAATGTAAATTGCCCACGTAGAGAGAGGTAGACGAGAGGCTAACACTCAAAATGTCAGCTTTAGAATCTCTTTACGGTAGCCAATTCACATTGTCCAACCCAGTTCATAAATACCCCCCACCAACGCTACACCACAGTTTCTTTTGAAACTCACCCCGCTTTTCTTACGTAGCCATTACAACTGTGTAAAATTCAGCGAGCCTTAAATATGCTAATTTGCTGCATTCCTCGAGTCTCATTGTTAACCATGTGGTTCAGTCTCGGATTTCGTAAATCTTTGTATTTAATTTTTGATTTGCTAATCATTCTCACTTGGTGAATGAAATATTATAGAGTAGCCTTAAACTAATTAAGCTTACTTTCTTTTACTTCACTCAACTTTACTGCATACCTCCATCTCGATAATTTTGATCAATACACATAGGTTAGGGTCAACTTGTGGATTATCGCAGACGAAATTTGCTATATCGTACCCTGTTTTCTACGTTTCGGGCATCTTACCAAAATTACGTTTGGGAGGTAAATCCCATCATTTTCTACTGTCATGATACAAGTTGTAACTTTGTAAAGTTTAGAAATGACTTGTATTTGTGTAAGTATTTACTAATCATACGTTACAACGATTAAATTATCACGACCGTAAAGCAGAGAGCCATTTTGTCCGCGCACGCGCCAGTAGAATTGTTGCGGCGCGTTTGGCGCCATTTTTACATTTTCTGTGCGCTTCCGCGGGTTTTCAACTGGGCGATCGACAGCTATTTGTAATATTATTTGGAGAGGGTTGAAAGAGTATGACAAGTTTACCAACATCTCTAACTCTGTGGATATTCGTGGTGTTTGCTGGTTCTTCGGATGAAGATATTTTAATGATCAAAGTGCGAACAAAACGCGAAAAAAGGCCGATAACTTAAAGTTTGAGATTTGCTTTAATGAAGATCAAAATGTGCACATGGGATAACAAACCTTGAAGATTAGTCTTAAGATGTTGACGTTTTACTTGTAAGAATCATAAAGTTGTATGTGGAGACGATCGTTAATTTAGCGTGACCTCAGCACTGAAGCGGGAGATTTGAATACACTCACGCCTTGAAAAGCCCATAATTAGAGAAGAAAGGGCCGAAAATTCGGTTTTTCCATTGCCGGAGGCAAGAATTGAGAAACCCAAGAGCGGGTTTTGAAGAGGAAGGGCTAATCCTTGATTTAAGCTTAAAAAGGGGAATTTCGAGAACGTATGAGGACTATTCCTGAGCCTTTGAAAATGACAAAAAAACGGACATTTTTAGAATGAAGGACGATTTCAAAAGCGATATTTCAAAAACTAAAACCGGCTTCTAAAAACCCAAGAGCGGGAAATAGAAGATGGATCTTTCCTGAAACAGAATCCGTTTTAACTTGGGAAATTGGTGAACGGTAACCACTTCCTCGCAGTTTTAAAATTTGTAGTCGAAGTTCCTTTCGAAAAATGGCGCGTTTCGAGTTCGACACTATTGTTTTCAGTCCAGACTTAAAGAACAATGGCTGTCAAAACTAAACAACTATTCAAGAAAACCACTCATTTGTAAAATAGACCATTTACCGCGAGTTTTAAAAATGATCTTAGCGCATCAGCTGCTTTATGCAACTAAACTACGCGATGGTGATTGATCAAAGAAAAAATGATCGTGACGGGAGCTCTTTACAGAGCTCATAGAACCCCCGATCCACCCTCATCTCATACAAGTAGTTCCACCTTTTCTTGAGGAAAGCAATCCAGTGTACATGATTCAAATGAGCTGTGAAGTAGCCTGGAAATGCAGAGAGTTTACTGGCTGCCTCATAGAGTATTTGATTTACTCCAAGCGAGCATCCTGCCTCTCGGCTAGAAGCTTAATGAATCCTCCTGCGATCGCTATGGTCACCAAAGGAAAAAGGCGAACTAAAAGCTTGTGAGATGCAAACAAAGAGAACTCGCACGGGAACCAACCAGCCTGAAGCTCAAACACGAGGAGTAGACAGAGGGCACGTGAGTTGCTCTCTTTTACTGGCTGCCTCGTGTGTGACTTTTATTTCGTTTCGTAGAAACAAGTATCAGAATGACTTACAGACCTAATAACGTCCTTTCTATTGTAGAAAAACTGTGCAGGTGGATTTTTCCAATGAAAATCAAATCCTACACGGGTAGTGATAGAACCAAAGTGTTTGTGAGTAAGATGAGGAAATAGATGAATATGTAACGAACGGTTTCAAAATCGAACGCTCTTCCAGGTTGTAAAACACGCACGTAATGTGTGATATTCTTCTAACAATCGCATAAACAATAACTTTCTAAGCAATTGTTTCGTAGCTCCGCCTTGACAAGTAAAGGAGCTTAATCAATATTCCCCGAGGAGGAATGAGCGCGTAATCTTTGACCAATCAAAGCTCTCCAGAATATCTTTCGCCGCTAATATTACGGATCTATAACTTTTTCGCTACTGCAAGTAAATGTCCCGAGAACAATAGGCATTCTACGCGATGATTTTACTTCAACTTTGAAGTAAGATTGCATAAGAATGAGGTGGCCCCCAAGCTTCATATCACCTCCAATAACATCGTTTTTTTCTTTCTCTTTATAGTCACAAGGAACACAA